>NC_086323.1:130290973-130609723 GCF_036172605.1 Pelobates fuscus
CATCGTGTCTAGAGTTCCCTAGCGCTGTCCCAACATTGAGAATTAAAGATATACACCAAATAGCTAAAGTACTTTAGTTTGCTGTGAAGTACTTTATGTGCAAAGGGTGTGTCCTCTTCATTTTGGAAGAAGTGCAGATAATGGGCACTTCTATTAATTAACATTATGACACCCCCAGGCTGTCCGACAACTGGTCCTGTTACTTTGTGGAGCTACTCCTCAGGCTGTCAGTTAGACAACTGATCCTGTTACTTCAGTGGAGCAAAATTCAAAATGCAGGCAATTGTGCAGAGCACCTGCCTTGCAAAGACATCTCATTGAGCTGCATTGGCAAGTCTGTGAGGGGACAGCCGCAGAGTCTGGGCTGTAAAAAAAAAACAGAGCAAGAGAGGACTTGCAAAAGCTGCATAAAAACTGCCTGCGTGTTTCCATTAGGGATATATCTACTAAATAGGGCTGTTTTTATTTTATTTTTTTATTTTTTTTTGCATCCTTTGCAAACCTTCCCTTTACTACCCAGTAAAAACTCCATTCAGAGGCTTCTCTGAAAAGAGGGGAAGGCAGACATGCACTTGCACATTGTGACTGGTACTTCAATTGGCTTTGTGGAGGAAGAGGAAGAAAATATCCTTGGTTATCTGAGCTACAGCCAGGGAGTTGTTTCTGCCCCCAAATTTAAAAATGCTGATTTATATTGAAATCAGCACTTTCATAAACTGTCCAGAAAATGACAGACTCCATACCAGGCTTGAGGAGCGGCAGAGTGGGAGAACAACTGACTCCCAACAGCCTCAGGCAGCCCACTGGACCCCAGGGGAGCAGGTCCGGTGCAAGGATTTCTGTCGCCATAGGCAAAAATCAATTTTGCCACCCATTCATGTCACTCACTCACTGACACACACACGCCGACAAACATACATACACACACACACACACACACACACACAGAAACTCACTGACAGACATACACACACACACTCACTGACACACACATTCACTGACAGACACACACACACACACACAGGCAGACACTCACTCACTGACAAACACTCACCTCACTGGGGTCCAGTGTGGAGCAGCTCCTCACTCTTCCAGCGCGCTGTTTAGTATGCCGGGGGCCGGAATGACGTCATATTTTGGCTCCTGGCATCACAGAGTGCTAGCAAGGGAGGAGTGAGAGGTTGCAAGAAGAGCCTAGCTCGCCGCCTGCCTGCACCATCCCCCCTCCTCCAGTCACCGGCATTTGATGGCAGAGCAGGCACCTGTCATTAAGGTAAGAAGGTGCCTGCTCTGCCATACTGTGACAGGGCTCCTCTGGGCCTAGAGGAGCGGCCTGGCACTGCGGCCTAAGACAGGGGGAGCCCCCAGCAGGCCGGCACCCTAGGCGAATGCCTAGTTCGCCTAACGGTGGCGCCGGCCCTGCAGGGAAGCCAATATACTGTACCCTAAAGATGGGAAACAGGAGGGTGGCTAAAAAAATTATATTTTGTTTGCGTGTCTGTATGTGTATTTGCATGTGTATCTGTATGTGTCTTTACCTGTATGAGTGTCATTCTGTTTGTGTAAATGAATGTGTGTATGTATGTGTGTCTGTATATCTGCATATGTGTCACTATGTGCCCCTGTGTGGCTTTGTATCTGTGTATCTGTATGTATGTCTATCTGTGTTTGTGTATCTGCATTCATGTATCTGTGTGTCTGTATGTGTATCAGTGTGAATCTGGTTGTGTCAATGTGTGCACCTGTGTATGTCTTTGTGTGTCTTTGTATCTGTATGTTTATACCTGTGTGTGTGTATATACGCCAAACAAAAACATGCTTGCATTCAAACACACAAACACTGCTTAGTGTTAAATACAACCCTGCAAGGATGGGCAAATGGTAGATCCCGGTAGATCCCATGCTGGAGTTGTATGACAGATAGTAATCTACATTTTGGCCATGTGTAGTTCCGCCTCTGTGTGGAGTGTTTCATTAAAACAGTTTTAATGCTAAGAAAGAGTCCTCAGCAGCCTATCCTGTCTGTGCTGCATTGGCTAATAGGGAAGTGTTAGCCTGAGCAGCAATGGTTGGCTGTAATTGGCAAGAGTGTCAGCTGATCACTTTCAGCCATTACAGCACCCATTGCTGGTATGAATGGTAGGGCTAGAAGAATAGTAATCTCTGCCTTAGCCACTAGGGGCTGGGCTGTGTGCAGCGAGAGATCCTCATACAGTGTTAAGCTACTTGAAACCGTTTAACGTTGAAATGAAGGACACCAGGCACTATAATCAATTCAATGTGATTAGTTATAGTTCCTACAGCCTCCCTTTACAATACATATATGCATAGATGAGAACTATACTTTACAAAAAACAGCAGGGCTAAGCTTAGCCATTACTGTTATAATGCCCTGTATCATCAAATATGAGATAAAATAAATGTGGGGTACAGGTTTACCGATGACTGAGCATATTATGTACACAACTGCATTTTATGCTTATCTCTCAGTAGAAAATGAGATGATTGTTAACAATAATATCATCTGTGTACTTGAGAATTCCTGTCTGCAACACGTTAACAAAATACAACTGTGGATATCAATGTGTCACTAAATCATACGAACCGCTAGCTGGTTATTGCAGGAATAACGTAAATTAGTGCTGAATATTTTATATACACCCACTGATGAGCCATAGCATTAAAACTACCAGCCTAAAATCATGTAGGTACCCCTCGTGCTAAAATGGCTCTGAAAGCGTCAAGGCATGGACTCCACAAGAACTCTTAACGTGTCCTGTGGTATCTGGAACCAATTATTAGTAGCAGATCATTTAACTCCTGTAAGTTGTGAGGTAGGGATCGGATCTGTTCCGGCACATCCCACATATGCAGGGCCGGCCCAGGGCTTTGTGCTGCCTGGGTCAAAGAATTAAATGTTGCCCCGCATCCAACAAAACCACACCAACCAAAACACACCCATGTCCATTATGTTATGCAGTGTGTGTATATTGTGTGGGTGTATAATGGATGCACAATGTTTGTGTATATAGTAGATGCAATGTGTGTGTGAACATAGTGGATGCAGTGTTTGTATAGTAGATACGATGTAGTGTGTGTGTGTGTTAATATAGTGGATGGAATGTGTATGTAGATGCAATATGTGTATGTGTATATAGTGGATGCAGTGACTGTGTAAATGAAGTGCATGCAGCAGGCCTGGACTGGCCATCGGGCATACCGGGCAAATGCCCGGTGGGATGCGATGGCCATGGATTGAGGCCGACAGGGGAGATCAGTGTATCTCCCCTACAGGCCCATGCAGAGACTGCGCTATCAAAGCGCCTGCTCTGCTTTGTGCCTTCATGGGCTGCTGGGAAGACAAACTATCTCCCCACCGGCCCACAGGCACTGAGATGCAGCTGGGAAGGGAGGGAGAGAGGGACCCTGGGGAGCACTATCCTGCAGCTCTGCCAGGTTCCTCTTGTGAGGTCGGAGCGTTGCTGCGGTTACTATGGCAACGCTCCAATCACATGAGAGTGAACCCCAGGAACTGCAGCGTAGAGTTCACTCCTCACCGGACCACCAGGGATTTCCCACCGGATCACCAGGGCTGGCAACAAGGTCCCCCCTCCCAGACAAAGGTAAGAAGGGAAGGGATACATAAACTAAATATATTTTTAAAGAGGAATCCCTGACCAAACAAGATAATGATGAGATATTAATATGTCTAAAACTTCACTTTTATTGTTATGTTGTTAAAAAAGAGGGGGAGGGGGGAAAAGTATATCAATAATTAGTATAAATCATGGACACAATAGGTATGTTGAAACTATTTACATAATGTATGTATGTATTTCTGAACATCTCAGAAGAGAATGTTAAGAGCAGAAAAAAGGCATCTTTAAAGGGATACACCAGGCCAGTGGCGTACACATAACCCATGGGGCCCCAGTGCGAAACTGATCCATGGGCCCCTCTCCTCCCTCCCTCTTCCCCCCTCTAACTCTCTCCCCGACAGACTCACACACAGACACATACATTCAAACAGACAGACAGGCACACATACATAAAGACAAGACACACATACATACATACATACATACATACAGACAGACAGACAAATACATACATAAAAAAACAGATAGGCACACATATATACATACATACAGACAGATAGACACAGACACATACAGACACACACAAAGACACATACATACAGACCAATAGACAGACACAGACAGACAGACACACACACACACACAAGTCATACATACAAACAGACAGGCACACACATACATATAGACAGATAGGCACATACATACAAACAAAAAATCACACATACACACACACACACACACAATGTTTAAGTCACTCTCCTGTTTCCTACCTTTTAGGTGCAGGAGGGCGACTTTCCCTGGGGTCCAGTGGTGGCTCAGGTTGGTGGGAATCAGAGTTTCCACTCTGACTCCCTGTTCTTCCTCCCGCGCGGGCTCTGTGTGTTAGCTGGGAGGAGTGACGTGCAGTCACTTCCTCCCAGCAGTGATGATCTCATCACAGGGGGCCCGGTCGCTCTGTTAACTGCCGGGGCCGCTGTCCAAGGAGTCCATCGGGTGGCCCATGCTGTTAGGGGTCTGCTGGGAGGTCGGGCCCGCTGGAGTGACGGGCCCGGTCGCATCTGCGACCCCTGCGACCGCGGTATGTACGCCAGTGCACCAGACCCCTAAAGCACTTGATGAAATGCTTTATGTGTGAAGAGTATGTTCTTTTTTTTCATTTTACAATAAGTGCAGATTTCAAGAGAAATGTACACTTTTATAAATTACACTTTGTAGATCCCTTGGCTGTCAATTAGACAACAGGTCATGTTACTTCCTGGTTCCTTAGCTCACTGGAGCCAAACTCAAGAGAATTGGAGAGCCACAGACAATTAAGGCTCTGTTAGAAGGGGAGGGGTTGCATATTCTTCAGAGACGAGAACTGCAGCTTTTGCAAGCTGTTTTTAGATATTATTATTTAGATACACCCCAAATGGAAAAAATGCAGCAATAAATGCAAGCCTGAATTTATTGGGGGTATTTTTTATTAATTGTATGAGGGAAAAAAATCATTTGGAGTGTTCCTAAGGTGCCAGCAAGCTACTAGCACCATTGTCTGTTTCTGTGTCAAACCATTTTAAGCGTCCCTCAGGTGCTCACAGCCCAGCCTTCCCCTCACTGTATTGCTAACATGGAAGCTACACTTGCTGTAGCAAAGTAAATTATATCAAAGTATGGACGGCAGTGATTGGCAGAAAAATGTCAGTTAATCCACTCAGCCAGTCGATGCAGTTTAAGTTTGAATGTAATTGACACATTATTGTGGAATTAATGGGCACGTGGTGAACCCTCACTCTAATGGTTATGGTGCTTAGGGTGCCTTTAAAGAAACACTATATGTCCCTTTCTATATAGTGCCCTGGTGGCAGTTTAGGTGACAAGCTTCCACCTGCAGTTTTACTTGGTTAGTTCATCAGAAGCACCTCTAGTGGCTGCCTCAGTGAAAGCCACTAGAGGCATTTAAACTCTGCAATAATAACATTGCTTGAAACTGCGGGGTTAAAAGGAGGGGGATTTTGCACCAAGACTGCTTAATTGAGATTAAGTGGTCTGGGTGCCTATAGTGTTTACCAAGACTGCTGCTGACAGATATTACTATTATCATCATTAGAAGAAAAAAACTGTTTTCCGCAGATATAGGCAACCTTAGGCACTGCAGATGTTTTGGACTACACCTCCCATGATTCTCTGCCAGCATTATGGGGGATGTAGTCCACAGCATCTGGAATGCTAAAGGTTGTCTATCCCTGAATGGTGTTAAAATGTTATCCTATAGTGGAAGATTGTATGATTAAAGTGTTTCTGTTTTGAAGGAGAGGATTTTTGTTAAAGGTGCACAGGGATTTTCTGGAATGTATGAGGGATGCTTCACTTTGATAAGAATTTATTCTAGTGCACTTAAACTCACAGATACCTTTCCATACCAGTCAGGTCCAGTAACTCTAAGCATTTGAGTGCTTCGATTGCAGGGGATTGACGGGTTCTGTTTACTTGGCTGTGCTGTTAGAAGTGACTGGGTTTTAAATGCTTCTTCAAGAGGTGGCTTCTACATCATGCTTTGTTTGAATGATGTGGGGGGGATGTAGAAGAGAAAGAATTAAAGTGAGAAGCAGTGTTTTTAATTGCACTGGGCCTAAGTGGTTCTGCAATGATGACTCAAACCACCTTTCAATATTGGGGGAAATATAAATGGGATTGGGAGTTAGTGGAACAAAATAGGAAACCTGGTACCAATGAGGGAAAATCCATCACTGCTCGCTGAATAAAATCACTATATGTTTATTACAAACTTCAATAAGAAAATCTGGCATACAGTTAACTTGGCTCCTACCCTAAAAAGACTGCAGAGATCGACGCATTTCTTGCAGTGAGCACTTTATCACGAAATGTGTAAACCTCTGTGGTCTTTTGACAGTAGTAGCCTATTTAATGCCAGGAGAGGTACTTTTGTTTATGCTTTATATATTATATTAAGCTTAGTGGTCCACAAGTTGTTTGGCGAGTGATGCTCTAAGTAGCGGGGCAGTAAGTAGCTTGAGAGAGTTCCCCTGCTGTTCAACTGATCCTTGAATGGCTAGACCACAAATTTGGAACTACGGAAGGGGTAGCCAACCCCAGGTCTGGCTGCACAAGTTTTGTAATAAGTGTGCGGTATTCCTCTTTTCTGTTTATATACTAAGTAGCGGGACAGTCCATAACATACCTCCCAATATTTCAAACAGAGAAAGGGGGAAAGTTTAATTTTAGGGGCAGGTCTATTCTGAGAAATTTTAGGTGACTTACTAATAATAATTTATGCAACCAAAATGCAGTTTAGAACAAGAATTGATTAACCTCTTATTTACGTAGACTAATTTCTAAACACATTTATTGTAGTTTCAAGACAGATAGCGGTTAATATCATTGCTTTGGAGCTCTGTGTGCTATTTGCACCTTATGCTGCATAGCAGCAACCAATGTTGCGCTTGTGTGCGCTTTTCGGGAACACCAGAGGGCTAACATCTGAACACAGTACAGGACCCTTACATTCCCAGCTCTCTGTATATGAATCAGTGTTAGTAAAACGGAGTGCGCATGCATAAATGATAGCGTAGTATAAGTGAGAGAGCGTGGAAGATTTATTCACTAAACAGTTAAAAGCTAAAATCGCCAAGCTGAGACTATAATTAAACTGCAGAATTTGCTGCATAATCAGCTATTTATTTTATTTTTTAATAAATATTACAGTCTATGGGGTTATTCAGAAGCATGAATTATAGGTTATAAGCCGCAATAACCAAACTGAGGGGAGAAAATAATCTGCACATGTACCGGTACGTTTCCAGTTTGGCTATCTTAGCCTAATATGTTGTATTTACTAACGAATTACAGATCACTCCGATTCACAGTTTAGTGAATTCTTAGGAGTGTATTATTTAAACAGTGAATATTGGTAAATGTTGGGCTAAAATAGGCAAGCTGTGACTACAAGAGAGTTAGAACATTTTTTTAAGCAACATTTGAACAGAATTTGTTGAGTATTATTTTATTATTATTTGAATATCATGGTGATATTATTTTAGCTCATGATGTCAGCAGAGAGACAACTGTTCTACCAATTCCATTTTTTTCTGGAGACTAAACAAGCCCCTGTTGCCCATCTCAGACATGGCCGCTTAAGAAACGTGTTCAGTGCGCGACTGTGGTTCTTTCCCAATTCAAAGATGTCCTCCGAGGACGTTCCATTACAGCGCAGACTATAGGGGAAGCTGTTAGTACGACTCATCAGACACGCCCAAGAGGCGGAGCGGATCCTCGCAGTCGCCACCCCTTCCCTTCTGCAGTACACTTGGTACCAACCTCGGAGGCCAGGGACATAATGGCCAGCCAGGAGGACCCCGTGCAGAGGGAGATTCACCAGGACTGGGCCAACAGGGAGTACATCGAGGTCATCACTAGCAGCATCAAAAAAATCGCCGATTTCCTCAACTCCTTCGGTGAGGATGGAGTCAAATCGATGTGGGAGGGGCTAAATCTGCTGTAAGGAGGATGTGGGGCCTGTAGGGTGTGTAGCCCTTTTAAAGAGGGTGCTAGGAGGGGCAGCAGGGTGTTTAGGGAGGGTATTGTAATGTCCTTTAATGTCTCATAATGGTTTTTGCTAAAATATATAATATTTTTTTATAATACAGGTTTGGGGAGAATTAACAGGAACAAGCAGCATAGTATCAACACATAGGGGGGATGTCATTTTAGATTTCTAAAAAAAAATAAAAAAAATTTATATGCATGTTTAATATAAATATATATTACACATTCTCTCTCCCTCTCCCCCTTTCATGTGTATAGTTCAATATAGCCTGGGTGCAATCCCACGTTGAAAATATATAAACAGAAATAAAGAGATGCACTCCAAGGATTTGGTAGATGAAAAAAGGGGTAGTTTATTCCAATAGGTATAGCATTAAAAAATGGCTATTTTTAATGCTATACCTATTGGAATAAACTACCCCTTTTTTCATCTACCAAGTCCTTGGAGTGCATCTCTTTATTTCTGTTTATAAATGTATATATCGTGTTTAACTTGATATTGAAAATTACTTGTCTGCCAATTTAGGGATAAATGGTTACATTCAGGATAAATTGCCACAGCAGGACTGTAGTTGAATTGCTACAATTCGGAGTTTAGTAAATAAACACCAAAGTGTTAAAGGATCACTATAGTGTCAGGAAAACAAATCGGTTTTCCTGACACTATAGTACCTTGAGGGTGCCCCCACCCTCAGGGTCCCCCTCCCGTGGTGCTGAAAACCGACATCAGCTCCCCCATCAGTGCCGCGCGCGCATTCAAAGTGTCCATAGGAAAGCATTTTTTAATGCTTTCCTATGGACGCTCTGCATGATGGAGGCATTAAATGCCTCCAGCGTCGCAGATGCGCCTCTAGTGGCTGTCCGAAAGACAGCCACTAGAGGCTGGCTTAGCCCCAAGAAACTGCTATGTTTACATCAGGCAGGGGTTAACCCTGGAGGGACCTGGCGACCAGACCACGTAATTGAGCTGAAGTGGTCTGGGTGACTATAGTGCCACTTTAACCCCTTAAGGACCAAATTTCTGGAATAAAAGGGAATCATGACATGTCACACATGTCATGTGTCCTTAAGGGGTTAATGGTGTAGCAAGCACCATGAAACATGATGAGATGTCTTGGGTAATTAGTCCGCTATTAGATCTTTATAAAAAAATGATTCAATATTAAATCCTATTTAGAGCGTCATATTGATTAGAACAATAGTGAAGCAAGCCTGGAGTTAGAGTATCTAACTTAAAGGAACATTGTACGCCCCTCTGGCATCTTACCTGAATTCCGTATTAAACTTTTTTTTTATGTTTTAGTGCTAAACTTACTGCCCATTCCATCTATGCTTCTTAAAGGACCACTATAGTGCCAGGAACACAACTCATTTTCCTGGCACTATAGTGTTAATAGGTTGCCCCCCTCCAACCGGGCTCAGGAGGGGTTAAGGGGTTAATCACTTGCCTTTCTCCAGCGCCGGGCTCCCTCGGCGCTGTGGACTCTCCTCCCTCTTCGGACGTCATCTGCTGCATGCGCGGCAAGATCCGCCCTTGCATTCAATCAGTCCATAGGATTTCTCAATGCTTTCCTATGGACAGCAGCGTCTTCTCACTGTGAAAAATTAGTGGGAAGCGTCTCTAGCGGCTGTCAGTGAGACAGCCACTAGAGGCTGTATTAACCATAATGTAAACATATCAGTTTCTCTGAAACTGCTATGTTTACAGCTGCAGTGTTAACCCTAGGTGGACCTGGCAGCCAGACCACTTCATTGAGCTGAAGTGGTCTGGGTGCCCTTTAAGCTAATGAGGAAGCAATAGGTGATTGTCATTGACGACACACGGCGCATGCTAAGCAATTGCCACCATCTGCCAGTCTGATGCCTGTCTATGAGAGGATCTGGCGTCAGCATACCTGGAACAGACATAAAATAGATTCAGTAATCGAATCTAGGTTAATTTAAAGCCCCTTACAACTGTCAGTCACAAAAGGGCGTGAAAACTGCAAAATGTAAACACTGTATGCATGGGCAGCATCTACAGAGTGGGTGCCCAACCTTTTGACTTACCTGGGCCACATTGAGTGAAGATAAATTATCTTGGGCTACACATAAAAAAAACCAAAAAAACTTAAAGGTCTTTTTCTTAAATTTTTATATTTCATTTGTTTAGTAGATAACTCCATTATTTGTTATCCTTATGTGGCATTGCCATATTTAAGGATATCAAATTAGGGAACCACCTACTAAACACATATACACATAACCACAGATATACATGCACATATAATCACAGACCTTTGCACACACAGACACATAATCACAGACTAACACAATTACAGACCCACACATGTGACAGGTAGTGCGCATGTGCAAATTACAGTCACAGATCTATACACATAATCGCAGACCCACAATCACACATTAAATCAGAGACCTATACACACACGTGCACACACACACGAAAAATCACATTTATACACACACATTGAGTAATTAAGAGGTCCACCCAGCATCCCTACCTTGCTTTGAGATGGCTGGAGTGGTTCATTTTCCTAGTGGCCAGTGGCTGCTGTGATGTGATCACTGTGCTCTTCCTGCACAGGACCCTCAAATACAGCACGTTATCCAAAACAAGTATGCATGTCTTTGTGACAGTTTGGGCAATAAATTGCTTTTAGATTACATTTAAAGGGACTCTCCAGGCAGAGGATTTTACTCACCTGTTACCAGTGCCGGGAGCCTCGTGAAGCCGCGCCCCTTATTTCGTCAAAATGCCAAAATAGGCAGGCGCGAGCGGGGAGCAATCAGACGCTTCCATTTGGAAGCATCATTGCTCCCTTGTGCGCATGCGCGGCTTCGCCGCACATGCGCACATACTTCATAGGGCAGTATTCATGCCGCCCTCTGAAGTCCTAAGCGCACTACCGCGCATGTGCGCGGCCGCAAGCTGAGCTGACAGCTCAGCTAGCGGTCTTTGCCCGCCCCGTCTCCTCTGCTGACAGGCAGGAGAGAGAAGGCGGGTACACAGTGCCTTCTCTCTCCTGCACACGTCAGATGTATGTTAATACGTCTGACGTGTACAAGGCCTTTTTAGGGCCCTACATGATAGGAAGTCCCTCTAGTGGCCGTCTGAGTGACGGCCACTGGAGGTATTCCTATCAATCAATGTAAACACTGTATTTTCTCTGAAAATACAGTGTTTACATTAGATTGCCTGCAGGGAGCTATAGATCTCACCTGAACAACTACATTAAACTGTAGTTGTTGTTCAGGTGACTATAGTGTCCCTTTAACATAATTCACAGCATGTGATTGTCAAAGAATTATGGGTAATGTAGTCAAATGACTGCTCGAGGAGCAAGGTTTGAGACCTATTATATTGTAGATTATGAGAAAGGGTGGTTTATCTATCCATTGTTACCATATCTTTAGAGCCGCTAGCAAGTTGGCAAATCTAATACATTTGCACATTTTTCCAACAATTTTTCATTTCGTGCATGCAACTTGGTTTAAAAAAAAAAAAAAAAAAGATATTTTTATATTTATTGTATCTTGCATGTCTGAAATGGTAGCTATGGTAACTACAGAGTGCCATTATTATCAGTGACATGCAATTCTCTGAGTTGAAGGAAAACTAAACTTTTTGCAAAATATCAGCATTATTTTGGTAGTCTACTCGAGAGAAAAGAGGCTTCAAATGTAAATAAAAATTGAAAGATTATAGTAAAATGCTAGAAAATTAAAAATAGTGCTATAAAGGACCACTAAAGTCACCCAGACCAATTGATCTCAATGCAGTGGTCCTTTAGTTTAAACGCTGCAATGTAAACCAGTGCCGTTTAGTAGATACGGCAATGTTTACATTGCAGGAGCATTGGATTGGAGGAAAAAAAGCAGAGATTGGATTGGACAAAAGAGAAGAGTCGCTGAAGGAGGACCAAATGGCCGCAGGGATTGGATATCGGCGCGTAAAAAAAAAAAAGGTGAGTAAAGTCCTTGTGGCGAAACCAACCTCGCCACTGGGCCCTGGAGAAGCCTGTTTGCTAGCCTCCTACCTACTGACTATGGCCCCTGGGTTATTTGGGGCATATTGTACTGTATATTGCTGCTACTGGCCCTTTTAACAGCATCTATGGACATATTGGGACTTTTGGGACTACTGTCCCTTTAAGACTGTGCTACATATTCTAGTGTACTGCCTGTAATATTATATGTGTATTTGTGTGTTAAGCTTAACCTGGGATATGTATGCAGCATTCACCTGATTGTTCGGTAGAATCACTCCATTCATTATATTGAGTGAAACTACCGAACAACCAGACCACCCAGGAATAAGTGTGCCTCCAATTACAGTTTGCAACAATGTTGCAAACGGGTAATTGGCAATCAGTGTAATGTATTCTTTGTCCTCTGGGTGGCCGCCATTCGGGAAACAAACACGTGGCGGCGGCCATCTTAAACTACCGAACAGCGGTGTTTTGCCGTCGAGTGTCTGGAACTAAAATCGGACACTTGACTAGGCAAACACCGCTGAGACCTCCATACTTCCAGAAATTCGTATAAAAACTACCGAATGGCCCGCCGTTCGGTAGAAAGAACCCCTCAAACAAGGGAATTCATTCAAACCCTCTCCAGGCTCTATAACACAGGCAATTCGCCTGTTTTCATTCCCTTGTTTGTGACCGACCGCAGGGCCAAAATGCATGGAACTGTTTTCGGATACTTTACCCATGCGGTCGGTCAAATCTTTGGAACCCCATATCTCCCGAACCATTCATCCGAATGACTTGAATTTTGGATATGTTGTCCCCCTGAATAAGGGCTATCCAGTGATGCTGGATTTAAAGGTGTACCCCCGGGTTTTGGGGTACATCCAGAACTTGGCTGAAAAGGTGTACCGGATAATTGGGTTTAATGTTATCTGAGGGGAGGGGATGTGTGGGCTGAACCATGTATGTGATTGGTTATTTTATGCCTCCCCCTGGGTGTGGCCTGTATGTGTATTATTGTAATAAAAGCCAGGCTGGATGAGACAGTCCAGAGTTCCTGTTTTACCCTCAAAGTGATGTGTCGTCTCATTATTGGGGGAAGGATTTATTGTATGCTGTTCCAGTTGACTGCTAGGAGTACAAGCCTATTCGTATGGTTCCTATTCAATGGTCTACAGCATTCATACGCTTGGGAGAATTTAAAGGTTTCTCGGATTCGGTGATTATGGTGTCTGCCAGAGTGCTTGGAGTCCTCAGGAAGCACTAGGAGCATCCATTGACGGAGGTACCAAGTCGGGGTGCCAGGTGATCCGTTACAGTCCTTTTTTCCAATTTTTATTTAGATATGCGGTGGACCTTAAACTAAATGCAATAATAGGAATACAAGCAGTGATTCCTCATTGGAACCAGACAGCTGGCTACCTTTGTTACCTCTCCCAGTTTACTTGGTGACTCTATTACATCCTGATCATTAAAAAAAATGATGTATGATATTTTATGGTACGTGTATACAGGGCTTAACCCCTTAAGGACACATGACATGTGTGACATGTCATGATTCCCTTTTATTCCAGAAGTTTGGTCCTTAAGGGGTTAAAGGGAACCTGCCACCATTTACCTCAGCCTCCACTTCTCCCTCTGTGATCTCATTACAGAGGTGGGTGTTACACTTCTATAGCACCAACCTCCTGTGTGCCTTCACTCCCCCTGCTCTCTTCACTATTTTGCCACGCTTGGAGACACTTCCCCTAGCCGGGCAAACCTCCTTCATGATGCTGGTTCTTACCCGCATGCTGGCGTCTGAGTGATGTCACTTTGCTCCTATACTCACTAGCCTGCATTATAGGAAGCCAAAGGAGCACTAAGATTGGCTGAAAGATCCGTTAGTGGTTTGCTGGTTAAAGAGGACCTACGGTTCATTGGATTCCACTCACCACTTTATCTACAGCTCTGTGACAGCCAAAAGCTCCCCTTAAATTCTGCAATGCATGCATCACGCATTGGCTGGCAAGTAGCTGTTTGAGCTAAGCCCCGCATGACTAATATCATTGGCTCAATGGAAAGCACTTCTGGGCTGTAGTTGTAAACTGGTTTGACTCCTAACAGTGTCAAAGCTGTACTGACACCTTGTCCACTACAAAGCTCTGTAGTGGTTAAGGTGCTTGTGATGTGGATTCTTTTCTGCAAACCAATACGTTTAAATGACCATCTGTTCCTGTCCAAATTAAAAATAATAAAGTTGCGTGCACGCGGAAGTAAATTCACACTGAGACACAGGGTTCAGGTTAATGAAAGAACTTCGGAATGGTTTAATATAAAAAATGAGTGTGCAGACCCTTTTAAAGGCATTATTACAACACTGAAGAATTCAAGATAACAACAAGTAAACATTATTAATTGGTTTAGGTGTTAAGTGGTTAGTCAAATGCCCTCCCATCAAGAGGTGGTGACATTCTTGACACGGGAGTGGACACAGGATGTAGGTGCCATCTTGTTAGCACGAGGTGTCTACTCGATGGGAGGGGTGCTTTGGCAGCAATTTTGAGTAGTTGGCATTATTAGTTTCAAAGCTTAATTTTCAAGGTTTTTTAGTAGATACACATTTTATTATTCAGCTGACACATACTTTATTGAGATCAACATGTCGCTCAACGGCCACAATGTTTCATTCTCGATGAACACATTGTTCCGCTGACGCACATTTCTCCCTGATAAAGTATTCTCTTATGCTGATTTCATAAATTCTATAATTCTACAACACTTGGAGTGATCCTTTTAAAAGGATCAGGAATTTCATGCAAAGGACAAAGAGGAGTATCTTTTAAAAATGTTATTTTTATTTTAAGCTTCTCTTTATAAGTTAAACATGGATGAGTAATTTAAGTGTATGAAGTGTATTTTTAAATGTTGTTCGTTTATGGATATGTTTTATATGTTCAGTTTTGTACTGTTTTATTTTAAGCCACTATTTTTCTGTTGTTTCTAAGGGTTATGTATTTTTCTGCTTCTAGAATTTTTTTAAAAACTTGTAAAACAATAAATAAATAAAAAATGGCTCAGCAAAACTAAAATGTTAAACCTATACTACACTTCTTTTAAGATATGTCCTGTCGTTCACGCTTGGCAACCTTAAATGAAAAGCTGACAGCGTTGGAAAGACGAATTGAGTACATAGAAGCAAGGGTATGTTATATATGTATTCATTATTACTTTGTCAAGCAATACAATCATTCTTAATGCATATTGTCCCCTTTCAAGTGGTATTTACTTCATATTGCACATTAACACATCTGAGCAGTTATTTAGTGGCATGGTATCACAAGAACAAAACAGATCTTTAAATTTTTCTTTTGTGTTGTTTTTATTTTCCCCTTTGTGTCCTAAACTATTGCTGATTTGGGTAAACGACAAATCATGGTTGAGTGGAACAGACCTTGATAATCCTTTTTTAGCACTTTTAACCTGCCTGTACTTTTTAATGTTTGCTTCCCTTTGTGTGTTAAGACAGTCCGCCATACTTGTGTTCTGTTACTATCATTTGCACTTCATTTGGTGTGGCATAGGATTGTCAGATCAAACATGCCGTCCTGAACACAAATAACATCTTTAGGATTTGTAGAAATGCGTTGCCCAAGGCAAACCGATTAAGCAAGGAGCAATTCCCTGCCACAATTTCTCCACCCAGTCGAATAGCTTCCTGCACCCAACAGCTTATAAATGTCTACCAGCACTATCCAATTCACCAACCCCTCTGCAAGCTCACAAATAAATTTATCTTCATACACACATTATACACTAAACACACATAACAACTGCATAAGCAGTTGCATGAACACATTTGTAATAAATTTCCACCTTTACACTAGATTAGTATATGTTAGGAATGGCATTAACAGTGCTATGGTTAATCATCATACCAGTGGTTATGGTGCTTAGAGGACCTTTTGAACATCTTCTTGATCCATGGATTGGGCCCCAAAAATGAGTCCTCATTGGTAGGTAAAGACACATTGTATTCCTATAAAATATTTTCCCTAAGGACCATAGTAAGTCTACTGTTATGCGACTTTCCTTGCCCCTGTGCATTACCCATTTGGTATTGGGGAAAAGACTAATACAAAACGTATTTTACCAAAGTGTCACTTGGCTAATTCTACAAGTAAACCAAGCTAATGTAGCAGTTTGGTTCCCTGACAAAAGAGCTTAAAGGAGACTGTAAAGTTAGAAGTGCAAACATGTATATCTAATGTTAAGAGTTTTCTCTTGCATGTTTCGAAGTAGGGTTCCCTGGTAACCATAAAATTTCAAGAACAAAAAAAACGAGAGAGAGCAATAATTGCATCAAATATACTACGTTAAGCTGAAGTGTTTCTGGTGATAAGTAAACCTTTAGGGACCACTGTACTACACAGGCAAAGAAGGGCTTACACAGCACAGGTTCCTTTTAAAATAAAAAAAAATAAAAAATGTTTAAATATATTTGCATGTCACTGTCTTGACTTTGCTACACAGTCAGGTAATAGTTGCATGTTTTCATCATTGTTGGCTTTTTCCTTTTTTATTTTATTTATTTATTTATTTTACTTGCTACTGTTCTGTATTTTACCACACACTTTGCAATTTCGACTTTAAGAAAATTACATTTGTGTTTCTCAATACAGAATTTAACAGAACCATGTTTTTCTACACCTGAGTAGTCCAATTTGTAGCAAATGCAAAGCTTTAAAGGAACACTACAGTCACTAACCAACTGCAGCTTAATGAGGCAGTTTCAGATCCGGCCTCTGAAGTTTTACTCCTCAATTTACTGCCATTTAGGAGTTAAACCACTTTTGTTTTTGTTTATGCAGCTCTAGCCACACCTCCCCTGGCTGTGACTGACACAGACTGCAAGAAAAAAAAATGGATTGGTTTTTTTGAACTGTAATTACATACAGAAGGCTCTTAAAGGATTTAGCAGGTTATTAACAGAGCAGGAAATGAGAAACAAAACATATCTTGCAATAAAGGAACTGTAAACATTAGATGACTTTATAGGAGGTGTTTAGGAAGGCTGTGTAAGTCACATGCACTGAGGTGTCATTCCAGCAGTGACATCTTCCAACTCATCCCCTATCAGTGATCTTTGCAAATTCTGCAAAGTCCTCAGACTGTGACAGTGTTGCTTTAATGACCAGGTCATCTGTAACTAATGGGCCTTCAAACCTCCTAGGTAGCTTTCAATTAATACACCCCAGTATGCTATGCTGAAAGATGCTAGTTAATTTACAGAACAGACTAGAGAATACTTTGTTAGAAAAGCAGGTTTAATAACTTTTAATATTTCTTAGAGAGTTCAGTCATTGGTGGGTAAGGGCTTATACTCCTATTCTGTCTACTCATCATCCATCCACTCACATAAAGAGCTGAGCTGCATTGGTGCATATAAATATGCATCTATTATTAACTGCAAATGCTCTCACAAAATATGTTCGTGTTTGTGCTTTCCACTCTGTGACCCCCAAGGCCAAGGTCTTTTAATGTTGAATATAGTTTGATTTTTGTATAAAGAAGGCTGCTTCTGTTATTTGGGAAAATTTGTTTTTATTTGCTCTCTGTAGCTGGCACAAAGAATTGTACAGTTGATCTGTTCTCTAAAACTAAGTTTTATGATAGCATTTCTTTATTTTCAAAATGTTTTAGCAGTTTGCAAGCTTTATTTTTATTGTTCCAATTGTAAAGTTATTTCAGTAGGGCTCTTTAGAAACCTATAATTTTTGTGCATCATAATTTTGCTTCTAAAGGAACACTCCAAGCTGCATGCTGAAGTATTTTAGGGTTAAATTGACTATGCCTATAAGCTTAGGTTCTAAAAGTGTGCCATATAATAAGACCAAAAGTTGATTTATTTTTTATTTTCCTTAACACAATCATGTTCTCTACCTGTGCATGTTAAAGGAATTGTTGGTGTTTCATAGAGCTGCCCTGCAAATCTCACATTCTTTCCTTTTTGTTTTTGTTTTGTTTTTATGCTTCCCCTCTGGAATGGTGACTTGCAGAATAATTGCTGTGCTGCATGAATACAAATCTGCATGCTACTTTGTTCTCCCCCCCCAGAAAAAAATATACATAAATACTTTGTCATTTACAATTATTGTGACCATAGGTTATATCCATTAAAGTTTGTTGGACGGTAACTCTGTTATCCGGTCTTACTCTTTTATTTTATTAAACTGTTTTGGGGGCTTGCATTCATTCTCGGGATGAGAATGTAATTTTTCCTCTTTATAAATCACTAGTTAGACCACATCTTGAATATGCTGTGTAATTTTGGGCACCTGTTCTAAAGAAGGATATTATGGCACTAGAAAAAGTGCAGAGGCGGCCTACAAAATTAATAAAAGGAATGGAACATATCAGCTATGAAGAAAACTTAACAAATTTAAACCTCTTTAGTTTAGAAAAACGTCGGCTCAGAGGGGATATGATAACATTATACAAATCTATCCGAGGCCAATACAAACCATTGTGTGGAAATCTATTCACAAACCGGACTTTACATAGGACACGAGGTCATGTGTTTAGACTGGAAGAAATGGGATTTCGTCTAAGGCAAAGAAAATGTTGTTGTTTTTTTTTACTGTAAGTACAATAAGGATGTGGAATGAATCGCCCGAAGAAGTGGTTTAATCAGAGTCCATACAGATATTCAAACAGCAACTAGATGCATATTTGCAAAAGCAGAATATTCAAGGATATCATTTTTCAATGTAGGGTAATAGCTTCTTGATCCAAGGATTAATCTGACTGCCATTCTGGGGTCAATAAGAATTTTCTTTTTTCCTAGTGTGTTGCAAAATTGGAAGTGCTACAACATAGGAGCATACTATATAAAAGATCAATACACTTTATTTAATGAAATAAAATCAGAATGCAAGAAAATTGGTTTTGAATAGAGGTAATCACAATACCTATTAAAGAAAGTTATCTTCAAAAGAATTGTGATGCAGATGTGCTTACATACAAATATAAAATATATAAACATCAGCTCTAAAAACACTTGTGTAGGAATACCTTCTTTCCCACACGAGAAGCAATGTAATAAAAAAATATATTATAATTTAAGACTTATAAAAACAGCAGAGTGCTTAAAACCGTATCAATTATCTTGGTGGATATTTCACCAAGATACCATGTAAAAAATAAACATAAAACAAAATATAGATTGTTGGGTTTTTTAAAGTTTTTTTTTATGGTAAGTGTAAATCATTATTTAAAAAAAAAAAACACTCACATTTGTTAGAGCCTAAATATATGGCTCAATATATTACTCAGCCGTGCTCTTTTGGCAGAACCACACATTGGTAATGGAGTTTCCAATCTCAAATGAAATAGAAGGGAGAAAAAATTAGTGCAATATGTAGAAGTAACAGTGCATGTATAATGTTAAGCTCACCTGATTCAGAGCCCCATATATGCTCTGATGTTAAAATATATAGTGTCAATTTTTGGGGTGACACTTTCCCAAATAGCTACCTGCAATCAATTATGGACTACAGGAGTACTAAACAAATGTTTATTCATTAAACATTAAGTAAAACAATAAACTGATCTAGAGTAGTATTGCACTAACAAAGGTCCAGTCTGTAATCTTGCCAAAATGTGTTTTGCTACCATTGCTTCTTCAATCAGCATAGTGACCCGTTAAGCTCCACCCTTTTGTCTAAATAGCCAAGTGTAGGAAAAATGCATAAGACAAAGTAGTCCCTACTTTGTCTTGTGTTTTAAAGAGAAAAAGATCAGAAACTAAGAAAGAAGAACAAATTCTGAAAGAGGAAGAAGAAAAATAGGAGAAAAGAACGTTTGGGGTGACAGCCACTTTAAGAGGAGAACCAAAACAATTTCTTCTTTTCAAATTTTTTATTAAACATTTTTCAAAACAATTTTTTGTTTTTTCTTTTCTTTGTTTGCTTTCTATATGCTAAATTCCACATGCTAAGGACAGAGCTCATACCAATGACTTATGGTAAGCTAAGACTGAGGCATTCAGTTGCAAAGTGAAGAGGTGTAGACTTGTATATTATATTCTTATTTTACTTTTCAAACATCACACATACATTATGGGAATATGTGTATACAGTAGTAAGCATTCTGAGAAGTTACAGCTTTGAGGACTACTGTATAAGTTGAGTTTTTTCAGCACATTTTTTGTGCTGAAAACCCCCCACTCGACTTATACTTGAGTCACTGTCTGTATTATGGCAACTTACATTGCCATAATACAGACCAGGACCGCCGGTCTCATTACAAGCCCGGCGGACCTGTTGGGGTCTGGCAGGAAGCGTTTACTTACCTTTCCTGCAGCTCCGGTCAGCTCCACTGTAAATCTCGTGAGAGCTGCGGCCGTCAGAGTTGCCACGGGTTACCGTGGCAACGCTCCGCACGGCACGCAGACCGCGAGATTTACAGTGGAGCTGACCGGAATGGAGCTGCAGGAAATGTAAGTAAACGCTTCCTGCCAGCCCCCCCACTGCACAGCCCATCTACTGGACCACCAGGGAATAATATAGCCCCCCTCCCTGACCAGTTAACAAGCAGGGAGGGGGGACAAAAAAAAATAAATAATAAAAAAATATTAAAATAAAATATATTATTAAAATATTACAATAAAAATGCCCTCCCCCCACCCAGGTCACACACTCTGCATTATATACACATTCTGTATATAATGCAGAGTGTGTGTTTGTATGAGTGTGTGTGTGTGTATAATGCAAACACACACTGCATTATATACACACAAACACACACACTCTGCATTATATACACACAGGGGGTGTGTATATAATGCAGAGTGTGTGTTTGTATGTGTGTGTGTGTGTATATATATATATATATATATATATATATATATATAATATATATATATAATGCAGAGTGCGTGTTTGTATGAGTGTGTGTGTGTGTGTGTGTATAATTATAAAACTCACAGAATTTCATAGCCCCAAGTTTTACCCTCAACTTATCCACGAGGCATAGCATATTTCACAATTGTTGGTCACAAAACTGCAATCGACTTATACGTGAGATCGACTTATACACGAGTATATACGGTACTTTACATGATTGTACAATTTCAATTTGAAGTATTTACTAGATTAGAATTGTTTAAAACTTTAGCCGATTTACAAATGGTCAGTTTGCTTATTAGAATGAATTACTGAGAGCACCACATTACTGTAAGGCCACATTTAAAGGAACAATATAGTGTTAGGAATACAAACCCGGTGATCTCAGGCAATCAATGTTTTCTCATAGGAAAGCATTGCGAGGCTAGTGTGCGTGGGTGGCCCAACGCCGTGCTCTGCTAATCAGATGGTCTCTATGAGACCGTCTAATTGAAATAGCTGAGTTTTACTCTAGTTCATTGCAGGCACCTCTAGTGGCTGTCAGGGTGACTGCCACTAGTGGGGCTTTAACCCTGCAATGTAAACAATGCCATTCCGGTAGAATGGCTAGGTTTTCAGTTCTAGGGTTAAAATGACAGAGACATGGCACCCAAACACTTCATTAAGGGTGCCTATAGTGTCTTTTCAAAGAAATCACAAATCAGTAACAATGAGGCTTAGCATATATTGTTGTGGCCTGGTAAGTGGGAATATCCACTGGTTCAGTTTACACTTTCATTACTCAAACTAAACTTAGCAAGCAAATAAGTAATAGATTATTTTACGATTATTATTATATACCTTTTTTTTTAAAAAAGTTATTTTCATTATATCTTTTTGAAAAGCCCCCAGTGATCCATGTTTTATCGATAAGTAGGCTGGGAACAGAACTGGAGATCTATATTTTTAATGCTGGTCCCTTGATCTAGACTAGAGCAGTGGTTTGAGAATCAGTGTACTGTACACATCTAGCATACAGCTCTTAAACTTTACAAATTATTGTAAATGGAGAAAATATTGCATTCATTGCTGTCTGATTCCTGTAAGTAGAGCGCACTCATCTTGTGTTCTAGTGATTCCTGTGCTAGATTTTATATTCAGAGCTTACATATATATTTGCCTATAATAATAAAAATACATTCATCAACAACCATGAAGTCGGCATGCTTATAAAGGTAAAAGCTCATACAAACTCAACAGTTTCTGTCTGTCTCCCTTTTAAAGCCCCAAATTGGCGTGCAGTGCATTGCACACATCTTTGAAATACAAATGGATGATATATTTTATCTATAACCTCGATTTCCTCTTCTGTTTAGTACAGTAAGAGTTAAAAAAAAAAAAAAAAAAGGCTAAATCCTTCTCAGATTTCCTTTGGTCACGGAGAGCATATGAAATGTAGGAACACCCTTGTTAATCATAGTCAGTGCATGTGCATGCATCATGCTTCTTTTTAATAACAAAACTGTTCGTCCTGTTCCTGATTTGCTTGATAAAGCCAGGAGCCTGGCCTAAAACAACTCCTAATGTTTGTCCTAGAAAATGTAGCCACCGTAACAGTTTTTCTCTATGTTTACATTTGTTACATTACCATGGGGACCAAGCATTTTGCTTTGTTTAAATGTACTGTAATGTATAAATTTGTCTGATAAACATTATGTTGTACTGCAAAATCATCTTGGTGGTGTTGTTCTTCTTTGTGCGCTTTTACGTTCCAAAATATAACTCCTGTAATTTTTGTTTGTTTGATTGCAGGTCACCAAAGGTGAAACCCTGACATAACGCAATCCACGATTCTCCAACAATCACAACCTTACTTTGAAATATTTTCTATATATATATATATACTGTATAAATATATTACAAAAAAAAAATAAGTTACGGACTTTTTTTTTTTTCTTTTCTTGATTTGTCCCTACCAAAGCCTAAAAAAAGAACCATTACAATCACACATTTTTGACTTGCTGTATTTACGATGGCATATTATGTTTTACAATTTTTTTTTTTTTTTTTCATTTCTGAATTCTGTATTCTTTATGGGGGGCGTTTTTTTTTTTTTTTTCCTCTTTTCATGTTTGAATTGAAATTTATTGTATAAATACATGGATCGAAGTACATCTTGTTCTGTTGTACAATATATTGTGCGGCTGTTGAGTTAATTCAAGTGAGATAATGGACTACTAAATGTGCCAATTAATATTGTTTCATAGTACTTTTTCTTTGTGTACGTTTTTTCAATCTCTCAATTGTGTTAAAAATAAAAATACTTTCTGATCTTTGGCTTCTTTTTTCTGTACTTTTTTAAATTCACGTAAAGCACTTGTTGTTATACATTTTTATTATGCATCCATTTGGATTACCGTGTATACTCCAGTATAAGCCGACTTTTTCAGCACATTTTTTATGCTGAAAAAGTCCCCCTAGGCATATACGCGAGTGTGGGTCCATACTGCGGGTATCCGCCTACATCATCATTAAACTGCCGGGGCTGCCGTCCAAGGGGTCCATTGGGTGGCCCATGCTGGCAGGACCACCCGATTAGATACAGATTGTCTGGGGGCCCGGTTAGCGCTGGGCCCTTTAACTGCGCGACCGGGCCCCCTGTGATAAGATCACTGAGCCAGCGCGGGAGGAAGAACAGGGTGTCAGACTCCCATCAAGGTAGGCAACAGGAGGATGACAAAAATTATATATATTTAATATTAAATATTGTGTTTGTATGTATGTGTCTGTCTGCAATATGTATGTGTGCCTGTCTGTATGTGTCTTTGTATGTATGTCTTGTGTGTCTGTCTGTATGCTTGTGTGCCTGCCTGTATGTATGTATCTGTGTGTGTGTCTGTCGGGGGGGCCGTGGATCAGTTTCGCACCGGGGCCCCATGGGTTATGTGTACGTCGCTTGTCCCACTTACCTGTTCTCCGGTGCAGTGTGGGTGTTCTCTGGTCTCTCCCGCTCATCTGCGGAATCTGTGGGTGGTCCAATGACTGTTGATATCACCATTCTTCTTTTCTCCTTCACGCCTGCCGTAACGCAGCGCATGCAGTAACAGTGCGTACACAACGCAGCGTGTATATTATGAGCCCTAACACAGGCTGCTCTATGCAAACAGTCGTGTCATCACATTCTGGAATATCATCAGCCTGCATTGGGGCTCAAACTATTCGAGCTGCATTGTGTACATGCGGTAAGGCAGCATATGTAGTAATGCAGTAACACAGCGTGTATAGTATGAGCCCCAACACAGGCTGCTCTGTGCAAACATAGTCGGCATTCTTTTTCAAAGTCTTTTTTTTTTTTTTTTAACCCTGTTAGAAATGGAACCCAATACTTCTAATCCCGGACCAAAACAAAAACGCAGGTCATACGAAGATGGTTTCAAACTTAAGGTTGTGTCAAGAGCAGAAGAAATAATTAACAGTATTGCAAGTAGGGAATTTTGTGTTGATGAAAAACAAGTGAGGGAGTGGCGGAAAATGAAAGCTGACTTGGAAAAGATTCCAAAAAAAGCTTGACGTGGTTTAACGACTTCATATGCGGCTCTAGAGACTGAATTGCATAAATGGGTTATGGAGTGTCATCAAAATGGTTACTGCCTAACACGCATGGGAATTCGCTTACGTGCCCTTCAAATGGCTAAAGGTGACAAATTAAAAGCACCAGGCATTGAAAAATTTGTTGCGTCAGCAGGATGGTGTACCGGTACCCGCTTCATGAATAGGTTTGCCCTATGTTTGCAAAGATTTCACAGAAGTTGCCAAAAGACCTTGATGAAAAAGTGAGGTCATTCCATTCATTCATCATAAAACAGAAGGATCCATAACTATGACCTGAGAGATATTGGGAATATGGATGAAACACCTATGACCTTTGATCTTCCAAGCAACAGAACTGTGGCAAGTTTAGGAGACAAAACTATTTTACTCAGAACCACATGAAATGAAAAAAAACATTTCACAGTCGTTCTGTCATGTTTTGCTAATGGAACCAAGCTACGGCCTGTCATTATTATTTTTTTTTAAAGAAAGACCTTGTCTAAAAAGGTAAAATTCCCACCACTAATCACAGTGCGCGGACATGTTAAAGGCTGGATGGATGAAGACAGAACAAAAAGAGATTCCAGATAACCTGGTGCAACGCGCCTTCAAGAAATGTGGCATTAGTAATGCTATGGATGGCAGTGAAGACAGCGCTTTGTATGAGAACGACAGCAGTGATGGTGATGACTGCGAACTTAGTGATGATGACAATGTCTATGCTGATAACCTCACACCAGCTACAGCTGAAGCTCTGTTTGGACATACAGATGATGAGGAGGAATCCAGTTTTGAAGGATTTTAACTCTTGTGTTTTTGCTTGGTTGCTGATTGAGCTAAGGTTTTTGTACTTTTAAAGTTATTGTTGATACCATATTGTTTTTGTTGACGCTCTTTTCCACTTACAGAGCTAGTTTACTGGTTTTCTTTGAAATAGATATTAAAAAAATCTTTAACTTACTGAGTTAAATTGAGTCAATTAATGTAATTGTATTGGTATCTATTTTTATTTTGGAAATTTACCAGTAGCTGCTGCATTACCCACCCTAGGCTTATACTAGAGTCAATCAGTTTTCCCATTTTTTTTGTGGTAAAATTAGGGGCCTGGGCTTATATTCGGGTCGGCTTATACTCGAGTATATACGATAATACTTGTGGTCCATACAAATACAGCATTTTCTTTAATTCTTTGCAAAACCCTTTTTGCTTCAGTGCATAATATTGTGGAAGAAGGTGGCTGTATTTTACAAAAAAAGTCTCAAATCATAGAAAATATTGAAAATATTTCAAACATCAGACCTGCATGTTCTATTCCTCAGTGTTAAATGGAAAATGACTGTCATTATTATTTAGTATGTATACTACAGCACCAACATATTCTGCAGCGATTTACAATTATAAAAAGTTACATGTAATGTAGTCTCTCTGAGAGCAGCCATTTTAAAGAACTTTTTGGAAGCACCATGTACCTGCCAAGACCTACAATTTAAGTAGGTTAAGTAGTAGACCTACAATTTAAGTGCGTGAACATAGCTCTGATTTTTATTTATTATATGCTCATTTTCTTGGATTTATAGTATGGTTTTTATAGGGTTTTAGAATGTGTACTAATGCTTTATTACCTGTATGACCCACAAAAGGTCAGTTGCCTGCCTTCATGGAGCAATAGCAAGCCAGGAGATGTAGTGAAGTGTGTATTCCCTGCCAGTTTGTGCAGCAGCCTGGCACCTAGATCAGAACAACCGAATTTCTATTAAATGTGATCGTTGCCAAACAGGTTATTTTTATTGTCTAATGTGGTATTTAATGAATTACCCAGTTGTAATTAAGAGCTAGTATCCACAAAAGTGAGAACTTTTGCATTTGTAGTGTTTATTTTTACATCAGTTATACTTAAAGGAACACTATAGTCACCTGAATCACTTTAGCTAAATAAAGCAGTTTTAGTGTATAGATCATTCCCCTGCAATTTCACTGCTCAATTCACTGTCACTTAGGAGTTAAATCACTTTGTTGTTGTTTATGCAGCCCTAGCCACACCTCCCCTGGCTATGATTGACAGAGCCTGCATGAAAAAAAAAAAACTGGTTTCAATTTCAAACAGATGTAATTTACCTTAAAGGACCACTCTAGGCACCCAGACGACTTCAGCTTAATGAAGTGGTCTGGGTGCCAGGTACCTCTAGGATTAACCCTTTTTTTTATAAACATAGCAGTTTCAGAGAAACTGCTATGTTTATAATGAGGGTTAATCCAGCCTCCAAATCCTCTAGTGGCTGTCTCATTGACAGCCGCTAGAGGCGCTTGCGTGCTTCTCACTGTGAAAATCACAGTGAGAGCACGCAAGCGTCCATAGGAAAGCATTGTAAATGCTTTCCTATGCGACCGGCTGAATGCGAGCGCGGCTCCTGCCGCGCATGCGCATTCAGCCGATGACGTCGCGATCAAGATGGAGAGGAGGAGGAAAGCTCCCCGCCCGGCGCTGGAAAAAGAGGTAAGTTTAACCCCTTCCTCTCTCCAGAGCCCGGCGGGAGGGGGACCCTGAGGGTGGGGGCACCCTCAGGGTACTCTAGTGCCAGGAAAACGAGTATGTTTTCCTGGCACTAGAGTGGTCCTTTAAATAATTGTATCTCAATCTCTAAATTGAACTTTAATCACATACAGGAGGCTCTTGCTGGGTCTAGCAAGCATAGCAGGGGATAACATAGCAGGGGATAAGAAAATCTTAATTAAACAGAACTTGCAATAAAGAAAGCCTAAATAGGGCTCTCTTTACAGGAAGTGTTTATGGAAGGCTGTGCAAGTCACATGCAGGAAGGTGTGACTAGGGTTCATAAACAAAGGGATTTAACTCCTAAATGGCAGAGGATTGAGCAGTGAGGCTGCAGGGGCATGTTCTATACACCAAAACTGCTTCATTAAGCTAAAGTTGTTCAGGTGACTATAGTGTCCCTTTAATGAACCCATAATTTTTCAGAATTTTATTATAGAAACGGTGACTAAAGGATGACTAGTCTCACATTTTTAATCACAAGAATTTGTTCACTAAACACCAAATTGCAGAATTGTTGCTCAAAAAGTCAAGTTGTAATTATAAGTTGAGGAACTCTTCCAAAATTTAGTGTTAATTCCTTGTATAAAATCCAAATCGAACACTATGGGGTTTATTCTCTAAAATTTAGGCCTAAAGAGCTAATCTGGAAAACGTTTTCATCTAGGCGATACAGATAATATTTTTTTAACCTATATTTTGCAGTTGGGTTTTCAATTCACTGCTTGGTGAATAATGCTTTATAGATGATCGCCTAATTGAAAAAATGTATCTTTACCATCATAATTCCTAGATTTTACTAGTAACATGACGTAAAGTCATGATTTTATTAAAGACACGGAGGCGAGTATTATGCATATCTCTTTCTTTATTTCCTCAGCAGCAAAGATAGAGGAATATAAATATTATCAAAATGAAAGAAAAAACTGTACAGGCATAACGAGTAGCCAATCACATAACAGAGGAAGTAGCTATATAAGTCCTGTGTCTCCCACAATCCCCCTCTTTCTTGCGCAACCGAAGACCAGGTAAGATAAACGATGTCCCACTTGATCCAAACAGGAAACGGGAAACAAAACGAGAACTTCAAGCTAAAAAAGATAGAAAAATATGGTAATTTCCAAACTCAAACTGTAGACTTACCAAACATAAACGTGAGGGATCTACATGAAACATGATTCTGAAATAGAATATATACATGATTAGAAATCAATATAAAACTGTCAAATCATCTAAGCATGATAAAAACTACACAGTACAAAAACATGAACTCAATACAGACCCAATTGCCCACGTACTTGTATTGCATCGAAGCATCTCCAATCCCAAATCCACACCGGGAGGGCGGGAGGGAATAATACTCGCCTCCGTGTCTTTAATAAAATCATGACTTTACGTCATGTTACTAGTAAAATCTAGGAATTTTATTAAAGACACGGAGGCTCCTATTATGCAAGTTTAAAGCTGTGCTATCACCTGAGATGCGACGTGTTCAATTGGTCTGAAATAGAAGTCTCTGAAGGTCGACTCTCGGGACCAGTCCGCTGCGCGCATGATGTCCTCCAGGCGGCAACCAACTGTGGATGCCTTCGAAGCCATAGCACCCCTTACAGAATGAGGCGTAAAGACAGATGTGTCTATACCCGCTAGGGATAAAAGCCAACGAATCCAACGCGCCAGCGTCGGAGTCGATACTGGGCGATGAGGAGCCTTAAACGAAATGAATAGGGGATGGCGTTCAGATGAGCGCACCGTACGTGTAGCCTCTAGATAGGCCTTCAAACAATCCACCGGGCAGAGCGCCGGACACAACGGGAATCTAGGATATACGAAGGATTTGGACGCCGACTTAGTTCTCCTAGATATGGTGAAAGTAACGCCATCCGGCGTAAACACAAAGGCACCCCAGTCAAGAGCCCTAACATCGGAGACTCTCTTACAAGAGACCAGGCAAAACAGCATAACCATCTTGGAGGATAGTTGTTTAAGAGTCAAGTCCTGGTTAGGGTACCAATCCGACAGGAACCGCAACACAATGTTGACGTCCCAAAATGTCGAAAACCGCGACCTAGGCGGACGGACGAAGCGAATACCCTTGAGAAGACGGCATACAAAAGGATGTTTGCCGATGGGTACACCTTCCAAACCACCATGACCGGCCGATATGGCCGATCGAAAAACATTGATAGTCCTGTACGCCTTGCCTGAGTCGAACAGGGCTGTAAGAAACCCCAGGATCAAATGGAGAGGGGCAGATATGGGATCCACTGCCCGTTCCATGCACCAATCAGACCAAGACTTCCATGCAGCTCGGTAAGCTGATCGTGTGCCCGGAGCCCAGGCGTTATCGAGGAGCAAGAGAGTCGACTGTGGAACGTCAGGGACAAGCCAGCGTCCCCTGAAAGGAACCATGCTACTAGGGGCAACTGGTGCTGGAGCACCAATTCGTGCGAGTTCCCATCCGGATCCAGAAGGAGGTCCTGGAAGTTCGGCAACAGACGAGGGAAGTCTATGGACAACTCCATCAAACGAGGGAACCACGGACGTGATCTCCACAGAGGGGTGATCAGGGTCAGACAACAGTCGTGACGAACCAGCTTCGAGATCGTACGAGCGATCATGTTGAATGGGGGAAAGGCATACAGGTGGCCTGGAGGCCATTCTTGAAGAAAGGCATCCGTCGCCACTGCCGCCGGGTCCGGTCTCCAACTGTAGAACCTCGGCAACTGAGTGTTCAGTCGAGATGCGAACAGGTCCATCTCGAACCGACCCCACAGCCTGTTTAAGCTTTGGAAGACCGAGGCGTGCAAATGCCAGTCTCCCGAGTCTCTCAAATGTCTGGAGTTCCAATCCGCACCTGAATTGTCCAGACCCGGAATATGTTCCGCCGTCACCGAGACGTTGTTTAGGAGGCAGAATTGCCAAAAGTCCTTCGCCAGCAGAGCCAACATTTTGGACTTGGTTCCGCCCAAGTGATTTATGTATCGGACTGCCGATACGTTGTCCAATTTGAGGAGAACACAACAGTTCGCCCTTCCAGGGGTAAGGCTGCGAATCGCAAAGGCCCCCGCCAGGAGTTCTAGGCAGTTGATGTGTAACGACTTCTCTGCGTCGGACCATCTGCCCCCCGTGGAAATGTCGCCACAACGAGCCCCCCAGCCGTGCAAGCTGGCATCTGATTCTATGACCACGTCCGGAACGGAACCGAAAATTGCTTTTCCGTTCCAGGCTTCCATGTGTGCCAACCACCATACCAGCTCGTCTCTGGACTCCTCGTCCAGACAAAGTCGGGATTCGTACGATCGACCTGAACGTAGGTGTGACCGCTTGAGCCGTTGGAGAGCCCGGTAATGTAAGGGGCCTGGGAATATCGCCTGAATGGAGGAGGCCAGCAGGCCGATGATCCTCGCCAACTGCCGGACTGACAAGTCCGAAGCGCGAAGAGCTCGACGGAGCTCCTTCTGGATGGCTTTTATCTTGGATTCTGGCAAGTACAGGAACTGCCGCACGGAATCCACCTGGAACCCCAGAAACTCCATAGACTGGGCGGGTGTCAGGACCGACTTGTCCCAGTTTACCAGAAAACCTAGGTTCTGTAAGAGGTTGATCGTCCAGTCTAAATGCAACTTCAGGCATTCCAACGACTGTGACATGATCAGGATGTCGTCCAGGTAAATAATTAGTCGAACCCCTCGGGTACGGAGGAACGACACCACCGGCTTCATAACCTTGGTGAAACACCAAGGAGCCGAGGAGAGGCCGAACGGAAGGCATGTAAAACGCCAACGCCGTCCGTGCCAGGTGAAGTGCAAGTAGTCCCTGGATTCTATCGCTATTGGAACCGTGAAGTACGCGTCCTTCAGGTCCAATTTGGCCATCCAATCCGACTGTCTCAGAAGGTCTCTGAGACAATGGATGCCTTCCATCTGGAAATGTTGGTAGCGTAGGAAGGCGTTGAGAGGGCGAAGGTTTATCACTGGGCGGACACCGCCCCCTTTCTTGGGTACAAGGAAGAGATTGCTCGTAAAGCCTGGAGTGGCGAACGGCAATTCTTCGATGGCGCCCTTTGAGAACATCTCCGCGACTTCCGCGGAGATCATCGCGTCCTGCTCCTGTGGGAGGGACAATTCCCTGGGGGTATACGTTTGGACAGGCAGGGAAACAAAATCTAGTTGGTAACCCTTTACGCATTGCAGAACCCAAGCATCTGAGGTAATAACCGCCCACCTTGGGTAAAATAAGGCTAGCCTCCCCGCCACCCGAACCTGATCGAGAAGGGAAGAAGGGGTACTCACCATAAGGGCGTCTGCCCGACGACCCACCACGGGGGTATCTAGAGCCCCATGATCTCCCTCTAGCCGGGAAGAAAGGAGGCGTTTTCGGGTCCTGGAGCCCTCGAGAGGGGAAAAAGGAACCTCTGTTGGCCCGGAATGAGCCTCGGAAACCACGGCCGGGAGGACGGTTCCTGCTACGCCCGGCCCCACCGAAAACCTTGGGCGCGAAGACGCGCTTCATATTAGCTTGCGCCTTGTCAATAGCCGTAAAGGTTTTTACGTAGGACCCCATGTCCTTCACAAAGGATGTGCCGAACAACATCCCCTCATCGGCTGAGTCAGGTTCAGCTACGGTCATAGCAGCCAGTTTAGGGTCTATTTTCAAGAGAATAGCCTTGCGTCTCTCGGAAGACATAGCCGTGTTGGCATTCCCCACAAGGCAGATAGCTCGCTGGACCCACCCGATGGCCACATCCATATCTAGAACTGAGTCGCCATTACGGGCTGCCTCAAGGAGCTCGTACAGCTTAGACAGGGGGCCCAGCGTATCCAGAATTTTATCCTGGCACCCTTTCAGGGAGTGATCAAGACCCTTTTTAGGCTTCCACCCAGACTTATTAAGAAATTGGGCAATTTGAGGGTCCACGTCAGGGGTCTTACAGGCAGCGCCAGGGAGGGAAGGTCGTGGGCATTCGGCACGCAATTTATTGCGGCCTTCCTTTGACAGAGGTGTGCGAATCCTCTTAGCCACATACTGGGCGATATGGTCCGGAGGGACCCATTCGGCAGACCGCGGGTGACGCAGGTCGTCCGGGTCAAACAGGGGGTTCCCCTGTGGGTCTAAAAGCCCTTTTTCATTATCCCCAGCGGGGTCTGGCACTTTTCTACGGGGGACGGCAGAGGACCCAGAAGGGGTGACACCCGTAAGGGGTTGATCCTCGCCAGACTCGTCCTCCCCATAGGAGTCATATTCCATAACATCGGAATCATTGTCCACACCCCGGTCGGTATCCGACCCATCATCCAGGGCTCTAGCCCGTTTCCACAATCTAGCCTTTTTAGCCCGGCCAGGGGCTCTTGTGCGCGTGGGATGCGCGCTATCTGCGACCGCCAGAGGCGTGTCAATCATGACAGGCAAAGCCTGCATCGAGGAGTGGGACCCGAGATGTCTAGCCTTTGCCTTCGCCTTACGGGCACCCGGCACAGTTAGGGCAGGGGAAGGGGACCCCGCACCCAGGGGGTTAGGGGCAGCCATAGAAGGCAAGAGCACAGACTGAAGTGACTGGGCAAAGGAAGATGAGACAGTCCCCATAGCGGAGGCAATAGCCTTTTCAAGGGAAGAAGCCATAGTAGCTTCTAACAAGGCCTGGAGCTCCTGAGAGGCCATAGCGCCCTCGGGATTATCTATCGTAAAATCCCCAGAGGGGACAGTAGGCCCATCTTTGCTATCCTGCATAGTGAGGTACAAGAGAAGCAAAACTGAATACTAGAAAAATGGGTTGATTAACCCAGTAGAACAGAAAAAAGGCTAAACCTGATCGTTGGTGTAGCAAGGGTACCCGTAGGAAAGGGACCGACCGCACGGCACAGCAGGGTGAAACGAATGATCGCCCAAAATGGCCGCCGCACGTGTCAGGGTGTGCCCGTGGACCGGCTCCAGGCGGGGGAAGGGGCGCGTGCACCCACCCGCGTGGGCAGCCCGCGAGAGGGGAAAACGAGCACACTCAGTCGCGTTCACAGAGAAAGGGCCACGCGGCTGAGATAGCGCCGAGAAGCGGCAACAGGGGCGGTAGGAGGGGAAAAACAGCCCGCGGCGGCGGGCAAAGCCTCTACGGGAACCCCCAAATACACCAACAATGTAGGTACTAGATAGTAATCAACGATAAATAAAAACGACAATAATGAAACAAAGCATAAGCAAAACATGAATCACAAGTAAATAAAATGCAATGAGTAGGAGAGCTCAAGTGAAATACTTAGCTGTCTGAGGAAGCAGCAAAGAAAGAGGGGGATTGTGGGAGACACAGGACTTATATAGCTACTTCCTCTGTTATGTGATTGGCTACTCGTTATGCCTGTACAGTTTTTTCTTTCATTTTGATAATATTTATATTCCTCTATCTTTGCTGCTGAGGAAATAAAGAAAGAGATATGCATAATAGGAGCCTCCGTGTCTTTAATAAAATTCATTTTATGTGACCTTATCACACAGACAGAAGCTTAGTTGCAGCACGGCTTAACAAATATAGGTCGTTTTGACAAACGTAAGTGGCTTGTGCCTAGATTTTGATCTGCACGGCTGCTGTTCTTAGTTTTGTAGAATTTTCTGCTATTTCTACAGAAGCTAACAGTGGGTATCTATCACTGATCTCCACCAATAAGATTATCCTAAATCCAGGGGTGCAACAATATTTAATATTCCAGCTTTAGCACAGGTGGCTCGGTAAAATGTTTACAATGTATTGCTGTGCTAGCTATGGGTGCTTTCCCTTCATTTTATGTTTGTTTTCAAGCAGTTTTACAAATAACCGTGTTCTCTTTACACCCAAAGTCCAGTCCCTCTGCTGCACCTCTAGGTTATTCTTCAAATATTGTCCAACATCTGTACAGCAGTGATAGGCTTTAAAGGGATACTATAGTCACTGTAACCATTTTGTCTCAAAAATTTGCTTATTATGCCTTTTAGTGCTCTCTCCTCATTCCATTAAGTGCTAAAAAATAAATAAAAAATAAAGTCCTTGGTTACCGACAGCCTGGCAGTATGGCTAATGCAGAGATTATTTACTAGCTATACCAATTCATACCAGCAATGGATAAGCTGAAAGTGGTCAGCTGTCACTCAGCCAATCAGTCAGAGTATGCTGAATCGAAATAGGGACAAGGACACTATAGCATTAAGAATACAGGTATTTATTACTGACTGAATGGAAGGAAAGCACCTGGGGGCACTTTAGACATTAACACTTCAATGAGATGTCACAGTTACAGTGCCCACAGTGTCCTTTTAAGGTGCTTAGAATGTTTTACTGTTTAAAAGAACACTATAGCGTTAGGAATACAAATATGTATTCCTAACACTATAGAGCCCTAGTCACCTAAACAGTCACTAGGGCCCCGTTCCGTATCCCCAAACAGATATTGAGAAAAAAGCCTCCAAATAGTAGTCACAGATTAGCATTTTTACTTGTAGTAAATATAATCATCTACTCGTTGTTGCTAGTATCCTGTTGCTGCTAATTTGGTTTCTATTCCTAAACTGAGCAATGAATAATTCTTTCTTCTGGGTGTTTCAGCTTCCTCTTTTGTGCTAATGCTTCCTTATGTAGGGCTGACATGCAGATCTGGACTGGGAACTAAAAGCACAGGTGCCAGAAAAAAAAAAATAGTACCAGCCCTATACTATGGTGCACTAGCATAGTGTGCAGTTATAGAGGTGGAAAAGATCATAAAGGAACACTATACTGCAGTGATGGCGAACCTATGGCAGGCCAAGCCCTCTCTGTGGGCACGCAGACATAGGTTGTCAGTAGGGTGCCCAGCGGTGTATTCAACGCGAGGCTAACAAGGCATTTTCCTTGGGCGACACTTTCCTAGGTGCGGCAAAAAAAGCTGCCCCCAAACGCCTCAGCGGATGCCTTGTTAGCCTCGTGTCCTGGGGGGCCCAAGAGCTGGCCACCTTTGGGCAACCCCCGAGGCAGGCGGCAGCTTGATTTGCGCTTGGGCGGCGAAAGAGTGTTGTAGTCTGAGCTCTCGGCATCACTAAGTGGCGTGCGAGGGAGCTGAGCAGGAAGATCAGAGCTCCCTCGCTGCCTACTCTGCCAGTTCGCCCCCTGCCTGCCTGTCCAGCAGCCCCACTGGACCCCAGATGAGGAATTCACTTCAGTTCTCCCACGGAGGCTGGGTGGAGTTAAGTTAAAATTTAAAAATAATAATAATAGTAATTTGTGAGGGTTGGGGGAAATGTGTATTAGTGTGTGTCTGTCAGTTAATGTGTGTGTGTCTGTCTGTCAGTGTTGTGAGTGTGTCAGTCAGTGTGTGTCTGTTAGTGAGATATGTCTGTCAGTGAGTATGTGCGTCTGTCAATGGGTGTGTGTGACTGTCAGTATGCATGTCTGTGTGTGTCTGCGTAATAGTGTGTGGCTGTCAGAGTGTATCAAATATGTGAGTGTGTATATCTGTCAGTGAAAGTGTGTGTTTCTTAAACAGTGTGTATTTCAGTGCATGCATCAGTGAGGGAGTGTCTGTCAGTCAAAGTGTGTGGCCTTGAAGGGGTGGGTGCCCGAGTTTGTTCATACCTAGGGCAGCACAAATTCAAAATACACCACTGAGGGTGCCCACGTGTCCCGAATCGCCCAGGTCAGTCCCGCATTTTGAGAGTCTGTCCCGGGCACCCTCTTTCCGGGACAATGTAGGTGTCCCAGAATGAGTTGCACCGCTGCAGTGGCCAATCAGGGGGGGGGGGAGGGTTTCTTCCTCCCAGCATACAGAGTATGTGTGTATCTGTGAATGTCAGTGTGTATAATTGCCATGTTGGAACTTTGAGGAAAAAAAGTTGGTTTGTATTGCGGTTTGGGCACTCGGGCTCAAAAATGCTATAGTGTGAGGAATATAAACATATATTCCGGACACTATAGTTTTAAAAATACGGTTTAGGTTTGTGACCCTCTCTGCTTACTTTAAAAAGGTGGTTTGTGCATTTTTTTCCATGACAATCTCAGCCAATCCAATAGTTTCCCATAGGAAAGAATTTGGAGGCTGTTGCACATGCGCAGCAAAACATCTGACTGACTGCCACTAGAGGGGTTCCTAAGCAGTATTGTAAACATTCAGAAGAAAACTGAATGAACGAAGTGGATCCAAACCACTTTATGTAAACATAGTGGAGCGCTAACATAATAAAGCACAAAAGGTAGATCCCCAGATGTTGTAGAACTACAGCTCCCTTGATGCTTTTCATGAATTTTCAGAATGGCAAAGCATGATGGAAACTGTATTTTTTTAAATTCTCTGGGGATCTACCTTTTGGGCACTCCTGGTGTAGTGGATGTAGTCTGTGTTTGTGCAGCAGATGCAGTGTTTGTGTGTGTAAATATGTGGCGTAGGATTCTGTGGCTAATCCATTCTGTGGGCTTAAAGCTTCTTAATATATAAATATATATATATATATATGTTGTTTAATAAATAAACAAAATTTTAATCCCCACTGCCTGCCTTTCATCTGGTTGTCCAGTGGCTTTGTGCAGGCTGACAGGAGCTTGCATACTGAAAAAGAGGAGGCAATCTTCCATGTCCTTAAGCTCCTCTCTACAACTCTCGTGAGCCTAATATAATATATCTCTAGACTATACCTAGTTTGAAGAATTGCATGCATTTGTGCATTGTATGTGGACTACCCTTAGGGGTTTATTGTATGAAGTTAAGTGTATAGAGATCATAAGAGGGTGATTACAGAGTTAACGGGCAGAGTCAAATTCTAGGGGAGGAGTTTGGCTCTACACCATCTTAAAACTTCACCAGCTGCCTGACCTGGGGGAGGTTCTAGAGGGGACTGAGTGGCAAGAGATATGGGAGGCATGCACCAAAGTATCTATGTGTGTTACACTTCAGGAACAATGCTATAAAACGCTCTTTAGGTGGTACACAACACCGTTTAAGCAATGTCACATGAGGTTAAGCCCCATTGATACCTGCTGGCATCTATGCGGGGACAAGGGGAGTTATATGCATATGTGATGGCAGTGCCCAAAGATCAGGGACCTTTGGGGTAGGACGGTTGGACCTCAGCTCTAGCGCTCTCTAAACACTATTAGAATTAGAGCCCTGGAGTTGTCTGCTTTCCAGACCTAGAGAGGGTCTCAATAGACACCAACTGAAATTATTAAATATGCTATATCAAGCAGCACGGCGTGCACAGACACAAAAATGGACAAGCCCAAACTTACCACATATATCCATGATTGTAGCAAAAATCAAGGACAACTACCTCATGGACAAATTAACAGGACAGGTCCGCAACACCACCACCACCTTTAATAAGGTATAGGAGTTATGGGAACAATATGAGGACTAGCCTCATAGATAAATAAGGGCCATACGAAAAGTCTCCCGCTCCCACCCACATAGATGCCCGATAGCACCGGGTCATAGAGTAAAAGTGTTTCTGTTAAAATAAAACTTTAAAGACTGACTGTGAACTAACTAAGCTTAGATAGTAGAAGCATTGCATGCATGTAACCTACCTCTTTTCAGTTCTGTATCATTGTATAACTGACGCATTTACAGCAATAAGGCTTGTGTGCAAACCTCCTTATACTGCACTGTCTCAGTCTGTCAATGCAAAAATAAAGAACACTTCACCAGCTGCCACCCTACACATTCCTGAAAACGAGCCTACATTTTTTAGCTGCTCTTATTACAGACTGTTAATTTTAGGAATTTATTTTTAATCTGCTGCTCTGTTAATTGCCTGCTCGAGTCTGCAGTAGCCTACTGTGTGATTAGAGGTCGATTAACACAGCAGGAGATAACTTGTAAACTTAGCATACTGAGCTGCTAAAAAACCCAAAAAAAAACAAAAAATAAATAAAATAACACATTCTTTATTTAAATGAAGACTTTTTTTTCAGGAAGTAGAGAGGCTCTGTGTGAGTCTCAGCCAGTGGAGCTGTAGCTAGGGCTAAGTGAACACGTGATTTAAAGGATACTGTATGCTTCAAAACAACTTTAAAGGACCACTATAGGCACCCAGACCACTTCAGCTCAATGAAGTGGTCTGGGTGCCAGGTCCCTCTAGGTTTAACCCTGCCTTCTGTAAACATAGCAGTTTCCTAGAAACTGCTATGTTTACATTAGGGTTAATCCAGCCTCTAGTTGCTGTCTCACTGACAGCCGCTAGAGGCGCTTCTCACTGTGATTTTCACAGTGAGAAGACGCCAGCGTCCATAGGAAAGGTTTGAGAATGCTTTCCTATGGACTGGCTGAATGCGGGCGCGGCTCTTGCCGCGCATGCAGCCAATGATGACTGAAGGAGGATGAGAGTCCCCAGCGCCGAGGGAGCCCAGCGCTGAAGAAAAGTGAGTGTTTCAATACAATAAAAACAAGTTTGAATTTAAAAAAAATATTCTAAGTTTAGCGAATAACACCAAGTTTTAAAATGTATAAAAAACAAATAAAAATAAAGCAAATATAATTTGGTAGATCAACTGAATAAAATGAAACCACCAATCTAAGTTCTACTACTTACAATCGAGACATACTCTTTCCCCCCCCCCCCCCTTTAAATTAGGCCAGATGGGGAAAAGATTTTAAAAGTACAGAAAAACAGGACTGAAGACATATGAACATACAAGTATGCATTTTTCAATTAAACAGGAAGTCTTTCATTTTTTTTATTGGTGTTTTAATTTTCTTTTTTTTTTTAAATGAAATATATACACAAATATAAATACGCCTAGCAATACAATGATAAGTTATTTACATAATGTTTCAAACATCTCCAGAGTGCGCTTAATATCTCGGATCTGTTTGGCAAGCGCATGAATGGGATGCATGGATCTATCCAACTCTTCACATCGAGCCATCAATGTATACATGCCCTAGTGAATAAAAGGGAAAAATAAATACAAATATTTTGCAAGGATTAATGGTTTCTTTACTTTGCTAATTCTTTATTTAAAGCAGATCTGAGATATAGTACATATTACATTAGATAACCTCCCAAAAAAACAAACAAACAAGGCCTTATTTATTTATTTTTACATTTTCTTACTATCCCTACAAGGTGTGATGGTTAATTCATGACTGATTTACAATACAAGAACTGCCATGCAATTTAGTCAATCCCAGTTTACTAGGCTTCTAGTATCACTTTTTCATTGTGATAATTAAAACAGCATCAACATTTATAGATGTGGGGTAACTTAACATTACAGAGAAACTGTAATTTCTATGGAATTCACAAAATTAAATAAAACACTGAAAATCATGCATAACTTGAGTTAACCTTTTTTCGTGACATGTTCTGTTTACTTTTAAGTTTATATTAAGGGTTTCGCTAATTAAATCACAATCCCATTGAGACAAGACAAACACTGCAAATGAGGAATAGAAACAGAAAAATTGTTAAATTCCTCCTCTTTTCTGTATGCTCTCTCTATGCGTACACCCAGTGCAAAGAGCACAGCTTATGACAATGAATAACACAGCGCTATGATCAGGGCCGGCCTTAAGGCGCTCTGTGCAAATAATTGTCACAGTGCCCCTCCCCTGTCATATCTCTTCATTTAGCTGTGTGTGATAGGTATTGTACTCAGATAAAAATATGCAAGTAGGCCAATGTGTGAATGCAGGTGTGTATTTTTGTAAATTCACATGAACACAATTATACACATGCACTGTCAAATACAGCTACATGCACAAAGTCCCAAGCACAGTCACACACAGTTAAAGGCAGTCACACACACACACTTACGCACAGTCTCTCCCACTCACTCATACACACACAGACTCACTTACGCACAGTCTCTCCCACTCACTCATACACACACAGACTCACACACACCGAGTTACAGACAGTCTCTCACACACACAGAGTTACAGACAGTCTCTCACACACACAGAGTTACAGACAGTCTCTCACACACACAGAGTTACAGACAGTCTCTCACACACACAGAGTTACAGACAGTCTCTCACACACACAGAGTTACAGACAGTCTCTCACACACACAGAGTTACAGACAGTCTCTCTCTCACTTACACACACATTTAGACAGCACACACACAGTTACAGTCTCTCTCTCTCACACACAGGTACCTGTTTCCACTATGGGCTGGCTACGGGAGTAGGGGCACTGTAGTCCCTGATGTACAGGTGTCTGTGGAGCAGGGACTCCTACCTGCTTCCCCCGCAGAGTACACAAGTTGAATTTAGCTCCGCCCCTGCCTTATCAGCTAGTTCTGGCTCATAAGAATGAAATGCTCCCCCTCAGGTGCAGCACGGCCACGCTACATAGTGCGACCGCGACCTGCATTATAGGATAACTCTGGGCCCTCCCTGACACCTCTCACACAGGGAGCTGTGTCGGCCACATGGCACCTCCTGCTGCCATGGTGCCCTGTGCAACCGTACAGCTCACACAGCCCTAAGGACAGCCTTTGCTATGACAGAGGAGCCCAGATGCAGTAGAGGTATGGATTTCTACTTTTAAAACCTCACACAAAATATTTGTTAAATATGAGACTAAGCAAGTATAGTATTTAAAATCCTTGGAAGTGGCAGTTCCATTTTCAAGGAACAGTAAGTAACATTAGGAATAAAAACCATGTAAGCCTAATGTTATATTGTTTTTCTAGTGTTTTCTAAAATAGGAAAATAAATAATTGTATTCACCTTTAGTCCCCAAGTGCATGGACTTGCCGCAAGCCCTGCCTGGTTTTATCCAAGCCACAGGGAAGGATTTGTGGGAATGTGCGGCAATTGCCAAGCTGCACCAATTAGCATTTTTTTATAGAGATGGATTGGCTCAGTGCAATAACCAATAAAAAACTCCAAACAATAATATAGAGCAGGAGGGGCTGACCTCAGCAGACTGTTTGCTTTGGCACTTTCAGTTTCCAAAAGCTGTCAAAGAATTAAATGTATATGAATTTTATTCCAACAGCCGTAGGGCCAAGAATGGAAAATCTCAATGCAGAAGAGCGGTGTTAACATATTAATAATAAGAGATGTGCCTTAACCCATGCTGCAACTATAGCCTGGCTTCTGGTGGAGTGTTTTGTTTAGTTTGCGTGAGATTTTTATAATTATTATTATTTTTATTTTTTTTTAAAGGTAGTAGAAGATCTTGACATTAAAATATAGTGTTTTCCTTTCTTACCTTGATACTCATATCAACAGATTCTCCAAGACTGTCCACTGAGTCTCTGTAAGTCTGAATATATCCAACACTAAGTGCAGTCATCTAAGAATAAATACATATATAATTAATACATAAAACATTTTGCATTAAAATAAAGAAATTACAAAAATTGTAATAGATTTTAGAAGAATGTGCATTAAAATGCTTGAATTTAATCTCCAGTTTTGGATAATTAAACTCATTAATCAATGAAGTGCCTGTCTCCTTTTAATAAGTAGTTATTTTAAACAGTTACTTTAAGTACCTTTACAAAATTAAAGGATTTTGATGTGCTGTTCCAAAAAAGTGGGGCAATCACCATGGAAACCGGGAGGCGACTCCTCCTCCTCCCCATTTTACACTGCTTTTTAGAACAGAACACTTTCAGTAATTTCCCACAATGTAGCATTAACATGCCAACACTAGAAACCTTTGTTTTTCCATCAAGGCCAGAGGTACGTACTTTAGTTTTGTTCATAGTATCTTCATGTTTCCGCCTGACAATAAAGTAGCAATGTGCCTAGAGTGTATATAAACAGTACTTTGTAAATAAATAAGTCACGGGACACTCCAGACACCAAAACAACCTCATCTAAATGAAACTGTTATGGTGCCAGGAGTCCGTCTTACCTCAAGAGGTTAAACTATTCTCAAACGGTTGAACTCCAAAGTTGCCTCCAGTCCAGTTGCGATCTCCAATCCCCCTAGACGGCACCCAGCTTCTGAAATTTCACTTATTTAAAAGCCAGTTTTTACACTGGGAGTCACTGATTGGCTGAGAGTGTCAGCTGACCGCTCTTAGCCAACCAGCAGCGCCTCTGCACTACAGCACTCCGCGCTTCCTGAAAGTGAAATTTTAGAAGCCGGATGCTGTCTCAGGGGAGTGGAGAGTGCCATTTGACGTTTAACCATTTGAGGTAAGAATGCTTTCGGAGGCCTCCTGGCACCATGATAAGTTTATTTTGATGAAGTTGTTTTGGTGCAAGAAGTGTCCCTTTAAGGCTGCCAATCTTAGGCCAGTGACAAAGGGAGGAATTTTACTTCTCTGCCGGCTAAAATCTGTCCAACTTGTTCTAATGTTCATATTGCTTTCAAATGGTTGGGAAGATCAACATTTTACTAATGAAAAGTTACATAATATCACTACAGCCATATAAATACCACAAACTTAAAGGAACACTAAACATGTACTCCTGACACTATAGTGTTTAACTATTTAGGTCACCTTCTTACCCTTGGACCTCATTGAAAAGGTGATTTTACTCACCTTTTTCCCCATGCCTTGCCGGTCTCGCCTTCACTGGATTCACCTGGTCCTGCCTCCCTGGCTGAGATCATCAAACTTGATGATCTCAGCCAATCCAATTCTTTCCCATAGGAAAGCATTGGGAGGCTATTGTGCATGCGCAGAAAAATTATGCACCAATCAGCATCTCCTCATAAAGATGCATAGAATTAATGCATTTCGATGGGGAACGTTCAGCGCCTGTATGAAGGTCATGTGTAGCAGTGGACTAGGAAGCGCCTCTAGTGGCCATCTAGACTGCCACTAGAGGTGTAACTAGCCAGCAATCTAAACACTGCTTTTCCTCTGAAAAGACAGTGTTTGCATTAAGAAACCATAACATTAAACTGTAGTGGTTTAGGTGATTATAGTGTCCCTGTAAGTAGAGACAATGACACATTGTCTTTGTGTACTGATAATGCGGTTATTGCCCAGCATGTACAATGTGTTAAGAGTTGTTAATATATGATCTTACATTCTGGATAGTTCCATTAAGGCTTTTCATCATTTGATCTACTTTTAAGGCTACATCTTGAGTGAGGATTTCCAAATCCTTCAGAACTTCAGGGTCAATCGGAGGAATGTCTGCTTTACTCCTCTGTAGAGCCTGGTGACGAACATGGGCTCCAGCTAGAATATATGTAAAAGAAGAAAACAAAAAAACTGAAACATATAAAAAAGTATTAATATACAACAAAACAATGAACTAAAAATTCAGCCTATGACATTGTAACAATCTGGTGCTTAAAGGAAAATTGTAAATGTTTAACCTCATGGTTATAGTGTTTAGAGTTCCCTGGTGCTGTCCTTCCATTCAGTATTAAACTAGTTTTAATGCTGAATGAAAGTTCCAGCAGACCATCCTTTTTTTGTTGTTGCTTGAGATAATGAGGAAGTATTACAGTGATCAGCAACAGTTGCAGTGACTGGCTAAGAGTTGCAGTTCAAGCCTTACACAATTTAGGCCCAGATAACAAACGTTAGTCCAAAATAACGGATTTTAAAAAATACATAAAAAAAAAACCCTCCAACTCAGTTTTGACTGTTTTAGTTTTAAAACGTGCCCTTTGTATTTCAACGTAGTACTGTTTGGAGTTCGATGGACAATCGACTTCATGGTGCTGATTGTAAATAAGTTGGATGGTGTGTTTTTGCCCGGCGTTCACAGAGACCGTAAACAGGTCAGGGCAGTGATACTACCAACATTTAAAATGACAAGCGAATTCCAAAATAACAGAAACAAATGGGGCATTCTCTTAAAATGTAATGAACTGAGAAACCTGTAAAGCTTTAAAAGGTGTAATGTTCCTGTTTATTCCAGGGGTTCCCATTGGCGATTGCTCCCCTTCCAGATTATTACAGCACTGGGATAAATCTCTCACATTATGTTTTGATAGTGTTCCTCTTTATGATCAGAAATATAGGTATCTGTATTCTTTATATGCATTCTTACTTCCCCCACAGCCCTGTCTGTCAGCTGATCAGGTTATCACTATGTGATGTCAGCCAGGAAGCCAGTGGGCTCCAGTTTCCCCATCACTCTGCCTACACAGAGTGAATGAGGTCAATATATACTGGGTGCCAGCACTGAGCCCACAATCAGACTTCCCATGACTTACATTCCCGGTCAGAGCTGTGTCTGGAGCTCATTCTGGCAGCAATGCTGTGATTGGCGGAGACTTGTTGGTTGGCAGTGACGTCAACTGAAGTAATGACGCAAGCTGAACGCGTCACATTTCATCATTCGCATCAAAACCCTTTGAGGAATGAAGCAGAGGACACCTCGCTCCAGCCACTCAATCTCCAGACCACTGAGCGTCGCAGTTAGATGACGCAACCTGTCAGTCACTTTCGTCTACGCCCCCAAAACAGGAAGCATCACGTGAGCGAGCTTAGAGAGCCAATCAGTGTCCGAGATGCCATTGGTGGGCGGGGTTACGCATTGACATGCTGTGAAGACTGATTGGCGGGTTCTTCAGAATCTTGGCCAGCAGGTGTTCTATCAAAAAAGCATACCGCGTGAAAAACACATACCCTCGTCACTTCCGCGCATCAACTAGGTAGGGATTTTTCACGGGGTAGGGGAAATTAACGCCACAGTGCGCACGCGCGGCTCACTACTCCCGTCGGAGGTACAGCGCGCGTGCGCACTAGTGGCAAGGGAGCACTCCACACACCGCGCGTGCGCAGTATAGGGGCAGGGAAATTTGATGGCTATTTGTTCTGTGAATTCTCCCTACCCCTATACTGCGCATGCGCGGACTCTGATCGTCGGATTAAAGCCTCTCCCTGCTCCCAACACTCTCAGCCATCCAAGGGGATGGTAAGGTATGGTGGGGGTTTTTGTGAAGTATATGGGAGGTCTGCGCAGTATAATGGGGGGGTCTGCGCAGTATAATGGGGGGGTCTGCGCAGTATAATGGGGGGTCTGCGCAGTATAATGAGGGGTCTGCGCAGTATAATGGGGGGGTCTGCGCAGTATAATGGGGGGGTCTGCGCAGTATAATGGGGGGGGGTCTGCGCAGTATAATGGGGGGGTCTGCGCAGTATAATGGGGAGGTTTGCGCAGTATAATGGGGGGGTCTGCGCTGTATAATGGGGGGGTCTGCGCTGTATATGGGGGGGTCTGCGCAGTATAATGGGGGGGTCTGCGCAGTATAATGGGGGTCTGCGCAGTATAATGGGGGGGTCTGCGCAGTATAATGGGGGTGTGTGCGCAGTATAATGGGGGTCTGCGTAGTATAATGGGGGTCTGCGCAGTATAATGGGGGGTCTGCGCTGAATAATGGGGGGGTCTGCGCTGTATAATGGGGGGTCTGCGCAGTATAATGGGGGGCTGCGCAGTATAATGGGGGGGCTGCGCTGTATAATGGGGGGGCTGCGCTGTATAATGGGGGGTCTGCGCTGTATAATGGAGGGTCTGCGCAGTATAATGGGGGATCTTCGCTGTATAATGGAGACCCCCCCCCCATTATACTGCGCAGACCCCCCATATACTTCACAAAAACCCCCACCATATTTTACCCTCCCCTTGGATGGCTGAGAGTGTTGGGAGCAGGGAGAGGCTTTAATCCGACGATCTGAGTCCGCGCATGCGCAGTATAGGGGTAGGGCGATTTCTCAGGGCTAATAGCCATCAAATTTCCCTGCCCCTATACTGCGCACCCGCGGTGTGTGGAGTGCTCCCTTGCCACTAGTGCGCACGCGCGCTGTACCTCCGACGGGAGTACTGAGCCGCGCGTGTGCACTGTGGCGTTAATTTCCCCTACCCCGTGAAAAATCCCTACCTAGTTGGTGTGCGCTTGCGCGGTGGCGCATCCCCCCCCCCCCCCCCCCAACGTCACTTCCGGTGCGGCCGCGTCACCGGAAGTGACGAGGGTATGTCTTTTTCACGGGGTATGCTTTTTTGATAGAACACCGGCCCCCTTTAAAAAGGGTTAAAACTCACCTTTTTTCTGAAAAGGCAGTATTTACATTTAAATGCCTGCAGGGATATACTATAGACACCAGAACAACTACATTAAGCGGTAGTTATTCTGGTGACTATAGTGTTCCTTTAAGCTCTCCTTTACCCTAACTACCTTTAACTATATTTAAAGCGGCACTGTCATGCCGAACTTACCTTTCCCCAATCGATTCCTCTTCTCTCCCTCTCTCGGGATCTGTTCTACTTTTCATTCTATCTGCTCTAGTTATCTTTAAAACATAAAACAAAGTAGGGACTACTTTGTCCTATGTATTATTCCTACGCTTGACCAGCTCTGACCCACTTCTTGTTGGTCAAATACATTTTCCCACAATACTCACCCTTTGCTCTGGGATCTCGCGATGCCTGCTTTCACTATTCCCGAACGTCCTGTCATTTAGACAGAACGCCTGCGAAACTACTGAATTCCATCCTAACAGAATGAGAACAGTTTGTTCATTCATGTTAGGGCAACATTCGGTACTTTTAGTTTGGTTCGAAATTTCATTCAAATGAATGACATTCCGATCCGTGCATCTTGCTGCCGCTTAGCACATAGCTCCCTAATTCCCATGGTATTAGGGAGCTATCTACTAAAAGGCTGAAAGACCAAGATTTACTTAGTATTAGTAAATGAGTGAGACTGCCCCTACTAGCAATGCTGCAGGGGCATATCTACTAAACAGTAAGCAGGCTGGGCTGGAACAGTGAAAATCCCCACCAACCTCTCTTCCAAAAAATGCCCCAGTGGTGGGGCATCGATTAACTAGCGGGGGGAGGAGGGGACATAGTGCCCCCCCGAGTGGGGTCTATTAAACTAAACGGGGGACATAGGCTCCCGCCGGCCCCTCATGGGTGTGACAGTGGGCGGAGGACCTATTGTCCCCCCTCCGGCCCCCACCCATGAGCGGCGGGTGGGGGCTTTAAGTGACAATGGGAGGGAGGACCTAGTGTCCCCTCCCCCACCCATAGGTGACGAGTGGGGGCTAAATGTAAAATAAATGCCCCCCCCAGAAGTGACTAGTGGTCCCCAAGCTCCTAGTCACCCATCCCCTCAAAAAAATAAATTAAAGCTTTACCTACCCCCCCTCACCCTGAAAATAGTGAGGGGGAACAATAAAACGAACTACCCGTAAATAAAAAAATACTTACCATTTGATGTCTTTTTTTCATCCCTGAAAAAGGCCAAATTAAAATACATAAAGCCCGCCAAACTTTGAAAAAAGAAAAAAACACAACGAAAAAGAAAAAATCCTGACACTAAAAAGATAATCCATCTTCACCCAGGGAGGGCACCACACAGACTGAGCTCTGTAGGGTGGGGAAAGGCTTATAAAGCCTTATATAAGCCAACCAATAAGAGTGCTCTGATAGGTAAATAGTGAGCCTTACAGATAACCAATCAGGTAATTTTTAATTTGGCCTTTTTTGGGGCCTAAAAAGGTTTTAGAAAAAAAAGACATTAAATGGTAAGTATTTTTTTATTTATTTACAAGTAGTTGGTTTTATTGTTCCCGCCTCACTATTTTTAAGGTGAGAGGGGTAGGAAGGGCTTTATTTTTTGGGGTGGTGGGTAACTAGGGGATTGGGGACCCCTAGTTACCTGTGGGTGGAGGCCAGGGGGACAACAGGCCCCCACCCGCTGCTCATGGGTGGGTGCCAGGTGGGGGGTGGGGACAGGAACAACAGGTCCTCCCCCCATGTCTTTTAGGGCCCCCACCCACCGCTCATGGGTGGGGACCGGGGGATGATGACAATAGATCCTCCTCCTCATCATCATTTAGAGCCCCCACCCACTGCTCATGGGTGGGGGGACAATAGGTCCTCGCCCTGTATTGTATTATAGGGCCCCCACCTGTCACTCATGGGTGGGGGCCGAAGGTGGGCCGACAATAGGTCCTCCCTCCTCTCTTGTCGTTGAGGGCGCCCACCCGCTGCTCATGGGTGGGGGCCGGGACAATAGGTCCCCCCCATTGTCTTTTAGGGCCCCCACCCGTCGCTCATTGTTGGGGGCCGGGGGACAATTGGTCTCCCCTATTGTCATTTAGGGCCCCCACCTGCCGCTAATGGGTGGGGGCCGGGTGGGTCCCCGTTTAGTTGAATAGCCCCCACTCGCGGGGCATGGTGAGGGATCGGGGGGGGGGGCGGAGGGCAGTATGTCCCATGTTATTTATTTGAGCAGAGGCTGATCACTGTTTTAGGCAGAACAGGCGTGGCACTGGAAATGTGCTAGAGCACAAAAAGAGAGTGACTCCGACTCAGAAATCGGGTCTTGTGAGGAGGCTGATACTGAGTCCATGTGTGACTCCAATGATGAGATTGGCGGGCAGGACAATGGTCCTTTCGCCCCTGCTCCATCGGGGTTGGTAATAAGTGGCTCTTGCAGCGACTCCCCCGCTACCGCGGGTTCCACCCTCATGGATCCGTCTGGAGAACCTATGTTTGACCCGCATGCTCTCCATCACCCGAGGTCGGCAGAATGGCTCCCAGCGGACCATGTGGCTAAGTACCGGCCGGTCTAATTACCACGCCCGTGGACCGGGACGAGGCTCCTATAACCAGAGACCATCCTATCAGGAGACGAGACACCAGTCCCCTTTCTTCCCCTCTCATGGAAGACCATGGCGCTCCAGATGCTTCAGGGGGAACTCCGGTTCCAGACGCCCTTACGGTAAGCTTACGTCTACCTCATGTTTTTTCCAATTTCTGTGTAGGGGCAGACTCATTTTTTCCAAGCCTGCTCAAACATCACCTCACATGCCTGGGTTCTGACCAGTGAGGGGTTTTCACATAGAGTTGGTCGACACCCCGTGTCACATTCCTCCCCCTCACCCTATTGTACTTTCAGGGGCAGACCGCGCCTTAATAGATGAGGAGCTATCAACTCTCCACACGAAGGGGGCGATAGAACGGGCCCCAATGTCCTCCACAGGGGTTCTCAGCAACATCTTCCTTGTAGAAAAGAAAGGTGGGCAGATGCGCCCAGTTATCAACCTCCGGGCCCTGAACACTCTAGTGCGCTACCGCCACTTCAAGATGGAGGGCATTCATCTCCTGCAGGATTTACTCCTTTGGGGATACTGGATGGCAAAATTAGACCTCAAGGACGCATACTTGATGGTCCCAGTGACCAAGGCATCCAGGGACATACTAAGCTTTCTCTGTAAAGGCGACACTTGGCGCTTCACATGCCTCCCTCTCGGGCTCTCGTCAGCTCCGTGGTGCTTCACCAAATTGATGCGCCCTGCCATGGCTTGGTTGCGCAGTCGAGTAGTACTGCTGATAGTCTACTTGGAAGACATCCTCCTCATCGCACAGGACCGTTCGGTCCTCCAGAAACACCTACAGTGGACGATGGATCTCCTCTCTCGCCTGGGTTTCCTCCTCAATTGGGAAAAATCCTGCCTGTCCCCTTCCCGACGCATGGAGTTCCTCGGGTTCACGGTAGACTCAGAAGCGGAATCTCTCAGCCTCCCTCCAGCCAAGATACGCTCCATCCGCAAGGAACTACGCCGCACCCTAGCGCTCCCCCAGCTGTCGCTGCGTCATCTAGCACGGATCATCGGCCTACTGACCTCCTCAATCCAGGCGGTGTTTCCAGCCCCGCTCCATTATCGTGTCCTGCAGCGTCTGAAGATCGCACATCTTCGCAACGGGGCATCCTATGCAGACATGGTTTCCCTGGATTCGGAAACCTGAGACAAGCTGACTTGGTGGATTCACAACCTATCCGCTTGTAATGGCAAGGCCAGTCTCCACGGTTGAGGTGCCCACTGCAACGGCGTGACTACCAGGGGATGCTGGTCGGAGGACGAATCCTGTCTCCACATAAATGCCCTGGAACTCCTGGCCGGCTCCTTTGCGATCCGGAGCTTCGCGAACAGGACCGCCAGTGCGTGCATCATCTCCGCAGTTCGCTATATCAATCACATGGGTGGCACGCATTCGGCCATTCTGGCCCGCTTGGCAAAGAACTTCTGGGCCTATTGTTTGGCCTGGAATCTGATCGTCCAGGCGGCATACCTACCTGGTCTCCACAACACCCATGTGGATTGGAGCTCACGCTATCTGTCGGACAGCAGCAATTGGAAATTGGACGTAGGGGTGTTCTCCACTATCTCGTCTCTCTGGGGACCTTTTGCCATCAACCTCTTCGCTTCCCAGCTCAACGTCCAGCTACCTCGATTCTACAGCTGGCGCCTGGACCCAACCGTGGAGGCAGTGGACGCCTTCCTGCAAGACTGGACCGGCTCATCCAGTGTCGTCGCTGGTGGGGGGGGGCAGAGGGGGCCATGGCCCCCCCTACATCATGCTGTGCCCCCCCTTGGGCCCCCCAAATGCCAGCAACTTGCTGGCCATGTGTCTAAATGATATTCCCTCGGACTGTAACAGTGTGTGACAGCCTGAGGAAATGCAGAAAAGAGCAGCTGAAACAGGGCTGGCTGTCTGTGGCCGGAGGGAGCACTGACAGGCTCCCCGGCACAGGCCCCGCCCCCAAACGAAGCCCCGCCTTCCGAACATAAGCCCCGCCGTTAAGCAGCAGCCCATGCTGCTGCTGGAAAGGATGAAATATGGCTGCCTGACCCCCAGCAACAGGTTCCAGTGACAGGTAGGCTTAATGTGCTTGTGTGTGTGTGTGTGTGTGTGTCTGTCTGTCTGTCTGCTAGTGAGGAAGCATGTGTGTGTGCATGGATTCAGCAGTGTGTGTGTGCATGGATTCAGCAGTGTGTGTGTATGGACTCAGCAGTCTGTGTATGTGTATGGACTCAGCAGTCTGTGTGTGTGTGTGTGTGTGTGTGTATAGACTCAGCAGTCTGTATGTGTGTGTATGGACTCAGCAGTGTGTATGTGTGTGTGTGTATGGACTCAGCAGTCTGTGTGTGTGTAAGGACTCAGCAGTGTGTATGTGTGTGTATGGACTCAGCAGTGTGTATGTGTGTGTATGGACTCAGCAGTGTGTGTGTGTATGGACTCAGCAGTCTCTGTGTGTGTGTATGGACTCAGCAGTCTCTGTGTGTGTGTGTGTGTGTGTGTGTGTGTGTGTATGGACTCAGCAGTCTATGTGTGTGTGTATGGACTCAGCAGTGTGTGTGTGTGTGTATGTGTGTGTATGGACTCAGCAGTCTATATGTGTGTGTGTATGGACTCAGCAGCCTGTGTGTGTGTGTGTGTGTGTGTGTGGATTTAGCAGTGTGTGTGTATGGACTCAGCAGTGTGTAAGAACTCAGCAGTCTGTGTCTGTGTGTAGACTCAGCAGTCTGTATGTGTGTGTGTGTGTATGGACTCAGCAGTCTGTATTTGTGTGTATGGACTCAGCAGTCTGTAAATGTGTGTGTGTGTGTGTACTCAGCAGTGTGTGTGTGTGTGTGGACTCAGCAGTGTGTATGTGTGTGTATGGACTCAGCAGTGTGTGTGTGTGTGTATGGACTCAGCAGTGTGTGTGTATGGACTCAGCAGTCTGTGTGTGTGTATGGACTCAGCAGTCTGTGTCTATGTATGGACTCAGCAGTGTGTGTGTGTGTGTGTGTGTATGGACTCAGCAGTGTGTGTGTATGGACTCAGCAGTCTGTGTGTGTGTATGGACTCAGCAGTCTGTGTGTGTGTGTGGACTCAGCAGTCTGTATGTGTGTGTGGACTCAGCAGTCTGTGTGTGTGTGTGTGTGTGTGTGTATGGACTCAGCAGTCTGTGTGTGTGTGTATGGACTCGGCAGTCTGTATGTTTGTTTGCATGGACTCAGCAGTCTGTATGTGTGTGTGGACTCAGCAGTCTGTGTGTGTGTATGGACTCAGCAGTGTGTGTATGGACTCAGCAGTCTGTATCTCTGTGTGTATGGACTCAGCAGTGTGTGTGTGTATGGACTCAGCAGTCTGTGTGTGTGTATGGACTCGGCAGTCTGTATGTTTGTTTGCATGGACTCAGCAGTCTGTATGTGTGTGTGGACTCAGCAGTCTGTGTGTGTGTATGGACTCAGCAGTGTGTGTATGGACTCAGCAGTCTGTATCTCTGTGTGTATGGACTCAGCAGTGTGTGTGTGTATGGACTCAGCAGTCTGTGTGTGTGTGTGTATGGACTCAGCAGTCTGTGTATGGACTCAGCAGTCTGTGTGTGTGTGTGTGTGTGTGTGTGGATGGCTTAAACCCACCAATCAGAGTGCTCTGAGCATAATTGCAGGGGCGGGGCAAGAAAACATAAAATGGTAATTTTTTAAAAAATTTTTTACAGGTTCTTAGTTAATGCCCCCCCCCTCATTATTTTTAGGGTGAGGGGAGTAGGTAGGGGTTAGTTTTTTGGGGGGAGGGGGTTGACTAGGGGTATGGGGACCCCTAGTCACCTGAGGGAGGGAGGGTTAAATTTTTTTTAGAGCCCCCACCCGCAGGGCCGGATTAAGAGCACACTGGGCCTGGTGCTGACAATTATGATGGGCCTAATTACGGAATCTTATCGACCAAAAACATTAAAACAATCATACCTCCCAAGCGTCATGTATCTGATGGAGATGGTGCTGGAGGGAAACTCATAGGATGCAGCTATAAGAAAACACATACTCTATGCTAATCTCTCTCTAATTTATATCTTTCATCTTTCAATTAAATCCATAACCCTTAACAGCAGTGTCCAGTGAAGCAGGAAGTCAATGGGCGGGGTAAAAGGGTGGCCACTAGTGCGAATCACGTCACCAGACCTGCCAAAAGGGGAGAACATGCCCAAAAAGGGGGCATGTCTGTCCAAAGAATTTGAAGGACAGCCTGGCATGAATGCATGTCAGGATGCCCGCCAATCATGCAGGCTGTCCAACCAAGGGCATACTATGCAGGCAGCACCCTGAGCTTGACATAAATGCGTCTAATGATGCGCTCACTCAATGCTTTCTAAGGACTGTCCCCTAGCACTTGCTGGTCCACTTGTCTCCTTACCTTCTTACTAGCAGGCAGAAGTTCCTGGTATATAGTCTGAGACAGATAAAAGGTGTATGTAGTGAGTGTAGAAGAAAGGGGACATGCCACAGTGTTAGAGAGACCAACGTCTGCATTACCTAAACTAATTTTATTGTCAGCCAGTCCACACAGGTTTTGTTCCCATACATCACTCTTAAGCTTCCAAACTTAAAGGGACACTATAGTCACCAGAACAACTACAGCTTATTGTATTTGTTCTGGTAAGTAGAATCATTCCATTCAGGCCTTTTGCAGTAAACACTGTCTTTTCAGAGAAAATAACTCCACTGGCCGCTCCTTAGATGGCTGCTAGAGGTGCTTCCTGGGGCAGTACTGCCTAGTGTGCAGCACTGCCATTCAGTGTCTCCTCCCTCGGCATGCAGACACTGAACTTTCCTCATAGAGATGCATTGATTCAATTTATCTTTATGTGGAGATGCTTATTGGCCAGGGCTATGACTTGTGCTGGCTCTGCCCCTGATCTGCCTAGTTGACAGTCTCAGACAATCCTATGGGGAAGTATTGTAATTTGCTCAGACCACCACTTCTGATGATGTCAGTAGACAGTCAGTTCAAAGGCAGAGCCAGCAGCTTCTGACTTGAATACAAGTTATATTTTACTATACTTAGGGAGGCAAGAAGGGGGCAGGGTGGTGGTTTTAACATAATAGGGTCAGAAATACATGATTGTGTTCCTGACCCTACAGTGCTACTTTAAGCAAGAGTATGTGAAGAGTAGTTAAGGTTGCCACCTTTCTTGGAACAAAATACCAGCCTTAATCCTTTGTATAATCACAAGGAGTGACATCAGAGAAAATTCTGTAAAATCACCAACAAACTACTCACAGTTTGATTCTGCTGTATAGATGGATTGCTCCCAGTGTCTCAGTCTCCCTATGTATCACAGTGTCAGTGTCCCCATGTCGCCCAGTCCCCTAGTCTCCCAGTGTCTCAGTGTCCCCATTTCTCCCAGTGTCTCAGTGTGTCCACATGTCACTAGGACACTGAGAGACATGGGGACACTGAGACCTGGGGACACTGAGAGACCCGGGGACACTGGGAGACATGGGGACACAGACATTTAGGGAAACTGGGGGAAATGGGGACACAGACACTGGGAGACATGGGGACATTGAAACATTTGGGGACACTAGGGACACAGAGACATGGGAACACAGACACTGGGAGACTATGGGACACTGGGAGACTAGGGGACACTGGCTGGGAGACAGACACTTGGGGACACTGAGAGACATGGGGGCAGTTGTGGACATAGACATGGTGACACTAGGCACACAGAGACATGGGACACAGACACTGGGAGACTTGGGGACACTGAGACACTAGCGACACTGGATGGGGCACACTGGGAGAAACAGTATCCCCATGTGTCTCAGCATCCCCATGTGTCTCAGTGTCCCCAAGTGTCTCAGTGTTCCCAGGTCTCCCAGTGTCTGTGTCCCCATGTGTCCTAGTGTCTGTGTCCCCATGTATCTCCTAGTGTCTCAGTGTCCCCATATGTTCCCTAGTGTCTCAGTGTCCCCTAGTGTCTCAGTGTCCACATGTGTCCCCTAGTGTCTCAGTGTCCCCATATGCTCCCTAGTGTCTCAGTGTCCCCTAGTGTCTCAGTGTCCACATGTGTCCCCTAGTGTCTCAGTGTCCCCATGTGTCCCTGCTGCCTTTCCCCCCCATCCCTCACTTATCTGAGCTGTAGAGCTGCTGTCTGGACTCTGTGCTGTGTTGCTGGTCCCCACGGATCAGTGAGTAGTACAGAGAGGCAGGGATATGCATAGACATAAAATACTAGACGCCGCATTGACTGCTACTTCCTATTGGCGCTGATGAGCCGCGGGGCCGCCATCTTGGATAGGTCACAGTGTGATCTGCAGCATAGACATATTTAGAATATATATGTCTATGATCTGCAGAGCAAGGTCCTCAAAGTAAACATGGTTAGTCTTAAAATCCACCCGGAGGGTGTATAGATCCAGTAGCATGATGTTTAATCCTGGGATATTAAATAAAATGAACTGACATTTGCTGCTTTAAGACCTCTGTGGTTATTTACGTTATCGACTAAGTTTACTCAATACATTGAAATTATTTGAATATCCAGATTGAAACTATGCGTTGCATTTGGATTTAGGTTTGCTAAAATTATAAGTTTAGTGAACTAACCCCACAATCTATCATCTTAATATACATGTTTTAAAGTGGGACTGGATCTTTGCCTGATTTGTAATGTATTTACTTTTCACCTATTTTTAACTAATATGGATTTTGGAACTGTGCAAAATAAAATGTAGATATTTACAACTCTTTATTATTGTGAGCTCTGTCTTTTGCACTTTGAAGTCCGCATGGAGATGGCATAAAGAGAATAGGAGAACAAACAATCACATCACTATTTACTAAAGTGAGATTTGTCACTAAGGCAAAGTAAATTAAAAAAAATTAGGGACAGAAGTCCTAATATATAGACATATAATACCACACCGGGTGACCGGCCCAAAATGGCGCCCGCATTTCATGGCCCCCCGAGGTCAATGCGGCGTCTAGGTATTATATGTCTATGGGGATATGCTGTAACTTCCTATCCCTGCCTCTCTCCACACACAGTGACCCCTACTGGCCGGTGCTGGTATTGCAGAGTAATCTCCACTTATTCTGAGAAAAATACCTGCATTTGTATTGCCAGTATTACTGCAATACCGGCACGGCCAGGCAGTCTCAAATACCGGCTGTGCCAGTAAAATACCAGTCAGGTGGCAAACCTAAGAGTAGTGTGTGTGTGTAAAAAAAAAAAAAAAAAAAAAAAATAAAAAAAAAAAAAATTTTTTTTTTTTTTCAATGGGCCTATTCCATGGGCCTGGGCCTGGAGCTGCAGCTCCATCAGCCCCTATGTTAATCCGGCCCTGCCCACCCGCCGCTCAGGGGTGGTGGCCAGGGGGAGGACAATAGGTCCCCCCCCTTATTGGTATTTAGGGCCTCCACTCAGGGGTGGGGGCCAGGACATTAGGTCCCCCCTTATTAGTATTTAGGGCCCCCGCCCACCACTCAGGGGTGGGGTTCAGACACTAGGTTCCCCCCCTTATTCTAATAAGGCTGCTCACTGTATAATAGAAATTCCCCTACTCGCAGTATAGCGAGTAGGGGCATAATTTACTAATACTAAGTAATCTTTACTTAGTATTAGTAAATTTGGCTGAAAGACCAATTTAGGTCTTTAAGCCTTTTAGTAGATAGCTCCCTAATATCGTGGGAATTATTGAGTTATCTACTTATTCATTCCTGTCATTACATTAATTTTATATGAATGTATGTTACTTGATTGTTGTAAGTTTTGCAAATGCTTGCAGCTGAATCCTGGCTATGTTTGTATACTTTTTATTTAAAATTGTATACAGTGTAACATTCTTCATTCTTCCACTGGGTAAGTATATTAGTTCTTAGACAATACTGTGCTTCGAAACTTCGGCAACTTCGGAAATTTGGTAATTTCGGAACTTCGGGATTTCAACAATTCGGCAATTCATCTATTCCCGATTGTTCGAATTGCCCGAAATTCGTCCGAATTCACATTCAGACCGAAACAAATTGCACATGTCTAGAGTTCAGCATGGTATTGCCTTTTATGTGCATCTGAACTGTTAATGTTATGTTGGCCGGGTGGTGGTTCTCTTTGTCTGACATTAGGGGCACTGTGTTGTTTCAGTATATCTATACATTATGTCTTGGCATGCGCAATTGGTTTAAGTACTGATTTAACAGTTGGGCTCCTGTTTTTTATGTTTTCACAGGTTGATTCTGCGATGTTGGTGCTGTATAGAGATCCTCACTTCTTCCCACGACTTCACCACGTTGGCTGAAGATCTATGGATGGTGCTGTGATGGATTCCTTGTTGTTGATGCTTCGTCACTCGTTGATGGTTTTGTCCCAGTTCGCATAAGGTTCCTGATAAGTATCCAACTGGATTTTGGGATGGTTTGGTCTACTGTGTTCTGGACTGTTCATCGGTTCCTGTTTTCCGGTTTAGTGTCGCATCTCCAAAGAAAGAGGAATTTTGTGGGGAGGTGCTGACTATTATACTGGGACTTGGTATGGGAGTGGTCTATCACTATGGTTACCATTTTTTCTTACTGTTTGTATTCTTTGCTGCTATTGGTGGACAGTAAAGGGTTAAGCAATACTCGCCTCCGTGTCTTTCATAAAATCATGACTTTTCGTCATGAAATAGCAAAATCATGTAATTTACCTCTAAGGGCTACGTTCAGCTTCTCCGTGCCATGCATTGAATCAATGCATCTCTATGAGCAGATGCTGTTTGCCGCAGTACTGGATTTTGCCACACATGTGCACTAGCCTCCTGATGCGTTCTTATAGGGAAGCATTGAATTAGCTTAGATTACTGGTTCCCAAACCAGTCCTCAAAATAACGTCAGCTTAAAAAGATTACTCCAACCACCATGATAACTTCAGTGATTTGAAGTGGTCATGGTGATAGGAGTTTGTTTGTATAGCCTTTCTGTTTGAAATGCTGTACATCCAGAGATTATATTGATTTTTGTGCCGAGAGCAAAACACTCTTTTCCGTACTGCTAAATGTCAATTCTATGCATATTTTACATCTGTTATCAGTATGCACAGTTGACTGGCAGGTACCTTTTTATGAATAGGGAGCCGCTGGGGGAAATGGAGATTTGGCGCAGAAGAGCAACCTTTGAGGTTAAAGTGCCTCAGAGTGGTTTTCCCCTTCAGATAAGAGAGTACCAAAGACCTCTGGCACCACAAGAGGTTCATTTTGATGACATTGTAATGGTGACCACACAATTTCTTTAAAATCTCCCTTTCCCCAGCAGCATTTGGCTTCTTCAATTAAGTTTCAGGAAGTTTTGAGTGCTGCATGGGAGGTGCGCCATTGTTATGATGACCATAGAGGTCCTTTAACTTGAGTTTTTATACCCCGCTCTGAAAAATTTACTTTAATCATGCACAGGAGGCAGGGTCTAAAAGACTATTAACCCCTTAAGGACACAACTTCAGAAATAAAAGGGAATCATGACGGAATATTTCCATCATGTGTCCTTAAGGGGTTAACAGAGCAGGAGAAAATTCTAAATTAAACATAATGTGCAATAAAGGAAGTTTAAACAGGATCTCTTTTTACAGGAAGAGCTTAGGAAGGCTGTGTAAGTCACATGCAGGAAGGTGTGACTAGAGCTGCATAAGCAAAGTGATTTAACTCCTAAATGGCAGACAATTGAGCAGTGAGAATGCAGGGGCATGATGTATACACCAAAACTGCTTCCTTAAGCTGAAGTTGTTTTGGTGCTTATAGTATCCCTTTAACAGGTTAGTGTAACTGAGCGTGAAACATTCCATCCTGCACAGATTTAATGACATCACTTACTTTTCAACATTCTGGTTGTTCAAGGTCCCCTGACATCATAATTACCTATGCTGACATAATAAGTGGCTGTTGAAGGAAGTCAATAGGTATCAGGATATCAAAGATATCACATTTCTGCTGACAGAGCTGCAACTCCTGTTTCATCTGAGATAAACAAAAACTGGCATCTCCAACAACATCAAAGCAAGTTGTAAAACTGAAGATAAACCTGTACCACGAAATCCAACAAGTATTTGGATATTGTGAGAAAGAATGGCTGGCAGAAACCCTTGCATCCGCTGCAATTTGTTCTCTGGATCCAATACTGGTATGCTGGTATAGCTGGATTTGGCTTCCTTCTCCCTGCCCTGCCTGGGGAGTGGCAGACAGCCAGTTATATAATGCTGACAGTCCTGTATGCTGCCAATTTCATATTTCATATTCTCGTAGTATCCATCAACCCATCTGCAGGTAGAACACAATCCAGCATTTTAAATCCTTTAAAGTGCATTTTTGATTCCAAAACTTTGTGCTTCCGAACTGAACGCATTCAGTTTACTCCTAGACTGACTGCTTACTGCAAGAACTGTAACAAGTATGTGGAGAATCATGACCACCATTGTATCTGGCTTAACAATTGTATAGGAGGAAGGAACTACCGGTTATTTGTCAATTTTATTGTAACATGCTTCCTGGTGGCCATACAGCTATCTGCCACCTCTTTATACGTCATTGCAGTATATTTTATAATGCCTGAGCTACAGGGCAAATATACATATGAAGAAATAACACAAATAATCCTGCAAGCCAGGGGTGATCTTCTCCCTTTAGTTCCAATGGAGTCAGTTGCCCTTGTGATATTGGTAATTGCATCAGTTGCAGCCATTGTTTATACATGTGAGGTCTTTGCACTAGGGGGTCTTATATGCCTCCATTTCTATCTTATGTGCATTGGGATGACTTTTCATGAATACGTTATCAAACAGAGAGAGGCAGATTATGGAAGTAGCCAGGATATAGAAGGTGAAGCATTTGAATCAGAAGTTTCAAGAATTAATGATAAGCTTCTGGAAGAAAACATTACTGAACACGCTCAAGACCAAGAAAGGAAGGAGTAATGATTATTCACCCACAGATAAAAGAAAAATCCAGTCTTTAAAGTATTCACTGAAGAAAGCACTATGCTTTAAGCCTGACCATTGGACAGGCACCTCCCATTCTAAATTATAGTGAAAATAGATATATACAAATAAACCCCTCCACCAATAAAATAGTTACCTGTTGTGAAAATTTATGAAAACAGTCTCCCCAAGGCTTTCCCAGCACACATCCTTCCAAGTAATGTATGTATATCACAAAATAAATCTGGGGAACCGGCTATACCTATGTCAGAATTAAACACATGTGTTTGTGTGTAGTACAGTTAAATAGTATTGTGCGCTTTAAAGAGTCTAAGGGTACTAACCTGATCGCCGTTGTTCCCCCGGCGGCGATCAGTGTTTCACCCGGTCCAGGGAGACTGCCTGTCTGCACAGACAGTCTCCCCACGGCAGATCAGGACCCCGCGGTCACGTGATCGCTCACGTGCCTGTGTATCTGCCTGCATGGGGACTGTCTGTGCTGACAGGCAGTCTCCCTGCAAGCATAAAATCATAAATAAAGTTTCAAAATAAAGCAATAAGTGTAAAAAAAATAATATATATGTATATATAGATATATATATATACATGTATTATATCGGGCTTTCGCCAGAATCACTCCACTACAACTGCCCTCTTAAAAGTTTGTAATGACATCCAAACTGGCATGGAACAAAGAGACCTAACTGGAGCTATTTTCTTTGATTTTGCTAAGGCCTTTGACACAGTAGACCACGTCATTCTACTGCACAAACTCAAAAACTCAGGTATTGGTGCTCATTCGCTAAACTGGTTTCGATCGCATGTATCGGATCGCTCGCAATATGTGTCCATTTCTGACAACGACTCCCTCCCTCTCCCAGTCACGTGTGGTGTTCCCCAAGGTTCCATTCTCGGCCCCCTACTATTTTCATTATTTATAAATGATCTGCCTAATGTCTGCAAATCCTCAAATGTACACATGTACGCAGATGACACGGTAATCTATGCGAGCAATTCCGATCTACCGCAACTTGAGGCTGTGCTCCAAGACCAGTTTACAGAGGGAGAAAAGGGGATCGCAAAAAACAAACTGTTCCTGAACACTGACAAAACTGTCGCAATGATCTTTGGAACAGTACCTAAATTACACAAATTACACAATTCCCACCTATCCATCAAAACAATTTCAAATGGCACACTGACCGCAGTCCACTCTTTCAAATACTTGGGTATGATGTTAGACCCCAATCTATCTTTTGGCCTGCACATAGAAAAGCTTGCATCTAAACTTTATCCAAAACTAGGTGCCCTGTACAGAAACAAATCCTGCCTAAGCCCTTCAGTAAAGGAAAAGATTGTACAGCAAATGCTGATGCCAATCATTGATTATGGGGATGCAGTATATGCATCTGCATCGCAATCCCACATTAATAAACTCAACACATTGTATAACTCGTTCTGCCGATTTATGCTACAATGTAATTACAGGACCCACCATTGTGACATGCTAAAAGAACTAAACTGGCTGTCGCTGGAATCCAGACGCACCCTTCATCTTTCCAGCCTTGTGTTTAAGAGCTTTGCTGGGAAACTCCCACCCTACCTGAACGCAATGCTTTCCCCGGCTGTTCCCACTTCCTATAACCTCCGAACCAGTACCAACACTTTACTTAGTCTACCTCAATACAAAAAGAAAGCAGCCCGGTCTTCCTTCTCCTACAGAGCACCACATTTGTGGAACGACCTCCCGCACAAATTAAAATCTTTCCTAAGCTTAAAGTCCTTTAAGAGATCCCTCTCTACATACCTAAAAACAGAATGCACCTGCCATGGTTGATTATATATTTCCTACCTGTTCTGTGTTAAATTTTGTATATATTGTATATTAATATTGTTTTTGTATTTTATTGTACACTAACTGTAACAATGCAATGATTTGTGGACCCAGGACATACTTGAAAACGAGAGAAATCTCAATGTATCTTTCCTGGTAAAATATTTTATGAACAAATAAAATAAATAAATAAATAAATAAATATAATATATGTATATATATATAATGGCATACTAAGTGTATTTTTATATTTATATATACATATATTAATACAGGGAGTGCAGAATTATTAGGCAAGTTGTATTTTTGAGGATTAATTTTATTATTGAACAACAACCATGTTCTCAATGAACCCAAAAAACTCATTAATATCAAAGCTGAATAGTTTTGGAAGTAGTTTTTAGTTTGTTTTTAGTTATAGCTATTTTAGGGGGATATCTGTGTGTGCAGGTGACTATTACTGTGAATAATTATTAGGCAACTTAACAAAAAACAAATATATACCCATTTCAATTATTTATTTTTACCAGTGAAACCAATATAACATCTCAACATTCACAAACATACATTTCTGACATTCAAAAACAAATCAGTGACCAATATAGCCACCTTTCTTTGCAAGGACACTCAAAAGCCTGCCATCCATGGATTCTGTCAGTGTTTTGATCTGTTCACCATCAACATTGCGTGCAGCAGCAACCACAGCCTCCCAGACACTGTTCAGAGAGGTGTACTGTTTTCCCTCCTTGTAAATCTCACATTTGATGATGGACCACAGGTTCTCAATGGGGTTCAGATCAGGTGAACAAGGAGGCCATGTCATTGGATTTTCTTCTTTTATACCCTTTCTTGCCAGCCACGCTGTGGAGTACTTGGACGCGTGTGATGGAGCATTGTCCTGCATGAAAATCATGTTTTTCTTGAAGGATGCAGACTTCTTCCTGTACCACTGCTTGAAGAAGGTGTCTTCCAGAAACTGGCAGTAGGACTGGGAGTTGAGATTGAATCCATCCTCAACCCGAAAAGGCCCCACAAGCTCATCTTTGATGATACCAGCCCAAACCAGTACTCCACCTCCACCTTGCTGGCGTCTGAGTCGGACTGGAGCTCTCTGCCCTTTACCAATCCAGCCACGGGCCCATCCATCTGGCCCATCAAGACTCACTCTCATTTCATCAGTCCATAAAACCTTAGAAAAATCAGTCTTGAGATATTTCTTGGCCCAGGCTTGACGTTTCAGCTTGTGTGTCTTGTTCAGTGGTGGTCGTCTTTCAGCCTTTCTTACCTTGGCCATGTCTCTGAGTATTGCACACCTTGTGCTTTTGGGCACTCCAGTGATGTTGCAGCTCTGAAATATGGCCAAACTGGTGGCATGTGGCATCTTGGCAGCTGCACGCTTGACTTTTCTCAGTTCATGGGCAGTTATTTTGCGCCTTGGTTTTTCCACACGCTTCTTGCGACCCTGTTGACTATTTTGAATGAAACGCTTGATTGTTCGATGATCACGCTTCAGAAGCTTTGCAATTTTAAGAGTGCTGCATCCCTCTGCAAGATATCTCACTATTTTTGACTTTTCTGAGCCTGTCAAGTCCTTCTTTTGACCCATTTTGCCAAAGGAAAGGAAGTTGCCTAATAATTATGCACACCTGATATAGGGTGTTGATGTCATTAGACCACACCCCTTCTCATTACAGAGATGCACATCACCTAATATGCTTAATTGGTAGTAGGCTTTCGAGCCTATACAGCTTGGAGTAAGACAACATGCATAAAGAGGATGATGTGGTCAAAATACTCATTTGCCTAATAATTCTGCACTCCCTGTATAAAAATACAAGTATAATTAAATTACACACGTATATATATATAATATATATAATAAAATAAATTAAAAAATTTAAAAATAATTTTTAATAATTTAAAAAAAATTATATATATATATATATATATATATAAATGTAATTTTATTCTAACGGTATTTTGATATTAATAAATATATACATATTTATATCAAAATACACTTAGAATGAAATGATATATGTATCTATGTATAAATAAATAAAAATAATACGAAATATACATATGTCCATATACATAATTACATAAATAATTTCATACATATACATGTAGACTTCAAATATATATACATATATGTATATATATTTAAATTCTACGTGCACATTTATGTAATATTATTACATAATTAAGTAATTTTATTAATTGCAATTTGAGGGACATGCCTGAGAACCAAGGCCGAAAGTCCAGAGAATTTAATTTGCTAGCACTGTGTTTAACCCTGTAACTTTCTAGGACACCCTAAAACCTGTACATGGGGGGTACTGTTTTACTCGGGAGACTTCGCTGAACACAAATATTAGTCTTTCAAAACAGTAAGACGTATCACAGCGATGATTTGGTCAGTGAAAGTGAAGTTTTTTGCATTTTCCACACACAAACTGCACTTTCACTGATGATATTATTGCGGTGATAGGTTTTACTGTTCTGAAACACTATTATTTGTGTTCAACAAAGTCTCCTGAGTATAACAGTACCCCACATGTAGAGGTTTTATAGTGTTTTTGAAAGTTACAGGGTCAAATATAAGGCTTGATTTTGCTTTTTTTTTTATTGAAATTTGTTGGATTGGTAATGTTGCCTTTGAGAGCGTATGGTAGCGAAGGAATGAGAATTACCCACATGATGGCATACCATTTGCAAAAGAAGACAACCCAAGGTATTGCAAATGGGGTATGTTCAGCCTTTTTTAGTAGCCACTTAGTCACAAACACTGGGCAAAGTTAGCGGTTTTTGCATTTTTAACACACAAACAAATATAAATGCTAATTTTGGCCAGTGTTTGTGACTAAGTGGCTACTAAAAAAGACTGGACATACCCCATATTGAATACCCTTGGTTGTCTACTTTTTAAAAATATGTACATGTGGGGTGTGATTCGTGGATTTATGACCGATAACAGTGTTACAATGTCACTATTGATAAATGTAAAAAATATATATATTGAAAGAACAATTTCCTACTTGTACTTATAGCCCTATAACTTGCAAAAAAAAAAGCAAAAAAACATGTAAACACTGGGTGTTTTTAACCCCTTAAGGACCGCTGACGGTTCAGGACCGTCAGCGGTAAAACGTGCGTTTGGACCGCTGACGGTCCTGAACCGTCATAACGGTTTTGGGCAACTTACCTGATCGCCGTCGGTCCCACGGCGGCGATCAGCTCTCCTCCCGGTCCAGGGGGACTGCCTGTCTGCCCGGGCAGTCCCCCCTCGGCAGATCAGGACCCCACGGCCATGTGATCACTCGATCACATGACCGCAATAGGGGTCTTTGTATCTGCCTGCAGGGGGACTGTCTGTGCTGACAGGCAGTCTCCCTGCAAGTGAAAAATCATAAAATAAAGTGTAAAACAAAAAAATCAGTGTAAAAAAAATTATAATATGTGTATATATATATGATATATATATACATGTATTATATCTATATATGCCTATATATAATATATGTATATATATCATATATATAATGTCACACTAAGTGTATTTTTATATTTATATATACGTATATTAATATAAAAATACACTTATATTTAAATTACACACGAATATATACAATATATATAATAACTATATATATGGTATATATATATTATTATAAAATACAAATAATATGTTAATAAAAATAAATAACAAAAAATAAAAATAATTTTTAATAATTAAAAAAAATTATATATATATATTCAATTTTATTCTAACAGTATTTTGATATTGATATATATACATTTATATCAAAATACACTTAGAATGTAATGATATATATATATATATCTATGTATAAATAAATAAATAAAAATAATACGAAATATACATATGTCCACATACAAAATTACATTAATAATTTCATAAATATACACGTAGACGTCAAATATATAAATATGTATATATATTAAAATTCTACGTGCATATTTATGTAATATTTTTACCTAATTAAGTAATTTTAATGATTGCAATTTGAGGGACCTGCCTGCCAACCCAGGCCAAAAGTCCAGATAATTTAATTTGCTAGCACTGTGCTTAACCCTGTAACTTTCTATGACACCCTAAATCCTGTACATGGGGGTACTGTTTTACTCGGGAGACTTCGCTGAACACAAATATTAGTGTTTCAAAACAGTAAAACATATCACAGCGATGATATTGTCAGTGAAAGTGAAGTTTTTTGCATTTTTCACACACAAACAGCTCTTTCACTGAGGATATTATTGCTGTGATATATTTTACTGTTCTGATACACTAATATTTGTGTTCAGCGAAGTCTCCTGAGTATAACAGTACCCCACATGTAGAGGTTTTATAGTGTTTGTGAAAGTTACAGGGTCAAATATAAGGCTTGATTTTACTTTTTTTTTTTATTGAAATTTGTCAGATTGGTTAGGTTGCCTTTGAGAGCGTATGGTAGCCAAGGAATGAGAATTAGCCCCATGATGGCATACCATTTACAAAAGAAGACAACCCAAGGTATTGCAAATGGGGTATGTTCAGCCTTTTTTAGTAGCCACTTAGTCACAAACACCGGCCAAAGTTAGCGTTTTTTGCATTTTTAACACACAAACAAATATAAATGCTAACTTTGGCCAGTGTTTGTGACTAGGTGGCTACTAAAAAAGACTGGACATACCCCATTTTAAATACCCTGGGTTGTCTACTTTAAAAAATATGTACATGTTAGGTGTGTTTCGGGGATTTATGACAGATAACGGTGTAACAATGTCACTATTGATACATTTAAAATATATATATATTGAAACAGCAATTTCCTACTTGTATTTATAGGCCTATAACTTGCAAAAAAAAGCAATAAAGCATGTAAACACTGGGTGTTTTTAAACTCGGGACAAAATTTTGAATCTATTTAGCAGTTTTTTTCATTAGCTTTTGTAGATAAGTAAAAGATTTTTCAAGTAAAAGTCCAAAAACATGTTTTTTTTTTATTTTTCACCATATTTTATTATTTTTTTTAAATACAATATATGACATAATATAAATACTGGTATGTAAAGAAAGCCCTTCTTGTCGTGAAAAAAACAATATATAACTTGTATGGGAACCGTAAATGAGAGAGCGGAAAATTACAGCTAAACACAAACACCACAAAAGTGTTAAAACTGCTCTGGTCCTTAACGTACAAACATCGCAAAAACAGGCCGGTCCTGAAGGGGTTAAACTCAGGACAACATTTTGAATCTATTTAGCAGTTTTTTTCATTAGCTTTTGTAGATAATTAAAATATTTTTCAAGTAAAAGTCCAAAAACATGTTTTTTTTTTCAATTTTTCACCATATTTTATTAGTTTTTTTTAAAGTAAAATATATGACAGGATACAAATAATGGTATGTAAAGAAAGCCCTTCTTGTCCTGAAAAACAATATATAATTTTTATGGGAACCGTAAATGAGAGAGCGGAAAATACAGCTAAAACACAAACACCACAAAAGTGTTAAAACCGCTCTGGTCCTTAACGTACAACATCGCAAAAACAGGCCGGTCCTTAAGGGGTTAAATGACACTCCAAGCACCATAACCACTACAGCACAGCTAGGAGATGTGCAGAGAGCACTGCGTGTTTGCTCTAATTGTTCTCAACCAATGAGCTTGTCTTGGAGGACCCAGGTATAAAGATGTCCCGAATAAAGCGAATAGTTCCTGGCGAACATAGCTTGTTCGCGTTCGCCACGGCGGGCGAACACATGCGATGTTCGGTCTGCCCCCTATTCGTCATCATTGAGTAAACTTTGACCCTGTACCTCACAGTCAGCAGACACATTCCAGCGAATCAGCAGCAGACCCTCCCTCCCAGACCCTCCCACCACCTGGACAGCATCCATTTTAGATTAATTCGGAAGCTGCATTTTTTTTTTTTTTTTTTTTAGACAGAAGTGTGTTATATTTGAGCATGCTAGGCTGAACGTGCGCATATCATGGCTAGTTGCACTGAGGGTATGAGTATATAGCAGTACATTGTTGTGAAAGATGGCTGTCATGTTTAGGGTGTAGCTTGCACATTATCAACTGTGTATTTATATCAGCAGCTCCACCAGTAGTTATAAATCAAGTGTGAGTCGCCCCATGAGATGAGACTAGTGAATAACATAATACATGAACGGTTAAGGTAAAGGCATGTAAGGAACTACGACAATAAACTCTTTAAGAGGTGAAATAATGACATGTTTAAACGCTTGCTACTTTACGATTAGTTAATGTGCAGAGAGCAGTTCATGTGATCAAAGGCATGGTGTGGAGGATCGGCTATAGTGGGACATGCTTGGCAGGCTGCTGTTTACTGCTTGTGCTCATCCAATCCCTTCTGGGCGCCAGGTGCAGACCCTGGGAGTCCCTGATACCTGGAACAACAAAGGCAAGTCTCTGGCTGAGTGCCGGGTTCGCGGCTTGAGGTGGTGGAAGCTTGTTTTGTCGGGTGGTCGGATCTTTCCCGGTGGAGCTTCACGTCCGGTGCGGGATTGTGGTGGCTTAAGGTGGAGGCGAGTGCTTGACGTGGGGCAGGCTCTGCATTTCTGTTTGTGCCTCCGGTCCCGTCTTCGACGCCTTTTGCGTTGGTGGATTTTAATGGGGACTGCTTCGCTTAGCTGTGGTGGAGCTTGTTGGGGCTGTGGTGGAGCTTGTTGGGGCTTCCTACTTGTTATTTGCTTCCAAAATTGATTAAAGAGTCTGTCCAGCTTAGACTCAATATCCTGCCATGCTTTGCTGGTACCAGGAGGACACGCGGCTGCCGCCATATTGGGAGAGTCGCAGATGAGTATGTCAGCCTGGGCGGCTGTGCTCTGTGCGTGTGCTTACATAAAGCTACAGGCTACAAAGACCTTTTAACAAAATGAGTGCTTCCATCATTGTTACATTTGGGGGAGGCCTTTTCCTGTTCTAGCACAACTGTGCCATTGTGCAAAAAGCAAGGCCCAGAACTTGGTGTAGAGAATTCGACTGGCCCTGACCTCAACCACGCTGAATAACTGCTGGATGAATTTGAAAACTGATTGTAAGCCATACCTTCTCATTCAACATCAGTGTCTGACCTCAGAACTGCTCATTTTGGTTGAATGAGCACTAATTCTAATATACATGACGAGATATTAATGTCCATGGTTTTGGGATGTTGAAAAAGCTCATACATCAATAAGAAGTGTGGAATCTGCTAGTGTTTGTGTTTGAGAACCGGATGTGACATCTGCATAGTTAATAATCATGTGATTAAGTTTCAACGCTTCTTTTGGGTGATCATTTTCTTGTTATAATTATTAGACTATATACTTGGTTATGATGATGTGATTTCTGAATCTTGATAATGGTCCTGTAGTGTCGAAATGTTGATGTGTCATATATGTTATTTGACACATTAAATTCACTGTTGAAAAGTCCTTTAAGTGCTAAGTTTTTTGCAGTTCATAGAGAGAGTTGACAAAATAAAGTTTTTCATCCACCTTTGATATAGTCAAAATTATTTTCTGAATTACTTTGGGTCTGACACACAAAATAAATAATTTAGTGACATCTTGTGGCTAAACTCTGTCTTACACTTGTAAGACTGCTCATGAATAAGAATGTAAGTATTTTTGGTTCTATTGCCTTTACAATTTTTTACCATCCAAGTGTTTTGAAGGTAATAGGGCCAAATAAACTTATATTTCTATTTATGAAAGAATACACTTGGATTCTACATCCTAAGTCTGTTGGTGTTTGCAATGTGCATGTAAACCTTCCTGGTGCCTTTTTGGTTTTAATTGCATTTGTCCCTGACTAGGATCTACTTCAGACTTACCCTGTTTCATTGACTATATCCTACATTTGGGCTTGAATCACCTAGCTGTGTATTTGATTGGGACATTAAGTTTAAACCTAATTCTGTGGCTTCCTCCCCCCTCTGCTCAGGAGGTCGATGAACCCCTGTCCCATGCTGGGGAGTCCTCTAACTCCCAGTCCCCTGTTTATGTTGGGGCATGTGGCTCCTTCTGGGAGGAGGCTTCCCACGCCCTGCAACAGTCTGTTACCATTATGGCCACAATTTGGTCTATGTCTTCCATACCCCTGTCTGCTCTGGGAATGCTGCATTGGATGCTCTTGCACCAAACACTTTTGCTATGGGTGTTTCTTTCTCTTTGGGGCTGCATAAGAAGACTTCTGCTAAACAGTAACACCTGTCCCCTCTTGCCTCCAGATCCTTGAGAGATGGTGGTTCTCATTCTCGTTTCTCAAAAACGTACTAGTGTCATGCATAAGAGACTTTCTGCGCCAGGCAAAATGGGCACTGCGGTGCTAAGGTTTGGAATACCCCAGCGCTAGTCAGGTGGAAGCCCCCATAGTGGTCTTTACTTGGCACTTAGGTTGTGTGAAGACATTTAGACATTTTGGTCCTCTTACAAAATTGTTTGAACTGGCAGAAGATGCCATGACCACTAATCAGCTCAATGGTCCGGATTTCCTCCGAGGTTGGGTTCAAAGGCCAATATGCATCGCTGTTAATGTTAATGTAAACGTTAATTCCTCTATCTCCATAGAACAGACATTATTGAAATTGATCCTAAACTGGCAAACCTAGCTTTAACGTAGGCTGGCAAGGACGCCAAGGATCGCCTCTTTGGCGACTCCTTTATTAAGGATTTGGGGAAGTTTGTGGGGGCGTTTACAGACTTGGATAATTCACAGTTTTCTATGAAAAGGGTCTTTCAGAACAAGATCTTTACCAGGGCACACAGATCGAGACGCCATCTGGCTGGTCGCAACTCTTCAGACTTCAGCCGAGGTTCTTTTACCCAACACAGTTCTTACCAAGAATGCAGACAGCTTTCTCCATTCTTCGAGGGTGTTGATATGCTAGGTCTCATGGTTTCGGATGTGGAAGGGGCAACAGACGCCCAGTTGGTGAGTTATCCACTAACCCTGTATTCTTCCACTCTTCAGGTGAGAGGAAGACTCCATCAGTTTTTTTCCATGCGTGGTCGGTAATAACTTCAGATGTATGGGTCTACGATTCGGTTTGGAGGTACAGAATAGAACTGGTTAGTATGCACATCCAGTTATCTCCTCCCCCTATCATCTCTTTTTCCCGTCAGGATCGTGACCTCATAAACTCAGAGTTGACCACCCTTCTTCAAGCTCCATTGTCCTGTTGCTTAATCTCCAGTGGGCACTGAATCTCTTGCCCACCTAGGTTTGCCCATAAACTGGGGGGAAATCATGCCTGGTCCCATGCTGCATTAGCATCCTTTGGTCTTATGTTTGCTTAAAGGGGCTAGACTTTCTCATCCTCATCGACCCTGATATTATTTTACGTGGGATGTTTTGTATGTTCTCTCTCTTTTCAAGTCAAGGCCTGCTAACTCTGATCTCTCTTTGAGACAACTACCTTTGGATGTTCACTCCTTCACAGTGGAAGAGGTTATTTTGATATTTACAGGTGAACCAAGATGGCTATAAGGTTGGTCACTTACACGGCATTCCCCTCAAATTTCTTGTTGTGCCATGTCACCTTTCTTGCAAGTCTCATTTACAACCATGGCCTGATGGGTCAAGTTGGTCATGCACCAATTAGCTTGTTGATACTGCTCTTTTTTTGTGCCCCCAACCCTCCCTGCCCTGATGTTTTCTTGCTTTTAGCTCTATTTTGTCCCTCCCATCTCATGTTTTTTCTATTATGGCAGGATGTGTTCTATACAACTAAGGTTGGTACACTTGTTCTGTTGACCAGTGTTTTGATATTCCTACGTTGTTGGTTTTGATTTGCTTGACATTGCCATGTGTTATGGTGCCTCTTCAACTGGTAATTTTATACTGTTATGCGTATTATTATATATGTGCTCATTTAACAATTGGGCCTACTGTTGCCATGTTTTTATGCTTGTGCAATAACGGTTGGGTTCCTGTCTTTGCAGTTTGATTGTATGCTGCTGGGGCATTCATTGGCATTCCGCCTTACTGCTTTGTTCTAATGGGGTTTTGGATTAGTTGGTCAGTGGTGTTTGCCCTCCTGGTTCGTGAGGCTCCTGATGCACTGCCTGTTCTTTCTTCCAAAGTTTAAATGGCTGGTTCCGGAGTTGTACATGCTGGCCTGGTTGTTCTCGTTAATCAAAGAACGAAGAAATGCTAAGGCTGATGCTTTTGTTAAGTGTTAACTATGAGTTTTTAACTAAGATTTCTTTGTTATTGGTGGTTCAGAAAAGAAAGGGTTAAGCAATACTCGCCTCTGTGTCTTTTATAAAATTATGGATATTCATTATGAAATGGCAAAATCATATAATTATGTTTCTCACAGCTGCTCTGTCATAGCCCTGCTATTTTTTTAAATGTTATTTTTATGTTAAGCTTGCAGTCCTGACTGTCTCAGCATACAGTCTGGCGCTGGCCGCTGCACATCCACGGGCAGAAATAACCCTGCGCACGCGACTGCAAGTGCGTGCCGCACAAGCACATTTTGGAGCCAAAATGCCGGTCTGACCAATGGGAAAGGGAGGATGGGTATAAAAACCTAGTCTGACCTCCACTCAGTGCCCTGTCGTGGTTTCCCTTGTGGTTGTCCGAGAGCGCGTTCCTGTTTATAGTTTTCTACCTGGCTTTTGACTTTGGCTTTGCTTATTGACTTCTCTGTATTCTGGTATCCTGACTCCTGGCTTTCCTCATCGCTGCGTCCCTTTCTGTGTTCCCTGACCTCGGCTAGTATTCTGACTATTCTATGTACGTTAAATCCAGCCATTCTAAGGACCATTCGAAGTTGCCATCTTCGCAAGAATTAGTCCTAATTTTCATACGTGAAATTGTCCGTTTGCATGGCATCCCTCACAATATTGTGTCTGATAGGGGCTCTCAGTTTGTGTCCAGGTTCTGGAGGGCGTTCAGTAAACAATTGGGGATTGATCTCTGCTTCTCCTCCTCCTACCATCCACAGACCAATGGTACAGCTGAGAGGGCTAACCAGTCATTAGATGTTTATTTGCGTTGTTTTGTTAATAGCACACAGCACAATTGGTCCGAACTACTCCCGTGGGCCAGGGTTCGCTAGAAACAATGCTGTTCATGACTCCTCTGGGCACAGTCCATTTTTTGTCAATAATTGTAGGCATCCTACGGTTCTCCCTGCGTTTTTTTCTGATACTGCCATTCCTGCTCTGGATGAGCGTCTTGCCTCCATTCGGGATACCTGGGTTAAGGTTCAAACTGCTCTGGGGGCTGCTGCTGAATGCTTCAAACATTTTACTGATAAGCGTAGGAGTGCCAACCCGGTGTACCAAGTGGGTGACCGGGTTTGGTTGTCGTCTCGCAACATCAAGCTTAAGGTCCCTAGCATGAAGTTTGCCCCCAGATTCCTTGGTCCCTATAAAGTGCTTCGTAGGATCAATCCAGTATCTTACTCTCTGGCTCTTCCTGCATCTTTAGAGGTTCCCAACACTTTTCATGTGTCCTTACTCAAACCTCTTGTCTGCAATTGATATACTGTTCCTTGTGTTCCTCCCCATCCGGTGGTGGTGGGTGGTCAGGAGGAGTATGAGGTATATTCTATTGTGGATTCTAGGTTTTCTCGGGGCACTTTACAGTACTTGGTTGTTTGGAAAGGTTACGGTCCTGCTGATTGTTCTTGGGTTTCGGCTCCTGACCTTCATGTGGGCCGTAAGATCCGCGCTTTTCATGCCAAGTTTCTTCTCAAGCCCGGTCCTGCCGCCCCGTGGGCGGTCTTCAGGTGGGGGGGGTATGTCACATATCCATCTGACACTTTTCCCTCACCTGGTGCTCAGCGGCCGAAAGCTTGCAGTCCTGACTGTCTCAGCATACAGTCTGGCGCCGGCCGCTGCACATCCACGGGCGGAAATAACCCTGCACGCGCATTCCTCATCGCTGCGTCCCTTTCTGTGTTCCCTGACCTCGGCTAGTATTCTGACTATTCTATGTACGTTAAATCCGGCCATTCTAAGGACCGGTAATACGTTACTTATTTGTCATCCAAACTATACAGTTCTACGTGCTGGATCATACAGTAATCCTGATACATTGTCCCTGCTCTCCCCTCCAGGTGTCTCATTTCCTCCTCTCTCCCCCCGCCCCTCCAGGTGTCTCATTTCTTCATCTCTCCCCCATTCCCACCCTGTGTCCCATACCCTCCATCTCTACCCCCTTTCCTGTGTCACATTCCTACCTCCCTCCCTGTGCCCCATACCCTCTCACCCCTCCATGTGTCCCATTGTTCCCTCTCTCCCACCTCCCTTCCCTGTGTACCATTTCTCCCTCCACCCCCTCCTCTTCATGTGTCCCATACCCTCCATTTCTCCCCCTCCCCTCACTGTGTCCAATATCCTCCATTTCTCCCCCTCCCCTCCCTGTGTCCAATATCCTCCATTTCTCCCCCTCCCCTCCCTGTGTCCAATATCCTCCATTTCTCCCCCTCCCCTCCCTGTGTCCAATATCCTCCATTTCTCCCCCTCCCCTCCCTGTGTCCAATATCCTCCATTTCTCCCCCCTCCCCTCCCAGTGTCCCATATCCTCCATTTCTCCCCCCTCCCCTCCCAGTGTCCCATATCCTCCATTTCTCCCCTTCCTGTGTCCCATATCCTCTCTCCTGTGTCCCATATCTCCTTCCCCCCTCTCCTCCTGTACCTTACTGGCCGTGGTTCCCGGTCTGACAGGAAGCGCTCTCACAGTGAGAATTTCCTGTCGGCCACGCTACACACAGGCAGGAGGGGAGCAGCACAGTGCAGCTCTCCTTTCCTGCCAAACCTCTAGGAACCACGGACCTGGGCCGGTACGGCTGTGCACCGGCCCATAAGGTAGCCAGGCTGCCCATGGTCACAGGGGTCGTGGATGCTGCCGGGCTCCCTCGAGTGAGGGGCCCTGTCGCAGCTGTGACCCCTGCGGCCGTGGTAGGTATGCCAGTGCCTGCAACATTCTCTTGTTTAATGGCGTACCACAGCAACCACGCCACGTATCTGGCAACCAACTCCCAGTAACACGCATGCAGGGGGTCAGTGAGAGACAAGGATTGCTACTGCAGGTAACCCAGAGCCACACGGCAAAATAAGATACAGGTTGAAGACACAACTGATACAACCGCATGTAAGTTGCGGCGGACCATAAAGCACATAGAATATGTGAAAGTACAACGCTGTGACAAGATGTATGACCATGCAACTTTCCTTTTTACCTTGTAACCCTCCCTTCTTTTTTCTGTAAAACCCAAAACCAAATAAAAATTGTCAAATTGAAAAAACAAAACAAAAACAATTATATCGTCAGTGTAAGTGCCGTTTGTGTGTGAAAAATGAAAACAATGTGCGATCACATGGCACAGGAGGGCCAGAATGGCAGCAGGGGGACTCCCTGGGATGCTAGGTAAGTCCCCCCACATATATCGACGGCGTGGGATCGCCGGCGAGCGGGTAAGTACATAGGACGGCGGGTACATGCTATGCCTCCCGCCGGCGTTTAGAGCCGGGTCCCCAAGGATGGCATAGCCCGTCCGCCCGCCGTCCTTAAGGCGTTAAAGACAAGAGAAACACAATGCATATGTAAGTAGTCGTAGTAGTAGGAATTAAACAGAATGTATGCACTAAGAGTGATGAGTGTGTAATTGTGGAGATTAACAAGTTGGAGAGTACAATCTGGTTTATTTTGGGATTAAGGAAACTACAGAGTCAGTGCACAGAGTTTGTCAGGAGACAAGCATATCCTATGCACTTAGCATAAATTAAACCGCTGGTAATATAAAAAGAGTGATCAATAACTACAATAGCCATGAGAAAGAAAGACAGGAACCGTCCCCAGTATATGTGAGGTGTGCAATAAGGGGTCTTCTGTATAGCATGTGCTCAGCCGATGCCAGTTCTGCAGAGCCACTGGAGCTGCATGCAGGAGTCCATGGAGAATGGGACAAGAACAGTACTCCATGGAGTCTACGGTCACTCCGTGATCTTGGTGCTGGTCATGATAGAAAGGTGTCAGAACACACAGTGCAACACAGTTTGCTGCGTACGTGGCTGTGTAGCCATAGACCAGTCAGATTGCTCATGATGAACCCTGTTCACCTCCAAAAGTGCCCCTTAATGAAAGAATGTTGCCTGGTCTGATGAATCACATTTTCTTTTAGAACACGTGGATGACCAGATGCGTGTGCATTATTTCCTGGGGAAGAGATAGCAGCAGGATGCACTAGAAGAAGAAGGCTGGCCAGCGGATGCAGTACTATACTTTGGGCAATGTTCTGCTGGGAAGCCTTGGGTCCAGGCATTCATGTGGATGTTACTTTGACACGTACCACCTACGTACACCCCTTCATGGCAATGATGTTCTCTGTGGCCACTTTCAGCAGCATAATAAACCCTGCCATACTGCAAAAAATGTTCAGGAATAGTTTGAGGAACATGACAAAGAGTTCAATTTGTTGCCTTGGCCTTCAAATTCCCGAGATCTCAATCTGATGGAACAACACATTTGATCCATGGAGGCCCCACCTCGCAACTTGAAGGACTTAAAGGATCTGCTGCTAATGTTTTGGTGCCAGATGCCACAGAACATGTTCAGAGATCTTATGCATCAAAGGTATTTGGGCATTTGAGGGTATTCACATCCAAATTGGAGGAATGGTTTAGTAATTATAGCTCTTTAATATGTAGCCCCCTTTTTTTTTTCAAGGGATCAAAAGTAATTGGACAGTTGGATCAAAAGCTGTTTCCTGGGCAGCTGGAGGCTATTCCTTTGTTATTTCTTCATCAATTAAGCAGGTGAAATGTCTGTAGTTATTCCAGCTGTAGCATTTGGAAGCTGTTGCTCTGAACCCACAACATGCGGTCAAAGGATCTCTCAATTAGAGTGACACAGGCCATTCATAGGCTGCAAAAAACAATGTCCACTGAAAACCACAGTGGTGGATGATCGTAGGATCCTTTCCATGGTAAAGGCATATCATCATTAAAGTGTACCATAAAAAGAAGACTTCACAAGAGCAAATACAGAGAGTTCACCAAAAGGTGCAAAACCAATTATAGGACTCAATAATAAAAAAGGACAGATTAGACTTTGTCAAAAAACATCTTAAAAAGCCAGCTCAGTTCTGGAACAGCGCTCTTTGGACAGATAAAACTAAGATCAACCTGTACCAGAATGATGGCAAGAAAAAAATTATGGAGAAGGTTTGGAACAGCTCATGATCTGAAGAATACCACATATTCTGTAAAACACGGTGGAGGCAATGTGATGAAATGGTCACTAGTGTTTATTGATGATGTGATAGAAGACAGAAGCAGCTGGATGAATTCTAAATATATATGGATATATTGTCTGCTCAGATTCAGCCAAATTCAGCAAAGTTCTATAATAAACAAATCAATCACCTGATCTCAACTCTATCAAGCATGCATTTCACTTGTTGAAGACAAAACCTAAGGCAGAAACAACCACAAACATTTCCACTTAGGGGTGTACTCACTTTTGTTGCCAACGGTTTAGACATTAATGGCTGTGTGTTGAGTTATTTTGAGGGGACAGCAAATTTGCACTGTTATACGGGTTGTACACTTACTACTTTACATTGTAGCCAGGGCCGGTGCAAGGATTTTTGGGTACACAAGCGAAGATGATTTTGGAGCTCCCCTTACTCCCCCCAAAAGCATCTTCACCTGTGTGCCTCTTAACCTGCCTTTTGTTTCTTAACCCCTTTATTGTCCTATTTGTTCACCATTGTGTGTCTTACACCTCCCTTGTGTATCTGTTACTAACACTTTTTGTGTTTCTTACTCCCCCCCAGCCTCTTTGTGTGTCTCCTTCTCTCCCAGCCCCTTTGTGTCTTTTACTCTTATCAGCTCCTTTGTGTATTTCTCTTTCACCCCCAGCCCCTCTGTGTCTCTTTTTCCTCTTCTCCAACCTGTCTCTGTCTCTTTCACCCCCGCCCCTTTGTATTTCCACTCACAGGCCCTCTGTGGACTTTCTCACTCCCAGGTCCACCTGTGTGTCTTTCTCCCCCCTCATGTCCCTCTGTGTGACTTTCTCTCCACTCAGGCCCATCTGTGTGCCACTCCCCCCTCCATGTCCCTTAGTGTTCCTCTCTCCACCCCTCCATGTCCATTAGTGGTCCTCTCCCCTTCATGTCCCTTAGTGTTCCTCTCCCCTTCCTATCCTGTCCCTTAGTGTTCCTTTCCTCTCCCTCCCCTGCCCCTTAGTGTTCCTCTCTCCTCCCTTTCCTGTCCCTTAGTGTTCCTCTCCTCTCCCTGTCCCTTAGTATTCCTCTTCCCTCCCCCTTAACTGTCTCTTAGTGTCTCTTGGGTTTTTTGCTTTTCCGTCCCATACTCCTTTCTCCTCTGCTGGTGACAGTATTTGGCTTCTTAGATGACCGTTATTACGGTATATTTCGCTGTTTAGGCGAGCTAAGCTCGGAGCTCGGGGAGAATGTGTCCTCTCTGTTCAGCAGTTGGCTCCGCCCCCGGTTTAGTGGCAAAGTTTATCACAGTTTAACTATTATTATTATTTCATTCGGTTATCACAATGTGTATCGAGTATAGCTTAGGGTGTAAGCTTGAACACTAGCCGATCTCTGTATTTAGCTCGACCTATCCGATACAATAACTAGCAGAAACGAATACTCAGCAAAATTCCCGCTATGTTTTAGGGAGATTCTCCTAGACGTTACAACTACTGCGAAAATCAAGCAGAACCTGTTAGCGAAACGGCCACACGAGCCGACGTACCCGACGCAGAGCATTGCATTTATGGTTTCAGTTTCTCCCTTCCCGTAACTCTTCTTTGCTATACGACTAATCCCCACCGTTCAGGCAAGCATGGGACACGGAGCATAACCTGCCTATCCCACAGACCACATTTTAGCGCTAGTAACCCTAACACTGTCCCAAGCTCATTAGACCCAGCAGCCTGCATATATATATATATATTTTTTTTTTTAAATTTTGTTTAAGTCAATCTGTTAATTTCATGTTAATTCCCTGGAACATGTGTGATGTATGGACCGCCAAGATTTGCAGTGTTCAGCAAACTACCTGCAAACACTGTCGGGGCCATATCTGTCTCTTACTACCGCTCACCGCACGAGCAACTAACTGCTTACATTAATTTTTACTTATATTGATCCTCCTCCTGCAGCGGCTCGTAAATATACTCCTCGACAGATAGCAGTACACTACACTACGTATAACCCTGCATGTAACGTAGGTTTAAGTTATGTTTGTTTTATCACACTGTACACTGCGCATGATCCTTGGTATAAATCACTGACCGATTAGGCCTGAGTTACACCTGCAGCTCCTAACTTTGCAGATCACTGGGCCTAATGGTAACAGACAGTCTAACACTCCGCCTGCTTTAGACCTTAATAAATACCAAAGGTCACACACAGTTTTAGTGGACCACTCTCTAACAGCGCACACTCAGATGCACCCAGAGGGATAGCAGACCAACATGCCCCTAATTCACCATGGTGCTACTTAAAACCAGGCTATACCTAATGTGGTGGAATCTCGGTAAAAATAAATTTAGTAGGCCGAGATTACCACGTGGCATGTGTACGTGCATATGCTGACGTATCGATCAGTTGGTTGCACGAGGCAAGATACGATCAGTAGTGTACGGAGCATGTGCAAGAATACAGGATGTAGTATTCCCCCTCCTCCATTGTGCTGGACAAGCCATGCGGTCAAGCAGGAAGTTAATTCTTATTTGTGTTGATTGGTTAAGAGAATGTGCGGGTGGAGCTTAATATGGGAGGAGTTATATGCCTATATAAGGAGCCTGCACTATTGTCCGGGGCTCAGAACTTGCTGTATTTTGGTGACGTTAGTCCCTCTGAGTCCCGATCGGTGATCCAATAAAGAATCTCTTCCTTCCTGAAGAAACCTGTGTCCATCTCTCTGTGCTTGGCTTCCGTCAGTTTCTCCGGTATCATTTGGTGCATTGGCCGGGAAGCTCATCGTTCAACGGTAGCTGAGAGGCAGAGGCGTGAGACGGTCTATCTTTGCCCACGTTCTCTACGGCTGCACCCCTGAACTTCTGCGTGGACCTCCCTTCGTCTCGGCGCCACTGGTCTGTTGTCCAGGAGATCATCGGCCTCTACGTGAGAAGTGCTGGGGTGTCCCCGTCGATGAGTGTGAACTCAGGTTCAGGAACGAGGAGGTAAGACAACTGCTGTTTTAGACGGCAGGACCCACTAGGGGTATACCGATTGTGCGGTAGGCCCAAAGGGGTTTTGAATCTGTGTATCTGCCCCCTCTGTCGGAGGGAAGGAGCGAAGGCGCACCGCTCGATCGAACGCTCTTTAGTCAGACCGTTTGATTCTGTTAGTCAGGCGGGGCTCTGGTGTAAATAGCCCTAGCCGGACACCGGTGTCTTGTCTAGACTAGCGTTCTAGGGTGTACATTTTGTTCGCTAGGTCGGAGGGACCGGGAGACTAAGCGGCGTCTGTGTAAATTCGGTTCGCTAGTTCTCATCCTATCTGGGCTAAGTGGGAAGGCGTGTAAATTTGGAACCCACTAGACTTTTGATAGTGCGACTAAGAGGCGTCTGTGTAAATTCGGTCCTCTAGCTCGCTATATATGTGGTGATTGGGCAGTGTGGCTAACCAAAACGTATGTAGATTGTTTTTAGGTAGTCCATTCAAGGTACTGGCCAATAGTTTAGTTGGGAATTGTAAATGTGTTAACGATTGTTTAGTAAAGTGTATATCTTGTTAGATAGCGCGAGCTCAGCCGTCTAGCGAGAGTGTTAATAGTGTGTTGCTGTATTATAGTGCACGGTACCATAACCCTGTATATTTACTGACACTGTATATAAGTACTAATCATTGTCGTCCATTGCATGTTTAACACCATAACCACTAATAATTGTATTGTGACCTTAACTTGTGCTTTGACCTATGCTAACCGTACTGTAACCGCTATTTGTAAAAGACGATGTTACTGGGGTGTGTTATAGACGGGTAATTCGTATATAGAGAATTATAGCGTGGGTGACTGTATAGTTACGCCAAAGGGCATAATATTGATTATATAGTGACTGGTGTAGCAGCTGTGTGTACGGGAATTCCCTGAGTGTTTATTGTTATTGTGTACGTTTCACTTGGTAACCGTACCACGTGGTGCTGTTGCCAGAGGAAACGGGTGTGACTGTTGAATAAGTACGCGTGTATAGTATTCGTTGTCGACGACGTTCCATTGTTAAGTATGGGTGCGTCGCAGTCAACGATTCCGGATCCCTTAGGTTGTATGGTGAAGAATTTTAAAAAGGGATTTAAAACTTGTGATTTTGGGGTTAAAATGTCTCCTGTACGTTTGGTCACTTTGTGTACTAGGGAGTGGCCTACTTTGGTTGCGGCATGGCCGCCACGTGGCAGTTTGGATCCAACTCTGGTACAGCGCTTACACGTGGCTGTATCAGGTAGGCCTGAACTTTACGGCCAGTTTCCTTATGTTGATTGTTGGAGACAGGCCGTAAATGACTCGCCAAAATGGCTCCGGACATGCCACGAGGAGCAATGTCGCCTCATGGTAGCTAGGACTTGTTCGTCCACTAGGACTGGTGTTAGGCCCATTTTGGACACGCCCCCTGAGTCCGAGATCCCTTTGCCGCCCCCTTACTTTCCGTTAAGAAGAAGTGACGCAAACGCAGGAAGTCCTGCAGCCCTCCCCTCATTACCCCCATCCACTTCCGCTTCCTCCTCCAGTACAGGATCCACCCCCCCTCGTACTAAATCTCCCCTTCCGGAATCAGAACCAACCCCCATTAAAAACGAATATCCTGATTTGGCGCCACTTCAGACTTCCGGTCAAGCTTCATCTAGCTCGGCTCGAAGTGTTTTATTTACCACCTTTTCCCAAAGCCAACCTCCCACATCCCCATACCCTATCTCTCCCCGACCGGAACCCATGACTGACGCCTCTCTACGTAGCCCCATCCAAACCCGACAGTTGACTGGTGCCCAACAATTAAAGCACTATCAGATGCCTCTTCGTCTGAATCCCGGGTCAGCCTATATCGATGCCGCAGGTCAAATGGCATACGCTGACCCTGTCTTCGTATATGTCCCATTTACTACAACCGATCTTTTAAACTGGAAGACCCACAATTCCTCGTATACCGAGAAACCACAAGCTATGACTGATCTGTTCACCTCCATAGTACAGACACATAACCCGACATGGGCTGATTGCCAGCAGTTATTAATGACTTTATTTAACAATGAGGAAAGGACAAGAATAAATCAAGCAGCCATTAAAGCATTAGAGGATAAAGCCCGTACTTTAAACCAAGCTAATCCATCAGCATGGGCCGCAACACATTATCCCAACACCGATCCCGATTGGAACATAAATGGTGCTGATATGGTTCAACTCAGAGCCTATAGAGACGCTATAATTGCTGGCATGAAAGCCGGAGGAAAGAAAGCCATTAACATGTCGAAGACAGTTGAGGTGATTCAGAAAAGCGATGAAGCGCCCAGTGTCTTTTATGACCGATTATTAGAGGCATACCGCTTGTATACCCCCTTTAATCCGGAAGACGCAGATAATTCCCGAATGGTGAACTCCGCCTTTGTCAGCCAAGCTTACGGAGATATTAAGCGCAAGCTACAAAAGTTAGAAGGGTTTGCAGGTATGTCAATTACCCAACTAATGGAGGTAGCGAATAAGGTGTATATGAATAGGGATACAGAAAGTAAGAAAGAGGAAGAGCGCAAGATGCGTAAAAAGGCTGATATGCTAGCGGTAGCGATCGCAGGCGTAGATAGACGGGGCCCGGATAGAGGCGATAGTAGATGGAATGAGGAACCTCTAAGTAGAAATCAGTGCGCTTACTGTAAGGAAGAAGGGCATTGGAGAAATGAGTGTCCGCGAAGAGAACAGTCTGAGAGAGACAGACCTAGGTCAGGTTACGGAAACTTTAGAGGCAGAGCGAGAGGTAGAGGAGGCCCCGGAGGGAGTAATGGTTATAGAGGGAGTAATGGGAACAGAGGAAGTGTTAGGGAAGACAGGTATATTCCAGCAGCGCAAAGGTCCCGCGATAGAGAAGGTAGGGACTTCGTAGGATTGGCTGACACGGTCATGGAGGACTATTGATACCGACCGGGCTCCATCCCCCTTGGTCGAGCGGAGCCTATGGTCGATGTATCAATAGGGGGGAAAAGGAGTGCGTTCATGATCGACACTGGTGCTGAACATTCAGTGGTGACTAATCTAGTTGCTCCTCCATCTGGAAGGACTATTACTGTGATAGGAGCAACTGGAAGAAGTGCTGAAAAACCGGTTCTTAAAAGTCGACTCTGTACATTGGGAGGCCACGTAATAAAACATCAATTCCTTTATATGCCTGAATGTCCAGTCCAATTGCTGGGACGTGATATGCTATCAAAATTACAAGCGCAGATTACGTTCCTACCAAATGGAACAACATCTTTAAAGTTTAATGGACCTTCAGGTATTATGACATTATCTGTACCAAAGGAAGAAGAGTGGCGACTTTATACAGCGTTGACTAGCCAAAACCCTAGGAGTGATGAGACATTGTTTAACATACCAGGAGTTTGGGCAGAGAACAACCCACCAGGACTGGCCCGCAATATTCCACCTATAAAAATTGAACTGAAACTTGGGGTTTATCCAGTGAGCCTAAGACAATACCACATCCCGCAGAAGGCTAAGAAGAACATTCAATCCTATCTGGATAAGTTCATACGGTATGGTATCCTAAAATTCTGTACTTCCCCCTGGAACACCCCATTGCTGCCTGTTCAAAAGCCCGGTACAGATGAGTATCGACCTGTGCAGGACTTGAGAGCAGTCAATGATGCGGTTGTTAGTATACATCCAGTTGTACCCAATCCATATAACCTGCTTGCTTTAATTCCGGGCGGGGCTACTTACTTCACAGTCTTAGATCTCAAAGATGCCTTCTTTTGCCTCCGAATTGCCGCAGAAAGTCAATGTATTTTCGCTTTCCAATGGGAAAACGCTGTAACGGGCTCAAAACGCCAGATGACTTGGACAAGACTGCCCCAAGGGTTTAAAAATTCACCTACCCTATTTGGTTCAGCCCTAAGTCAAGATTTACTGGATTTCGAGTCCATCCCAGGAGAGTGTGTCTTGTTACAATATGTAGATGACTTGTTGATAGCAGCAGTTACAAAAGAAATCTGTCAGCAAGCAACGCACGATCTACTGCACATTCTCTGGAAGGCAGGATACAAGGTGTCTAGAAAGAAGGCTCAGTTGTGTTTGCCAACTGTCAAGTATCTGGGATTCCATATCTCTGAAGGTCAAAGAATTATGGGGCCAGAGAGAAAAGAAGCTGTCTGCCAAATACCAATACCCAAGAATAGAAGACAAGTGCGAGAATTCTTGGGGGCAGCAGGCTTCTGTAGGATATGGATTCCCAGCTATGCGATACTAGCAAAACCCCTGTACGCAGCTATCAAAGGTACAGAGCACGACCCCTTCTTATGGACCCAAGAACAGCAAACGGCATTTGAAGATGTGAAGAAGGCTTTGATGAGTGCCCCAGCATTAGGTCTACCTGATCACACACGACCATTCTACTTATATGTACACGAGCAAAGAAGAATGGCTGTGGGAGTATTGACACAGTACTTGGGATCATGGCAAAGACCTGTTGCCTACATGTCTAAGCAATTGGATGCAGTGGCCAGCGGACTTCCACCTTGTCTAAGAGCAGTAGCTGCAGCCGCCCTGCTAGTAGCTGAAGCCGATAAACTCACTCTGGGTCAAGAACTTTATGTACGAGTCCCACATGCAGTACAGACGTTGTTGGATTACAAAGGAAATCATTGGTTTAGTAACAGCCGTATGACCAAGTATCAAGCAATGTTGTGTGAAAACCCAAGAGTGCATTTAGAGACTGTAAACACCTTAAATCCAGCTACCCTTTTGCCACAACCTACTGAAAGTCAACATGATTGTTTGGAAGTAATGGATGAAGTATTCTCAAGTAGACCAGATCTTCGTGATTTTCCCATCCAGAACCCCGATGTTCAATATTATACTGACGGCAGTAGTTATGTGAAAGAAGGGATCCGCTATGCAGGATATGCAGTAACAACAATAGACAAGGTGATAGAAGCTCGGCCACTGGCGAAAGGAACATCAGCACAAAAGGCAGAATTAATAGCACTAACACGAGCGTTACAATTGGCTGAAGGTTTAAGAGTGAATATCTATACGGACTCTAAGTATGCGTTTTTAACCACTCATGCCCACGGAGCTTTGTATAAAGAAAGAGGACTACTGAATTCAGAAGGCAAAGAAATCAAATACGCAGCTGAAATCCTACAACTATTGGAAGCAGTGTGGGAGCCGAAAGAAGTCGGTATCATACATTGTCGAGCGCATCTGAGAGGAGATGGTGATGTAACCAAGGGAAATCGGATGGCAGATAGTGCAGCTAAGCGTGCTGCTGAATCAGGAAGACAGGAGTATGTGGGGCATATAGCTGCTCTTATACCAACTCCACTGTCCCAATGGACTCCAGTTTATACAGCTCAAGAAGAGGAGTGGTTAAAAACTGAACCGGGAAAGTATTTGGAGAACAAGTGGTATCAGCTAGAAGATGGAAGAATAGTCATACCAGCATCACTAGCGGTAGAAATTGTCCAAAATTATCACAACGGGACACATTCTGGGAGAGACAGTACTGAAGAATCTCTCAGAAAACATTTCTACATACCAAGATTGTCCAACTTGACTCAGGCCATTGTACGAAGATGTGTAACGTGTGCTAAAAATAATGCAAGACAAGGACCAGTAAAGCCACCAGGAGTCCAGTTTATGGGGGGACTCCCCATGTCCGATCTACAAATAGACTTTACAGTGATGCCTAAATCGGGTGGACATCGTTACCTGCTGGTAATTGTGTGCACCTATTCAGGCTGGGTAGAAGCATGTCCTACTCGTACAGAGAAAGCAGGAGAAGTTGTAAGATTCCTGCTACGAGAAATAATACCCCGATATGGACTACCCTGTTCTATAGGATCGGACAATGGTCCAGCTTTTGTTCATCAGTGCCTACAACAACTGACTCATATGCTTGGTATAAAGTGGAGGCTTCATACTGCATATAGACCCCAGAGTTCTGGTAAGGTAGAGAGAATGAATAGAACTATAAAGAACCAGTTGGCTAAAATGTGTCAGGAAACCCAACTTAAGTGGAACGTTCTCTTACCCATAGCTTTATTGCGAATCCGCAGTACCCCTACCAGAAGGATGGGCCTCTCTCCTTTTGAAATTATGTATGGGCGACCACCTCCCGTACTTGGTAACTTAAGGGAGGATTTGAGTCAGTTGGGAGAAGGAATTACCCGGCAGCAGGTTGTAGAGTTGGGTAAGACTATGGAGGAGGTACAGAAATGGGTACAAGATAGATTACCTGTGAATATTTATCCCCCTGTTCACAGTTATCATCCAGGAGATCAAGTGTGGATTAAAGAGTGGAATAATGTACCGTTAGGGCCCAAGTGGAGAGGTCCTTATGTTGTTCTTTTGTCTACCCCTACAGCGATAAAAGTAGCCGAAGTGACTCCGTGGATACATCACTCCAGGGTTAAGCCAGCAGCAGTCGATTCTTGGCAAGTTACAGCAGATCCAGAGAATCCCTGCAAGATCCGGTTAAAACGCACTACTCAGTCGGAGTAACGAGGAATCGTGTGGATTACAAATTTTATTGTTACAGGTGTGAGTGAGAAGGCCATAATAAAGCCTGTCCTCTTACCAACACATAGTGTATAAGCCAGGAAAGTCTCGAAGGGACACCTGTGAAGACGAGCAGAACTCCATTCCCTGCAGCCCTCACATCCTGGAAGCTGAGGCTCCATCGCACGGACGAAGACTGAGGATGACGGCGAAAGATGTGCTTTTGATAGTGTTTATTTATATGTGTTTTTATATTCAGGAAGGTAGAGGTACCGACACTCCTAGCTGTGAGGTATGCATTAAGACTACGAGAACAGGTAACCATATTTCCCAAACCCTAATTTGGCATTCACAATACGAGTGTAAAGGAGATGTATCGAGATGTAGATACTTAAATATAGACTATAGTGTGTGCCATTTAGGAGTAGGAGAACCTAAGTGCTTCAGTCCGGAGTATCAACCTCGTACAATTTGGTTGACTCTCAGGAATGGAGATCCTCAGGGGACCCTAATTAATAAGACGGTGTTAGAATCCGTACATTCTTCGGGTGTTCTGCTATTTGATGCGTGTAAAGCGATATCGAGTGGTAGAAAGCCGTGGAATGTATGTGGGGATCTTACATGGGAGAGGACGTATGGGTCTAATGATAAATATATTTGTCCCAGTAGTAAAAATAAATATGTAAGTCCTAGATGCCCAAATAAAGACTATAACTTTTGTCCATATTGGTCTTGTGTGGGGTGGGCGACTTGGGGACAGACAGTAGATAAAGACATGATAGTGACTAAGTTGCCGACTAGCCCATATTGTAAGTCTATGGAATGTAATCCCATCCATATACTTATAAATAACCCCGATAAGTTCTTAGACAAATATGGCAATTTATTTGGGTTTCAAATATACGGGACGGGTTTAGATCCTGGGACATTATTGTTTATAGGGATAGAGACTGATACGGTATCCTCCCAAACTCATCAAGTATACCATTCCTTTTATGAAGAGATGAGTATAGATAATAAGATCCCCCATAATGCTAAAAACCTGTTCATCGATTTAGCCGAAAGTATTGCCGGTAGTCTTAATGTTACCAACTGCTATGTGTGTGGAGGTACTAACATGGGAGACCAATGGCCTTGGGAAGCAAAGGAGGTAATGTCCGGTTCTGAGGCAGTTGACCAACTAATATCTACACAAGCCGATTATCATATGAGTGTTAGAGGTAAATCTGAGTGGAGATTAAAGACCTCCATCATAGGTTATGTTTGCATAGCAAGGAAAGGAATAATGTATAACACTTCTGTAGGAGAATTAACTTGTCTAGGGCAAAAAGCTTATGATGATGATACAAAGAATATAACCTGGTGGTCGGCTTCAAATGTCTCAGAACCATCTAACCCGTTTGCTAGATACGCCAATTTAAAGGATGTGTGGTTTGATTTATCCATCACATCTACCTGGAGAGCCCCAGCGAATTTGTACTGGATCTGTGGTAAGAAAGCCTATTCGGAGTTGCCACAGGACTGGGAAGGGGCATGTGTGTTGGGTATGCTCAAACCATCCTTCTTCTTGTTACCAATTGAAACAGGTGAGACTTTAGGTGTTAAAGTGTATGATGTGAATCATAGGAAGAAAAGGGGACCCATAGAGATAGGCACCTGGGAAGATAATGAATGGCCTCCCCAGCGTATTATAGATTATTATGGGCCAGCCACGTGGGCTGAGGATGGTACCTTTGGTTACAGAACCCCTATTTATATGCTCAACCGTATTATAAGATTACAGGCGGTGGTTGAGATTATCACTAATGAAACATCACAAGCGCTCAATCTTCTAGCGAAACATAATACCAGGATGAGGACAGCAGTCTACCAAAATAGATTAGCCTTGGATTACCTTTTGGCAGTAGAGGGAGGTGTATGTGGGAAGTTTAACCTAAGCAATTGCTGTCTTCAAATAGACGACGAAGGGCAAGCAATAGCTGAGCTTACTAGCCATATGGTTAAACTAGCGCATGTGCCTACTCAGGTATGGAAAGGGTATAATCCAAGTAGTTGGTTTGGTAGCTGGTATGAGTGGTTTGGAGGGCTTAAGGCAGTGGTAGGTGGAGTCCTACTGATTTTAATGTTGTGTCTACTCCTGCCGTGTCTTATACCCCTAGTAGTTAGGTCTGTGCAAAGCCTGATAGGAAGTATAGCAGAGAGGAAGGCTGCTGCACAGATAATGGCGATTTACAAGTATAAGGCTTTAGATCAGGGAGAACCAATGCAGGAAGATGAGTGTTGAAGATTCACATCATAAGATAAGTCTGGTCTGGTTCAAGGTAACTTGCGGTGTATGCAAACCAAGGTTAAGTGATGCCTCAAGTAATTGTAAAATATCAAGAGGCATCAAAGGGGGGAATGTGGTGGAATCTCGGTAAAAATAAATTTAGTAGGCCGAGATTACCACGTGGCATGTGTACGTGCATATGCTGACGTATCGATCAGTTGGTTGCACGAGGCAAGATACGATCAGTAGTGTACGGAGCATGTGCAAGAATACAGGATGTAGTATTCCCCCTCCTCCATTGTGCTGGACAAGCCATGCGGTCAAGCAGGAAGTTAATTCTTATTTGTGTTGATTGGTTAAGAGAATGTGCGGGTGGAGCTTAATATGGGAGGAGTTATATGCCTATATAAGGAGCCTGCACTATTGTCCGGGGCTCAGAACTTGCTGTATTTTGGTGACGTTAGTCCCTCTGAGTCCCGATCGGTGATCCAATAAAGAATCTCTTCCTTCCTGAAGAAACCTGTGTCCATCTCTCTGTGCTTGGCTTCCGTCAGTTTCTCCGGTATCACTAACATTACTACATAAATTGCACCAGCCTGTATAACCGACATAGCACGGCACCGCTAGCCCATTTAGCCTACCTAACGTACAGACGGTACCGATATAAGCCCCGGCACAAGTCAATATAAAGTCCCACACTCTGTTCACAGTGCTCTCTGGCAGAATTGCACCAATATGCTAGGCAGCACTGCATAGATCATGGGAAGTGACTGTGACCCACTGCAGTTTTTAATGCACGCTGTTACTCCCCTACAAAACATAACCAACCTGCCTATAATGATTACACTGTTAGCACACTAACCAGGCAAATTCAGACTACGACCAACAGTGATAACTTACCTACCTCAGCTCTGTTAAGCGTAAACCTTACCATTTTATTCCAATGACTTCAATGTTTAGCCTTTCGGATGACTGCTAGATTTATATAAAAACGAGCAAGATTTCATGCCACTGTTTCTGCACTTCATGCCAACTTCTACGCTCCCCCAGCCCAGGGCATTGGTTAACCCTGGACTTGCCACAGTGACCTGACAGACCAAGAGGACTGTCTCACGCTAGGCACCACAAACTAAGCTACATATGCCGATAAATAATGATGCCAACCATATCATATTTTTCCTTGTTTTTACACACTACCTATGGTCTACTACCCTTCAATCACCTAAGATGTTAACAATTTAAGCATGTACTACACTGTATTTCTGAGGTATGCACCCCATAACTAGGCCAAGCTTGATTCCTGTAAATCACTAGCATCTACATCTACACTTGTAGCCATCCCTGATGCACACGATTAACAGGGCCGGCGCTACCTGTAAGGCGGACTAGGCAGCCGCCTAGGGCGCCCCTTGGGAAGGGGCGCCGCCAGGAGCGCCGGCCCCCCTAATGCTGCAGCCGCCCGAGCGCTCTGTAGAGAGCCTCAGGCGGCTGCAGCTTTGCCCGGGCTGGTGCGTCCATGAGGGCGCACCGCCCGGGCACAGCATGAGAAGAGGGAGGGGGCTGACAGGAGGGAAGCGCTCAGCGCTCCCTCCTGTCACTCCCTCTCTGTAGCGTGACCGAGCGCAGTATAGTCCGCCGGTACAGGGAGCATCTGTCTCCTGTATTCGGACGGACTAACAGGAAGTGAACACTGGTGTTCACTTCCTGTCAGTCCGCCGGGTACAGGAAACAAAAGCTCCCTGCACCCGCGGACCATGATACAGAGCTCGGCCACGCTACTATAGAGGTAGGGGAGGGTGGGGGGAATAAATAGAGAGGGGGGGGGGGGAGATAAATAAATGGAGAGGGAGGGGAGGAGGAGAAATCAATGAAGAGGGAGGGGGGGAGAAATAAATGGAGAGGGGGGGAGGGGAAATAAATGGAGAGGGGGGGGAGGAGAAATAAATGGAGAGGGAGGGGAGGAGGAGAAATCAATGAAGAGGGGGGGGGGGAGAAATAAATGGACAGGGAAGGGGGAGAAATAAATGGACAGGGAGGGGGAGAAATAAATGGACAGGGAGGGGAGGAGGAGAAATCAATGAAGAGGGAGGGGGGGGAGAAATAAATGGACAGGGAGGGGGGAGAAATAAATGGACAGGGAGGGGGGAGAAATAAATGGACAGGGAGGGGGGGGAATAAATGGACAGGGAGGGGGGGAAATAAATGGACGGGGGGGGGATAAATGGACAGGGAGGGGGGGAGGACAGGGAGGCGGGAATAAATGGACAGGCAGGGTGGGGGGAATAAATGGACAGATAGGGAGGGGGGAATAAATGGACAGACAGGGAAGGGGGAATAAATGGACAGGGAGGGGGGGGATAAATGGACAGGGGGGGAAATAAATGGACAGGGAGGGGGGGAAATAAATGGACAGGGAGGGGGTAAATAAATGGACAGGGAGGGGGAGGGAATTAATGGACAGGAGGGGGAGGGGATAAATGGACGGGGGGATAAATGGACAGGCAGGGTGGGGGAATAAATGGACAGGCAGGGTGGGGGGAATAAATTGAAAGGGGGGGGGATAAATTGACAGGGAGGGGAATTGACGGGATTAGGAGGGGGAATGAGAGTGGGGAGGGGAGAAGAGAGTGACAACGGGGGAGACGAGAGTGACAAGGGAGGGGGAGAAGAATGGGACACGCAGGGGAGAAGAGAGTGACAAGGGAGGAGGGGGGAGAAGAGAGGGACAAGAGGGGGGAGAAGAGAGGGACATGGGGGGGAGAAGAGAGGGACAAGAGGGGTTGAGAAGAGAGTGACGAGGGAGGGAGAGGGGGAGAAGAGAGTGACAAGGGAGGGGGGAGAGATTGACATCCATCACACACACACAATGCACCCCTTGCACACAGAAAAACACACAATGCATTACACACAGACACACACACACAAGCAATTCAACCCTTACACACAATGCATCCCTTACACACACAGAAACACACAATGCATTCCTTACACACACTCAATGCACCCCTTACAGACGCACACACTGCATCCCGTACATACACAGAAACACTCATTGCAGCCCTTACACATACAAACACAGATTCACACAATGCATTCCTTACACACATATCAGGACATCCCCTACTCCTGTGAACAAACTAATTGGTGGAACATGAAGGTGGACCATGGGGCCCAGACCTTGAGCTGTGCAAAGGGCCTTAAAAAAAATGGAGCCTTCTTCCTGTTCTCCCAGAACACAAACAGCCTCCAGAGAGCCTGTTCTACACCAGACCAGTGGAGCCAGACTGCAGGTAGAGCCCATCACCATCCTCATCTGATTGTAAGTAGGCAATCTAGTATATTATTCGTGGCACTAATCTCTAATTTACCTCACATTAAAGGGACACTTTAGTCCCCAGAACCACTGCAGCTTAATGTAGTGGTTCTGGTGTCTATAGCCTGTCCCTGCAGGCCTTTTAATGTAAACACGGTGGCACTGCAGCACTTGCGTTAGTTAACATGGGGCATTGTGATGTCATATCGGGGGGGGATGGGGGGCAGCAAACTTTACTTTTGCCTAGGGCGGCAAAAATCCTTGCACCGGCCCTGACGATTAAAGCTCTGAAAAGCATAATACAGCATACAAGATACTTATAAGCAATGGTTTAGCTTATGTTTAACGTAAAAATTTCAAAAATGAGGCATCACTAATCTGAAACTGAACTGTTATGTTAATACCGATGTAACTACCCTTTGACGTAACTTCCCGGTACGTTTCCAATATTTTTTCTTCTGTACCCCATCATATATGCCTTAAATAAAAGAAAGATTGAAAAAAAAAAATTGGCGTTTTTGGAATTTTTCACACACAAACAAATACTAACGCTAACTTTGGCCAGTGTTTGTGACCAAATGGCTACTAAAAAAGACTGGACATACCCCATTTGCAATACCTTGGGTCATCTACTATTGCAAATGGTATGCCATTATGGGTGTAAATGTATTTCCTGGGCTACTATACAGTCTCAAAGGCAACGTAACCAATCTGGCGAATTTCAATTTCAAATGTAACACGCTATATTTGACCATGTAACTTCCCAAAACACCATAAAACCTGTACATAGGGGGTACTGTTTTACACGTGAGACTTTGCTGAATACATATATGTGTATTTTATTGCAGTAAAAGCAAAAGTATTATGACATTGACAGTTAAAATGTCATGTAGAACTAAAAAAATTAAAAAAAAACGTATTTTCTCCCTTTTTCTTCATATTAAATTATGTTTCATAGCTAAATATTTGATATTAAATGAAAGCCCTGTTTCCCCTGAATAAAATGATATATAATAAGGGGGGTGCATTTAATATGAAAGAGGTGAATTACGGTTGGACAGGCATATAGCGCAAATGCCAGGTTTTGTTTACATTTTGTTTCGTTCACAACTTACATTACGTACATTTGGCTGCAGTCTTAAGGGGTTAAATTACTTGACCCCGCCCACTCCCTCACTCTCCCTCCCTTTCCAGTCCAGCTCGTGTTCTAGTTCTAGCCCCGCCCACGGCATGTTACAGAGGTTACTGAAGGCGCCATGATCGGCGCGCTGACGTCTGTAACCCTTTCGTGCCCGGGGCAGCGATACTATCAGTCAGTTAGAAGGCCCAGCCTCCCCATGCCAGCCTTGCTAAGGGTTAACACCGCCCAACGGCGGCAGATTTGGATGGAGTTTGCGAGCTGGTCGCTAGGGAAGCCATCATTCAGGCGGTGACTGACCCTGAGCGAAGAGGCAGACAGTCTGCTCGCAGGCCGAGTTATAAAACGCTTTATTATATACAGAGCGCCAACAGCATCCGAAGCGGAGTACAAATCCATTCACAGACATTGCAAAATGATGGGGCAGCCGGTAAGTACCCCCCAGTATCCCCTCCACCCACCCCTCCTATACAGCTATACCGGCTGCACCACCTGGGACCTCTATAAACAGCTGGGCAGAGAATGGAAAGTGCTGCCTGTAGCCTGTAATAGGCACAGTTCATATATTACAGGAGAGATGTCCAATGTACATATCGAGCTATTTCTCTAGCTGTCTGTCTCGCCAACATGCAGTATGTGAATGTTACTTGGTGGAGGGCAGCATTTTTCCTGTACTGCACAATGGCATAAGGGCATGATGGTTCTGCCAGTCCTACCATCCCATGTATTGTTACACTTTATACCAGTATAATCTCAGTGCTAGCATTGTAGCTGATGGCTGGCCAAGCTTTGTGGGAAATGTGGACTAGAGGGACGGGTTGGGGTTTATTTGTAGTGTTTGTTTTATATTTAAAAAAAATTAAATTATATTTGTGTATGTATATCTTTGCAATTTCGAATGTTTATTTCCTCTGTGAACACCTTTTGAATACATTTTTAGGTTTTGCTAAATCTTGAATTGTTGAGTATTGACATGCTCACAGCGACTAATCATATTTTTTTTTTTTTTTTTTTTTTTACATTGGAAGTTGTCTTGTTTTCATTATAAAATTTGGTGCAGTGTTTAAAGTGTGCCTGTCATTGTGTACCATCAAGTACCATAACCACTACAACTCACTGTAGATAGGATTTCCCTAGCTCTTTCCCAAGGGTAATTTGTCAAACCATTTGAAAATGTTTGACTACTTACCTGTGATACACCCCAGAAGTTACTGCACTAGCAATGAGATGCCTATCTAGCACAGTTCTATAACATTTGGAATTATTTATTTTATTACAGGATGATCCTTCTCTGGAAAGGCATTTTAAAGGACACAGAGACACCATCACCAGTGTGGATTTTAATCCCAACATGAAACAAGTTGGTAAGCCACTTCTTCATTTCAAAAAAATAAATAAATGTTTTCACATTTTCACATTTTCACACTTTGGGTGTATATGAAAAAAATCAATCAACAATCATAGGCTTCACATATAGCAGCCTCTGTCCTGGAGCCTCATGCGCTCGTAGCTTTCTTATGCTTCTCAATGAGCTTTAAAGCGGCACTGTCATGGCCGAATCAATTATTTTTTTTTTAACCCCACTTCTGACTGCAATACACTGTCGTGTGCACCTTGTCACCCCCAAATGCCCCCCCCCCCCATTTTACCTTTTTTTTTTTTTTTTTTTTTTTTTTTAAATAATTTTATTTTATGCCTGGACCTAGGTCCTGGGCACCGCCATCTTTGTGTGGGCAGATGAAGGCACTATGAAATTCCGGCACATGCCCAGTTAAACACTGGGGCATTTGGACGGGAATTTCGTCCATTCATTCGTAAATATACGAATGAATAGAAAGTTCAAACGAATGAACAAAGACCTCTTTGTTCGTTTAGTTTATTACAAGGAGGGAGCTACTGGCTCGTAGCTTCCTCCTTGTAATATGTTAAATTAGAAGTGTCAGGGTTCAATGGAATAATGGATTTTTATTTGGCCTTTTTGGGGCTGAAAAAAAGGTTTAAATATGAATCTTTTTATTTACAGATATTTAGTTTTTTGTCGTCCCCTCCCCCCAACTATTTTTAGGGTGAGGGGGTAAGTAGGGTTTAATTTTATTGGGGTGGGGGTGACTAGGGGCTTTGGAACCTCTAGTCCCCTGTAGGGGGGTGATATATTTACATTTAGCCCCCACACATTGCCGGGGGGGCAGAGGGTACAATAGGTCCCCCCTCCTTTTGTTACTTAGGACCGCTACTCACGGGTAGGGGCAGCGGGAAGATAATAGGTACCCCCCTTTTGTTACTTGGGGCCCCCACCCGCCGCTCATGGGTGGGGAGACAATAGGTCCGGTCCCCCCCACCCGCCGCTCATGGGACAATAGGTGTCTCCCCCCATTGTTACTTTTGGCTCCAACCTGCTACTCATGGGAGTGGGGTTCTTTTTTTAAAATCTTTATAACAGTGAACAGCCATAGCGTGTAGAGGCAGAAGGGAGATTTTAAAGCTCCCTTTGTACTAATACTAAGTAATCTTTACTTAGTATTAGTAAGTTTGGCAGAAAGACCAATTTAGGTCTTTCAGCCTTTTAGTAGATAGCTCTGTAATTCCCACGGTATCAGGAAGCTATCTACTTGCGGCATAAATAGGATCAGCGTTTTATTCATTCAAATGAAATTCCGTTCCGAACAGAAGTTGGCGAATTGCGTTCTAACACGAATGGAGAAACTGTTCTCATTCTGTTATGACGAAATTCGGTAGTTTAGCCGGCGTCCTGTCTAAATGACAGGTCGTTCGGGAATAGTGAAAGGAGGCATCGCAAGACCAGGGAGGATAGGATGAGTATTGGGGGGAAAATTTCTGACCCACTTGAGCGATTGGTGAAAGGTGAGTTCGGCATGACAGTGCCACTTTAATGAAAAAGGGGAAAGGAAGGTGCATACTAACACAGTGCGGCTGTCGTTTACGTTAGCTCTGTTGAGCTAATAGAAGAGGAAGAAAGTCTCCCTGATTATCCGAGTGTTGACCAAATAGGTGTTTCTGCCCCCAATTATAAAAGTGCTGATAGTTGGTGAAATCAGCACTTTTATAAAATGTCAGAACTATGACCGACTCCATATACAGCAAGCTGAAGTGCTTTATATGTTTGGAATGTCCCTCTAGCAGTCCTGATGTCAGTGGAACTCCTGTAATCGACTAAATATGTGAACGGCAGAGTCTGTTTCAAGAGTTATACTCATAATCCACGTATTGGGAAAGCCACCAGCAAAAGAATATTTATATACTTACCCGAGGATAATCCGTGCTTCTGCAAGATGGCTTACATAAGTAACTTCCTTCATAGCCAGACCCTAACTTAGATTGATTTTCACATGGAATTTTCTTTTTAGTGATCTAAAAAAAAAAAAAGCCCAGTATTTTATAAAGGCTATGCAACACATCTAATTAGAAATAAAATTATAGAAAAGATCTTGATAAAAGTCTAATTTGGGGTGAAATGTAAATCTCACTTTGTATCTGCAACTGACTGCTTCAAAAAAGCAGCACACTTTAAAAACAAGACCTGGGAGTGCTCTTTATTTTCTTATAAATATTATGAAAATAATTTAAAATGTTAATGATGCTTTTGTTAACACCCTGCAAGTGGAAACACAGGGTGTATTAAGTTTTTTTTTTTTTTCATCCTTTGAACTTATTTTTAGTAGCAATATTCTCAACCAGTGATCTCTCAGCCACTAATCTGGTGAGGTAGCTTTGTTCATATGCCCAGCATGCACACAAACATTACATAGATCTTTGGCGAAGGAGGAAGTAAAATTTCTCCCGTGATGTCACTGATCCAGGGGCTAATCTTCAGCTGCAGGAACTGTGACAAATTGTTATGGATGACTGGTTAACTTTAAAATGACAGTCAAGAGCACTAAACAAGCAGAAGTGCTCTGTGTGAATAGTGTGTCCTATTTTTAACTTTACACATGTGCAGACTTCACTACAACTTGTCACTTTTATAAATAAACGTTGTTACAACCACTGGCTGTCAATCTGGCAACCAATGATTCTACTTCCTGGTTTGTTTAGCTTAATTGTGCAGAGTACCTGCCTTGTAAAGACTTCTCATTGAGCTGCATTGCGAAGTCTGTGATTTGGCCAGCCACAGAAATCCTGGGCTGGGTTAGAAGGGGAGGATTTGCAAAAGCTTCATACAAGATATCTGCAGCTTTTGTAAGCAGTTTTTATATTAACTAACTTCTAATGAAAATGCATAATTGCATGCATTGGTTTCCTTGGGGGCATATTTACTAAACAGTGAGTTTTTTTTGTTTAGTTTGGGCAATAGAGGTTCCTTTAGACTACTTACAATTGTTTGTCCTGATTTACAGTTCAGATACATTTTTTTTTTTTTCTTCTTTTACAGCAAGTGGTTCAATGGACTCCTGTTTGATGATCTGGAATATGAAACCGCAAATGCGAGCATACCGCTTTGTAGGGCATAAAGACGCCATTTTGTCAGTTGAATTTTCGCCTTCAGGGCACCTCATTGCATCTGCTTCCAGAGATAAAACTGTTCGTTTATGGGTACCTAGTGTGTAAGTAAAATATTTAAATTAAGCAAATGCAACAACAGCCAGTTGTTTGTTTTCTGTTCATACCCTTAAAAGGACTTGAGAATTTTAAGGGCCTATTTAAAGATATTCTGTAATGGAAGTAAATATTAATTGATACTCTGATTAGTTTATGGCCACATGATAGGGAACCATTATGGGAACAAGTTGTAGTGTCTTCATGCACTATGGCATCCATATTTGTGGAGAAAGAAGTTAAACTTCAAGTATTTAGTTCATTTAATCTATGCACTTTCTAGTTATGTTGATAGCATAATGTATAAATTATATTTTCCTGAAGTTTTTCTTTATGTCCACTTTAAGGGAAACCTGTTCTCTCATAAAAATGTCAAAGTATCGCAGAATATCTAATCATATTAAATCAGACTTCTACTAAATAGAACCAACAATTTTTGTGATTATGTGATTATTTTATATATATATATATATATATATATATATATATATATGTATATATGTTTTGATTTTTTTTAATTTATTTTTATTTTTTTACACTTTTCCTCTATCTATCTAGAAAAGGAGAATCCACTACATTCAAAGCACACACAGGAACGGTTCGCAGTGTTAGTTTCTCAGGGGATGGACAATCTTTGGTCACTGCTTCTGATGACAAAACTGTGAAGGTGTGGACCGTCCACAGACAAAAATTCTTATTCTCACTGAATCAGCACATAAACTGGGTGCGCTGTGCAAGGTATGTGTGGTTATTTTGTTTACTATCTGACCTCAAATAGGTTTGAATCGAAATTATTATTTTTCATTATTGAGTAAATGTCTTCAAAACAAGTTTGTTGAATTGTTAAAGTAGAGATCCTGGCTGGATTGCTTTAACCTCCCTCTTACTACTCTGAATTCTCTCTTACTGCGTTGTACTTTTGCATCCCTTATGCTTACAGCACTGCAAGACCTAATTATTTACATGCTTTGCCTGGCCTTGGTTATTAAAAAAAAAAAAAAAAAACTTTTAGTACACCCAAAAGCTATTTCTTTCTTTTGTTTTTTATTACCAATTTGATTGTGAAGAAATGGCAGTTCCTCTTTTAATATGAAAAGCTAGTAAAGCAATGATTAAGAATCACACTATGTGAGTAATGTGTGAGTGCCAGGTGCTTGCCCCCTTGCTAGCAAGGAGGTAACATTACATTTTGTCCGTCCATCTTTGCACACAAGTGAATGACTGAGGGTGCTGGACCAGCTCAGCCTTTCTGATAGCAGCTTTTCTCCCCAAAGTTGGATGGGATAATGTGATTCATTTTTGTGTTCATTAAGAGCTTGGGCTGTAACTACTGAAAATGCACTGGCTTCTGTGAAAGCACTCACACCGTTTGATAGACATTTGAGGAATGATGTCAACAGACTCTTTGCACCTTAATCACTATGATGATATGTAGTGGTTCTGGTGCTCATTGTCCCTCTAAAGGGACACTATAGTCACCAGAACCACTACAGCTTAATGAATTTGTTCTGGTGTCTAAAGTCTGTCGTTGCTATGCTTTTCAATGGAAAAGCTGCCTTTACACAATTCAGTTATGTTTCCAACTATTTTGATCTCAAATTTGCCATTCCCTTTTAGTGAAAACCTTTAAAAAGCGTTTTACCACAAAGAATATGTTGAGATTCCAACTGCATGGTAATGTAGTTGTTTCTGCTACAATATTGGTTCTCCTTTTATCGACCTCCGCAGGATGAAAGGTCATAATTACTGGTGCACTCATTTCTGCTTATTTCCTAAATAATTACAGCTGAATATTTAGTTTTTAGCAGATGCTTTTCAGCCCTAATTATATCCTTCCAAAGGCATGGTTCCTGAAAGCTACACTTGTAAGTGCAGCTGTTGAAAAGATAGGAATTAGCAGTGTAGGCATTTTTGAGACTTGCCAATTAATTTAGCATTTTGTTTGGTTGAAATTAAAAACACAATTTGTACAATTTGCAACAGTAAAAAAGGTAATTGTCTGAACTTGTGTCACGGCAAGTTTTTAAATATCATGCGTCCTGTGAACGACATTGAATTTGGCCCTGTTAGAGTAGAGCACAGTGTAATGACTGCACCATTAACCTGTTACCTTTTATTCTAACAAACGCTACCAACTTCTGTCGTCATTACAGTAACAAGTACAGGTGTTTTTCTTATTCTGTATTAATGAATTATCTTAATATAAAAAGGCATAAATTACCTGACACCTGTCAATTAAGTCATAAAATACCTTTGGATCATTCGAGTTGAAATAGCACATTCTGACAATAGCTCTATTATGGTGCTAATATTCACTTAGTCATAACTATACATGAAGTCAAACCATTAGTTTGCATCCGTGAGAATAATTTCATTATCGTACAATAAAGCCTAGGAGGGTGTGTTAAGTTTGCATCATTTTTGGAGATATTATTTTGTTTTTCCGTTTGTACTTTAAATAATATATATTGACAATATACGGTAAATTGTTTTTGTGGATAGGTTTTCACCTGATGGAAGGCTTATAGTGTCTGCTAGTGATGACAAGACAATAAAACTGTGGGACAAAACAAGCAGAGAGTGCATACATTCATTCTGTGAGCACGGTGGGTAAGTAATGATTTTTTAGGCAAAACCTACTCTAATAATTTAGTGCAAGTTCTTATGATTACTTCGGAAATTTATTCACCTGAGGTTCACTACAGTGCAATGTTTATTAGGGTCTTGAAGTTGGGCCTTTTTTATGCCTCCCCACTTCCTTTCTGATGACTCCTTTTAAATTTTTTTTCACCTCAAATGTATCACTATATTTTTATATCGCCAGTTATATTCCTCAAGCTTCCAGAGCTATCAAATATCCATTAAAATTACATTATTTATAATACATGTCTTAACACCAGGTACAATGCCCTTTTATCTGTTTTGTGAATATTTCTGTGCACAGTGAGTATCATCATTTTAGATTGTAAATTCTCTTGGAAAGGGATCTCCTGCTCATTTGGAGTCAGTGTTTTAATTATGTGCAGATTGTGCCTCTGCATGGGCTCTTGTCTCGTTTAATAAATGTAGGTTGGGTAGAACTGCCGGATATATTGACACTGTATGATATATTTATATCATTTATTTTCTATCTTGGCGCTTGTGTTTTTTAGGTTTGTTAATTATGCCGACTTTCATCCGAGTGGCACTTGCATAGCTGCTGCAGCAACAGACAATACTGTGAAGGTTTGGGATATCCGTATGAACAAGCTGATCCAGCACTACCAAGGTAAATTCCCTTCAGTAAGGTTGATTTAAAAATGTACCCCTTTGAATCTTACTTGTAGGATTAACTGGACGTTTCTCTACAAATTTCTGAAAATGTTTACCTGATTGATAACGGTAAAATGGTAACCACCTTATGTTCTATGCATAGCCATTTCAGTTTATGCTGTTAGCTGTTTGATGAAGGCTAATAGATCCAGGAAGCTTCATAAAGAGTGTAACGAGAAACATAGGTTTAAGTTCTGCAGACGTGAGTGAAAAATTGAGGCATTGTCACAAAAGGCAATAGATGGCATAAGCTTTTGTGAGGTAAAATAATTAGGCATTGTTACCTTACCACTTCAGTGATTTGATGTGCCTGGAGTCTGCGTGTGCAGCAGTTCACTGTGAAACGCGACACATACCAATTTTAACTCCTTTGATGCCATAGGTGTAACGGCAGACTCAAAGAGAGGCCTTATGCCAGCCAAGAACAAGAGTACAGATAATGTATGTAATTTTTTAATGTATTTATTTTGCAGTGCATAGCGGCGTGGTAAATGCACTTTCTTTTCATCCGTCTGGGAATTATCTCCTCACATCATCAAATGATTCAACCCTAAAGATTCTTGATTTACTGGAAGGTCGGTTACTGTATACTCTTCACGGCCATCAGGTGAGGAATAATTTGCCTTAGAATGCTTTTGTTTCTTTTCTTCATGGAAAAACGGTAACCAGTTACAGAATTTTTCTCTAAGTCTGGAAACATGGGAAATTGACAAAGGAATTTCACATTATAGTACAATATAGCCTACATGGAAAAATTCACAAACTGTACTTTTATTGCCTCTTCTCTCCCGTCGTGGTCAATTGCTAACAATTCCCAGTTTACTGAATAACTATAATAGTAGGCATAGAAATAATTTCGGTTGTATAAGTGGTTGCATATTAAGTTCTTACTTTATTTCTTACCTGTTCCGGGATTCCATCATTTCTTTCATCTTAACCCTTTCTTTGCAAAAGGTTTGGCGAAATCCGCTGTGATGGTTATAGTGACCTCATGCCCATGGTACTGCCTCTTGGTTCTGTCAAACTGTTTTAGTTGCTTAACATTCACTATAGGTCCCTGAACATCTGTGACCTGGCTCTTTGCCCTGCATGTTGCTTTTGCTAAAGTTAAATATCCATTCCAACCAAATTTAAATGGCATGGAGGGGGTGGGGGGGGGGGAGTAGGGGGTGTGTCATCATAGGCACTCGGACCAATCTGCAGCTACATAGTCCCAAACTGCGATACACTGCATGTTCTGACACCTTTCTGCCATAGCCAGCATTGAGTATTTCAGCAATATGAGCTACAGTTGCACTTCTGTGTGATTGGGCTAGATAGGCAACCCTTCGCTCCCCATGAGCGTCAGTGAGCCTTGGGATCCCAATGCCGGATCACCGGTTGTCCTTCCTTGCACCTCTTTTGGTAGGTACTAACCACTGCATACCAGGGAAAACCCCACACGACTTGCCATTTGGAGATGCTCTGACCCAATTGTCTAGCCATCACTATTTGGCCCTTGTAAAAGTCACTTGGATCTTTTCTCTTGCCCATTTCCCTGCTTTTAACATATGACATTCAAGAACTGACTGTTCATTTGGTGCCAAATATATCCTACCTCATTGTCAGGTGTCCGTGTATAATCAATGTTATTTACTTCACCTGCCAGTGGTTTTCATGGTAGGTGTGTGTGTGTGATAGAGATAGATAGATAGATATTATTATACATTTTTTTTTTTAAAAACATTTTTTAATATATCTCTACTAGAATACTATGGTTATGTCATCTGAGCCTTTGATGGTATTCTTTTCCCATCATACGCAGTTTACTGTTCTGTATACTCTCTATATATGTGTGCATGAATATCAGTTTACACTCTGTAGAAGGCTTTTCTGTTCTCAGAGATTTCTAGAACACAGCCTTCCTCTCCACGGATCCATTTTTGTGTAATTACGCCCACACATTGTACACTACAGATGGTGAAAGCATATTGCAGGGAAGTGAGACACTATGAAAAACATATGGAGATGTGCACAGTGTACCGTGTTAGCGAATTAAAATCCATATTACAAAAAAAGGCTGCAAAATTCAGGCTACAATAGCCAAGCTGTGACTATAGTGGGTTATAAATATATATATTTCTGTTTGCATTTTAATTTGCTGCTTTTTCAGAGTTTAGTGAATAGGTCTGTATGACTGAATTGTGACTTTATGTGAAATAACGAAAAAAAATAAAAAATTTAAACTAGCTTTTCTTACTCTAATTTTAATGTACTTTCAAATTAACCGTTTTTCAAGCAGATTATTATAACTTGGTTAAGTAAAAATATTGAGCTGTATTTTAATCTCTTGAAGATGTAACTAGATTTCATGTTGGTAACCGCATCAAAATTTTGAAACGTGTAGGAGAATAAAAAATATAGTGTGAATATTCATATAAATCTAAATTGGATTCAAAAATGTGCCAACTTTTGGTATTTTTTCACTATTTCGGCAGTTTTGAGTTTAAATTTACCTTGAATTCATGACAGTTCACACTTTAGAAAAGCCCTTGTAAAATAAATAAATACACAGTGGGTAGAGGTGTGCACCTCCGTACTCAACTGAACAGCAGGAATCCCCCCAAAATGTTAGCACCTAACCAGTTACTCACAGTTAAGCCGATCAGCTCCCAGAGTTCCCTGTACAGAGAAGAGGAAGTGCCTGGTGATGTTTCTTTATGATGGAGTCGCGGGAGTGCTCATTTTGCGGAATATAACAGTGTTGTATATTGTAATGAGGTTTGATGGGCAATTATAGTTCTTATTCTGTGTTTTCTTTGGTTTTTTTTTTACTATTTGTTTATTTTTTCTCTTATAGGGTGCAGTTACTTGTGCCAGATTTTCGAGAGAAGGAGATTTCTTTACGTCTGGGGGATCTGATGAACAAGTGAGTTATCACATTGCTGAGCTATCTCTAAAGATCAGTTGTTATCGAAGTAACTGCTTTGTCATTATGTGGACGACATGCTAAGAACTCGGGTAGTGATGTTGAAGCAAAAGGATGTATAAAGAAAAGAAAAAAAATAAACCTCAAGGGTTGCTCAAGGTTGAGCCCGTTGTTTCAGATTTCTTGGGTGAAGAGTGTCTAGATGACCTTGATTTGAGTAACTTATTACATTTGTGTTTATATGGAATAGCTACCACTTCTTCACCCATCATGCTATTCACTCAGCTGTGACACAATCCTGAGCTATACTTTGGTTTAAGTCGTATACAGTTTTACGTCTGTGTGAACAAATCCCAGGAAACCTATTTGCTGTACATTTATAAACACCCTTGCTTGATCATTTGTCCACCTCACTTGATCACCTGAATTCCATACCCTTGTCAAAGGAGACACTCTGTGCATTATAACCACAACATATTATTTTAGTAGTCATTTAGCAATAAGACGTTAGATGCATTTCCTCTGGTTTTCTCAAACAGTTTTTGACTAGTTTGACAAAAAGTATGCTCCTCTAGAATCCCCATTGCAGGGCATAAGCCAGGAGAACCAACAGAAGATCGAAGAGCTTATGGCTCTCTGAAGGATGTAGTTGAGGCAGGGACGCCTGGCAGATCCTAGGTAAAGGGTCAAACCCTATTTAAAATGGTTTGACTACTTCTATTGGGGACGTTGGGCCACACTTGGCATCATAACCACTACAGCACACTTTGGTGGTTATATACCTTGCAGTGTTGCTTTGAAAAAACATTAGCCAGAGGGGATTTCTAAAATACATTTTTATGGACTGCAATAGGTTAACAGAGTACAATGGAAAGTTCTCATTGGGGTCACTTTCCACATCCCTAGTTCTCCCATCATACAATCACAACTTTATTTTCTCGTATAACTATTAAATGTGTCAGGTTTTAATATAATACTTCTAATGAACTTTACAAGGAATGAACAAATCTCTTTATTCTTCAAGTACATTGGTGTTGTCTTGTTTCAGAGATTAGATAGTTATGGTACATTTTGTGGTTGGTTAATATCAATCATTGTTAAGGAGAGTGGAATCTGGTTGAAAGTTTAGTACTGTTGTCCTTGGGCCTAGTGCTCTAGAACATCTCAGACTGACCGTCTTAAATGTATGTGGTATTAAATGTCAATATGCTACATACAACTACACACTTTCTAACAAGCTCAAGCATATATTACCGGTACTTACTGGAAAATGCTTGCTGAGAACTCTCAGCCACTTCCTAGTTTTATATTCAAACTTTTTTTTTATGCTTTTTTGTAAAAAAAAAAAAAATATATTTTCTTTTCTATATGAGTGACTTGTCCACAAAACATGTGGATGAACAGGTAATCTTGAGGTAGCTTTACAAATCAGTAACTATTTGTGCAGATACAAAGTCAACAAATTTTAAAGACCAAGAAAAAAAAGTTTCCTGCGCTCTCTCCTTAATCCCTATGTATATTTAAACAAATGAAGGTCATTTAGTTACTCCAATGGCCACTGAATGGGATGCCGGCCTGCCAAAGTCAAGGCAGACCCCCCTAGACGGGTCCTACTCTGACCCTTCACCTTGCTTCCTTGAGCAAAGATATCTCTAATGAGACAGAGAGGGGTATTTTTATGAATCGCGTGTCGGTCGAAAATGTTAGAATTTCTTTCTTTTTTTAAATATATTATTTTGCCTTTATTTGCTTTTATAAGGATGTTTTAACATTGAAACCAACACAATATCTAGTTATAGGATATTTGTGCATAATTGTATATCCTGTATAATGTGGTGTTTGCTTTGTTACAAATAGGTAATGGTTTGGAAAACAAATTTTGACTCTGCCAGTTACACTGATGTGATTGCACATAAACAACGGACGTTTGCTAATGAGACACATGTCAAACCATCTGGCCAACTAAAAGACTTCCTTCAATCCGTTGCAAATGAACAAATTGATGAGGTTGTATTCTCTGATATTCTATATTTACTGGTTTTGGTGCTAAATATATGTTTGATATATTAAAACTAAAATGGTTTCCATGTGCCAATTGTGTAGTTTTTATAATTGTACTAATTTATTAAATTGCATCTCATTTAGTAGAATATATTATATTTTCCGATATGTGAGGGGATATATGTACAGATGTACAGTGAGCTGTATGTTGAATATAATCCATATTCAACAGGTGGGTATAGTGCAGTTAGAACAGGGGTCCTCAAACTCCGGCCCCCCAGATGTTGCTGAACTACAGCTCCCATGATTCTCTGGCTATCTATGTAATTCAAAGAATCATGGGAGTTGTAGTTCAGCAACATCTGGGGGGGCGGAGTTTGAGGACCCCTGGGTTAGAATGATTCCACTGTATCACCTGCCATGTGTAGGATAATTATGCTGAACTCTCCCTTATGTTCTTGTACATCATGCCATGTAGTATCTGATACACTTTTTGCCTTGCAGTAATTTAGCACTAGCCCCTAAACTGGCCATTCCAATTCATATATATATATATATATATATATATATATATATATATATATATATATAACACCACCAGCTGTTGTAGAACTACACCAGGGGCCCTCAAACTCTTTAAACAGGAGGCCAGTTCATGGTCCCTCAGACACTGTTGGGGGCCGGACTCTAAAAAATCCTATGCACATTGTGCACATGCATGCATAAACAGACACGGACATAGACATGCATACATATATACGGACATACATACTGAAATAAATATGCACACACTGACAGACACACATAGCTAATTTAGCTTACTTTTTTTTTCAGGAGGGTGGCTGGGGCTGATGGGAGTCGGCGTGGCTCCCGTGGCCTGGCTCTCTTCCCTCCCGGGCGAAGGGAGCTGAGAGAAAGTGGCAGTCACTTCCTCCCAGCACTACAATGCGGTTGAATTTTTTTTAAAGGGGCCTGGTCGCGCTATTGCACGTACACCGCACTGACCGGGCCCCTGAAGATACAGGGCCTGGCGGGCCGTAGTTTGAGAACCCCTGAACTACACAATCGGTTTACACTTTCCAAGCATCCTGGTGGTGTTAGTTCTTCAACACTGGGGTGGGGTCCGTCTTGAGTTTCATAGTGTATACACCATGATGGAATCACAACTTTGGCCTCAGTAATGATATTTTAGGAGCTCAGTACTATTCAGTACTGTGTATAAAAAAAACCAAAATGAGTTTAAAAAAAAAAGATATATTTAAACAAATTAATGGACATGGTTTTTTGTTTTTTTTTAGTGTATGTATATGTATATATGTGTGTATAATTTTATTTTTTTCCCCCCACTTGTTCAGTCTTTCCCTGTACATTTATTATCCCAACTATACTTTATTTCCCATGAAAATAGTCTTGTCTGTATATAGCTATACCTTCAGCTTTAAAAAAAAAAAAAAAAAATTGTTGTTGCTGATTTACAGATAAAAATACTATATATGAGTGTTAGAGAATTCTAATATGACATACCGGTAATACTTAATAAAGATATTAAATATTACTTATTATGCTCAGTCAACTTTATCGGTAGATTTGGCACTGCAACCATTTCCTATCTTTGAATTGTATTTAGTCAATGGAGTCCCCTGGTACTGTCCCTCCATTCATTGTTAAACAGTGTTTGAGCAGTTGGAACATGGATGAGGGTCTGTGGCCACTCAGTCTGACACCTACAGGAGGTATGGCGAAGACCGAGATTACATTCATCCTTAAAATTCATACTAAAAATGGGTGGCTGTGATGGGCTGAAAGCGGTCAGCTGGCACTCTCAGCCAGTCACCATTTGCTACTACATGTTAATTTTTCCTCGTAATCCCCAGCACAACACATTGGGTGGGCTGCTAGGGGCTTTTGTTAATGTTGAGCCATTCAAAGCTTTTTAACACTAAATTTGGGCGATTTGGGCACAGCAGTCACTAACCACTTCAATGAGATGAGGCAGGTACATTGTCCCTTTAAGGCATGTCTCAGTTAGTCATCACTAAACTTCAAGTTTCCAGCCAGCATGTATAGTCCTTAAAAAAGCCGATTTGAATTGTTTTCTAAACGAACATCTCTAAAAATGTTGTATTAAATCATGTTTTACTGAAATTACAATGAATGTATTTTACTCATCAGCCTGCAGAAATGGATCCGGTCAGTACACCTGTCCACGTCAAACAAATGAATCCTACTATAAAGCTGTACCCCACTGAGCAGCAGGAATCCCCAGAAAATGCAGCCAATCTACACAATGTGGCAAACACACTGGAGCATATAGTAGGGCAGCTAGATATCCTTACTCAGGTGAGAATCACATAAAGTGCTGAAACTTATAATGACCTCTGATGAAATAAGTATTACTGGAGTTTTTAATCTGTATAGTAGCAGTGTTTATAGTAACACAATATGCTTAATAATTTTGATTATCCTGTTAGTTGTTGCCAATCTGTTATAACAAGTGATTTTTATTTTTTAAGATAATGTTATTTGTAAAAATGTAACAAACCGTGTGAAACAAAGTGGCCCCAATAATTGACTTGCATCTAGTTTGCATGAAATGTTCTAAAAAAAAAAAAAAAACAACCCCAACTTCTTGTGAGATCTCATTTAAATTTAAATGGCTGCTGCAATTAATTGAACCCTCTAGGATGGGCATAACATAAATGTTGTACAAAAAATGTACAATTATGTGAATTTTTTTTTTTTTAATCAAATTTATATATTCTTGTATATGGTTTGTCCTGTTTATTAATGTCTAGCACTATTTTGAAAAATAGCTGATGTAATGTGCTAATCATACCAACATGATTGATGCTTCATTTCCATGCTGCTTGTAAAGAACAAGATCAAGCTGATGTATAAGTATTAATGATTAGGTAGGACATCTGTAGCCATTGTGGACCTGTCGTGTGCATATTTTAGAGAGATCTTATATTAATATGGACCTGTCACCTGCAAACATGTAGATGACTGTCTGCATCAAGAAATCACAAAATGTAGATGTTTGTTTACCGAATGATTGCAAATGGAAAACCACCTTACAAAAATAACTTATTTGGAAGGAATTCACTAATACAGCTAGTCTATTTTAGTTTACATTTTGCAAATAGGCTTTTAGTTTACTACAATTTTTGGTGTTTAGTGAACAAAATTCTAAAGTGCTTTGAATTAAATATTAAATAAACTTATTTTAAAGTTCAATTTTGAGTGTTATATGTGGGTTGAGTGTACACCCATAATTTTCCTCAACGCCAAACACTGCATCCCACAATGCCTAGCATATGACCGCACCCTAAGCATTATGGGAGAGCATTGATGCACATGCCCAGTCATGCAGTTTGTGGTTGAACTCTTTGCCAAAGTTACATGCTAAAGTTCAAATTGTAAAAATGATACATTTATCTTTTAATAGGGATTTAGCGGCTATCATTATATACTGCTCAAACTTATGTGTATAAGCTGCTACCCTATCATTAGCTTGACATTTGTGCTATAAAATATTGAGCTTCACGCACAGCAGTATAGTACGAGAGTCTGTCCGTTATTGAAGTTGGTGGTTTTTTATAGTTTTTATGCTTTTAAAGTTTGGAGACTTAAATAAAAAAATAACTATAAAAAAACATTATTTTTTTTTTTTTAAATATTCCACATATTAGCTGTATAAATCTAAAAATGTATTCTTAATCTAGCTTTTAATGTATTAAACAGAACTATATGTTATGGTTCTAAACCACTTGTTTCCTTGCTAAAGTTAATTAATGCTTTGTGGTTTGGTTTAGAAAAAGAAAAACAAATAGTTTGCTTTGTTTTTTCCTTTCAGACTGTAGCTATTTTGGAGCAGAGACTTTCTTTGACAGAAGACAAAGTGAGGGAGTGTATATCAAAAAAGCAAGTTACGTTTCCATTTGTGGACTCTGATTCACAGAAGTCTTAATTTCAACTGTGTGATATATTTTTTATTTTTTAATAGTGTTGTATTGCTGTATATTTAAAAGAAATAATAAAACGCAAATCTTTTTATTTTTTATTTTAAAGGCTGGTTTTTCTCCTTCCCTCTCTTCTAATTGTGCTTTAGGTAAGAATAGCCATATTGGTAATTGATGCTAAGATAACAAAATAGTTTTTACAAGCTCTCGTAATACTTTTTAATTTATTAATGTTATTTGATCAGAATGCTTTTGGGATTTTGAAAGCTATTCTTTAGGTCATTAACACCTAATGGGAGATTTATTTGCACATTACCTGAAGAGTTCCTGCCTTCCTTTATTTTTGAGTGCAGGGTTAAAGACACATTTTATTGAAGATGCAGAAGCATGAAACAAAATAACAAGTTATAGAAATAGTAAATCATAGTATGCTACACTTCTTTTTTTACGGGGGGGAAAAAAGAGATGTATAAATTGCTGAAAATCCACTGAGCGTAAGAACATAGAAGAAAATATATAAGACTTTGCGTAACACTACTGCTATGTTTGAAATTTTGTGAACCTCCACCCGATGCCTTCAACCAATGCCGCACACGGGCAACAGCAAAGCATCCCTGTCTGTAAGGGGTCAGAATGGTTGGGCTCCAGATAGTTGTAAGGGAGGCCCAGATTGTGCTTTGGGTCAATGCCTCATGTCCACCGATCTCCAGTTTTGTTTTGGAGGGATAATAGGTGCATGGGCACTTCAGATCATAGAGAACAGCTTGAGTGTCTGGACGTCGTGGTGGAGTCTGCTCCATGAGGGCCCTTAGCCCAGGGGCGGAACAGAGAGCATGATTCTGCTCCGGAGTTGCTTGAACGATGCGCTCAGGTCTGCAGCTTAAACTGAGCCAAAACTTCTGACAATCTTTGTTGAACCTGGCCTCACAGTCCTCCATGCATGCACTAGTCTCTGGGCTCACCTGGCACATGAGTATCTGCGGCTCAGTGGCCATCTTAAATGCTTCACAGCACTGGATTCGTGAGGAGCACAACTGTGGCAGACCGGGATAACACCCACCGATCCGGAGGGGCCAGTAGCGGGGTTGAAAACTGGTCACTTCAGGCTTTGTGGCACTAGCCAGGAGATCAGCTTGCTTCCCCAGCCAGCAATCCATAAGCTTCAGTAGGCGAAGAGCCCGGGTGTGCTATCCACGCATCCTAGCTGCCACTGAGATTGTACGTGTGGGCCTTCATTGCAGAGGTAAGTCTGCATATCTGTCGTTTTTGACAGCTTTAGTAGCGTGATATTTAGATTATTGCTCAGATCAGCAGGAGCTGCATGAAAATGCTTCTGGCCATGTTAGTGGTCAGTCCCCGTCCCAGAGTTCCTGCCTTCCTAATATTTGTCCAAAAGAATAAAGGATATTTGTTGAGTTTTTTGTTTTTTGTCTTTGTTTTTTTTATTTTGTATTATGTAAAGAGTAGACATTCTTTACTAATTTATAGTAGTTTGCTTGAGTTTTACTTTAGCGGGATTTGCTTAGAAAAACAAGCATCAGTACTATGTAAAGGGGCACTCTAAGCACCATAATCACTATGGCATGGTTCAGTGATTATGGTGCATGGAGTTCCTTGGAGGCGTTCTATTGTAAAATTCAGAGCATTTTTAAAACATATTTTAACACAAATAAGGTGGACTTATTTTTTTAAGTGTCACCCAGGCTTCCACAGTGCTTCACAAATCTTGCCAAAGGGAACGTTTCTACTTCCACATTAGCAATATAAATTTTATCTGAAGATGGACAGTGTTCTTCCTTAAACAGAAATGGGGATTAATGCTTTAAAGGTATCTGTGAAGAGCGACAAAACCGCAGACTCCTTGAGTAGCTAGCGAAGTGTCAGACCATTCAAAAAAAACTAAACATTTTAGTAATGGGAAACAGCCGGGGACACCTGACATAACTTCTACAGGCTGTATTGGTAATGATGCTTAACATGCATCTTTAAAAGAACACTATAGGCATCCCTACTACTTGATGTCAATGAAGTGCTCTGGGTGCCATGTGCATCTCTGTTTTAACCATGCAGCTGAAAACATTGCCATTCTGCCGTTAATTGTTGGGAGAGAGGAAAAAATAGCAACAATTGCCATGGAAACCAGTAGAATCAACAGGAACATTCCGTTGGTTTCCATAGTGGTTTCCCCAATTTAAGAACCACTACTTTTAGCAAGACTTCTTAAATCTACTCCAGGCAACATCTCAGAATTTCGTTCCTGAACAAACTTCAAGGTTGTGCCAGTGGATGGAATTGATTTTGCTCATGTACATGGACTATCCTGCAACACATGTGCATTTCATGGTTTGGTAATCTGCATCTGTTCATAAACCTTAGGAAAGCCCAGTACCACCCATGATATGGAGGGTGAATTCACATATGTGGAAATTAGTGTTTTGTATTGCCAAGTCTGACTCACACCAAGTCTACAAAACCTCCCTTATATGCTGCTTCCACCCACCATGCCCTAGTGACCCAGATCAGTAAACACAAGACCAACCTTTTCACATGTTCAGACATGAATCTTAGCCTTGTTTCAAATCCTTTATTGAAGATCTTGTATAGTGACAGTTTGGCAGTTTTGTCAGTAGTGTCCCAATGCGGAAATCAAGGTTTAGGCATTTCTATATCAATAAAACCTGTTGCTTTGTTCACAGTTCATTTTAGTTTGAAAATTCCCAAGAATATCAAAGCTAAAGTGTCTTGTCTAACAAGGAGGCCATGGTTACAGACAAGTGGGGAAAATTCAAGTGGTTTAAGCATGAGCTGGCCCTCCACTGCAGAGTTTAGCTTAGAGCTAAACAAAAGCTTTATGGATGAGCTTCCAGCTCTCAATAGTGGAAGGGACTGGTGTCGAACTGGCTCCAAGTTGCTTGTCAAACCTTTAGCAAATGAGTTGACTACTTACATTATTGGGGTTATGTAGTTGATGTAATTTTTTTTAAGTAATATTAGTACAGGAAAGTTGTTGTTTTTTGGTAAATAAATCTCTACACTCAAAAATCAACTAGAAATTTATTTAAGAACTTTATTATTTTCATTTATTCATTTCAATTAATAGGATCCGAAAGGAGGGACATCTAGGGGATTTGTAGTGAGCTTCTCTCTTCCCTAAAAATATCTTGGTTTGGAATCCTTTACTTATATTTGCATAATTATCTGCTCTTCTAATTTAGCTTTTAATGTGTTGGTTTTTTTTTTTGTGTTTTTTTTTTTTCCCCACACCCTATTTGTGTATCTCTACTACAAACCCCCAAATGTTGTATTCTCGTCTGTCATACATTGTTTATTAAATTGGCATCTAGGCTGAGTGATAACTGTGAAAGCCAATCTGTGTTCACATTTGACAAAACAATATATAAAGTTACTTGCACTCTATCCAAATATATATATATATATAGATATATATATATATTATTTTTTTTTCTTTCTTTCTTGGTACCACTGAAATGGCCATAAAAGCTCACCTGCCACGTACACGAACATGATCACCTTGCTGCTTTCAGCTAAAAGGCAAAATGTTTGAGAGATAAATGGGTATTCTTAAGAACAAACTAATTGCCCATATCAACAACTCCACACACCATAACCTCTACACACTGCCCTGTGTTTATGGTGCTTAGTGTGCCCCAGACAAACTAATTAACCCTTAATCGGGTACACCACCTAAGTGGTTTGTCTTCACATGGCCAATTGCGGTGATTATAAAATCTCCTTTTTAAATGTGATTTGGGAAAGTGTTCAAGTAGGTTGTTTGTTTTTTGGTTTTGTTTTGTTATATGTATTTGGGGCTGATGATTACTATAGCTGCCACCATAGAGTAGTAGAAGTTTGAGCGCAGGAATCACTTTGCTGTAACGAACAGCTTAGGAAAAAATTTAATGTTATGGCTGAACTGCCTCATTGCTAAGACAGCCATTAGTAGCCTACTATTGGATCAACGGCAAAAACCGGTGTGAGAATGGCTGAACTTGATGGACGCATGTCTTTTTTACAGCTTATATAACTATTGATCTATGCATCTCTGGTAGGCTGCTGGGCTTAGCTCATTGGCTGAGAGCGACCCTCTGACTAAGCCAATAAACTAGCCCTGCAGTTCAGGGCTTTACTCAGAAGAGCTAATGAAACTCCCATCTTTCCATTGGCAGTAGTGGAGGCAGTGAGCACCAGACAAGTAAGAAGTCAATAACTTTAAAATCGGTTAGGGATCGACCGATTATCGGTCTTGCTGATATTCTGTATTTTCAGAAATATCTGTATCGGCCAATAAAGATACCGATATTGCCGATAATGCAGAACAGGGCCGCCATCAGGGCCACCCAGCACACTCTTACTTACTTTCCCTTCAGCTCCTTTGTCTAACTCTCGCGAGTCCCGCGGCCGTCAGAGCACTGCCACAGGTTACCATGACAACATTTCGCGCGGCACGCTGAAGGGAACTGTTGGGAAGGTAAGTAGAAGTGTGCTTGGCACCCCAGAACTGCTGCAGACCCCCAATGAATGCCATATTCCCATGCCCCCCTTGTCGGGTAAGAAGCAGGTAGGGGGGATTAAAACAAAATGTAAATAAAAATGCCCTTCCCCATTTTTACACACATTACATATCTACACAAACACACACTCTGCATTCATTTTAAATATATATATATATATATATATATACACACACACACACACACTTATACACATATTGCATTCACTATATACACACTACTAGCATGTATATTTTGTGCATTTACTTTAATAAAGAAAATTTGCAAAAAAAAATAAACATGTTCAGTTAACAGTAGATTTGGGTAGAAATAGTTTTTTTTTTTTTTAAATGGTAAATATACAGAAGATCGATAAGTTATTGGCTACTGGCCTGAAAGTTCACAGATTATCGTTATTGGCTCTAAAGAAATCTATATCAGTCGATCCCTAAAATCGTGAGGGAGGGGGCTCACCAGGCACCATAACCACTAAGGCAAGTGCTTGTGTTCTGCTATTTGTAAAATAATGGACACATAGTACCAAATATGTGGTGACTGGAATTCCCTTTTAAGTTAAAGCTCAGCATGATGAAAAGGTTTGCACAACATTTACATAAGTGCACTATTGGATAGATATTTTATACAGCTGTATTCCATTGTTAAGGTACCACGTATTTGTGTAAAATAAATGTCAAATTTCAGGCACCTGCATAATGTACAGGATTTAATATTTCGGTTATTGTGAAAAAAATAATAATAATAATAATAATCTGGTTTAAAATTCAGGCTCACAACTGGCCAAATCTCCATCCTTCCCTTAAACTAAATAAAAGTCTTGAGAGTTTGCATTTTCATTTTGTCATCCAAGACAGTGTTGGGTTTTATGTCCTGTTGCGAGGGGTTGTATATAAAGTGTTTCTTGGTAGTATGTAGAATTCAAATGCTGCTATAGGTAATCACTTAATCACAGCTAGGATCAAACGGCAACTGCCATGGTAGTTTTCTTACGGCAGCACGTGAATTTCTTTTATTACTGTCGAAGCTGCCGCCTCTCAGCATGTGGAAATAATTGGCTGGAAAAACATGGCTCATTGAGACAAACTAACCAACGTATATGTTTTCAGAAGATCGTTTTACCTGAAATTGCCTGTAGTTACTAAAACCCACTGCTAAGGACATGTGTGTAAGGACATGTGCTTGTTATATAAAGGCTTCTCAAGTACAGCAGTCATTAAATAATAAAGAGACTACACCCACCTTTTATTTTTGTTTTAAAAACCACCAAGGTGTTGTTTATTTTTTTTCCCCTCTGTGTTTAAAGGCATACTCCAAGCACCATAACTACTTGTGATTTGAAGTTGGTGCCTTAAGTCTGTATGTGCAGCGTTTGGCTTTGAAATGCTGCACATGCATATGTAAACCCTTTACATGTCAGAGCAGTAACCACCTCTGGTAGCTTCATAAGCTGGTCTTGAACAAGTTCCAGTCTGGTTAATGTAAATTCTGTGCAAAAGAGGCACCTGATTCCCGCACAGAGAGCATGCTGGCGCTAGCAGCATGGCAGCCTAGCAGGTTTCCCCTAAGTCTGACCTCCCTCCAGGGAAGGGGAAGGATGTCAGTCGAGGAGAACGTGGACTCTCTGCAATGGAGCGGAGGTACGAGTTTGTTTTTTAACATTGGGAGGGGTGGGCCATCTCCGAAAGGGTTACGCAAACCAAACCAATATGTTGTACCATTTAAAGTTACTTCAGGGAAGCACATTTTTTATTTCCTGTAGCAAATCAATTTGAAACATTGTTGGAGGAAGAATAATCTTTTCTTTCTCACTTCTGGGTAGAACACCTACCTTCTTAGGGCATAGAATGTAATATTCAGTCCTAGAATATTGCTGGCTGTAGACCAGTTCTTGATTTTGAAATCAATTATTTCCTTAGACTGGGCCCTGGCTTTGTCTGATGTATCCACTTTTTTCCCTTTCTGCATGTACCGGTATGACTCTTTCACCACCTGGAACCTGTAGAACAAAACTACAGTTCTGAATTTCTCAATGGAAACTGTTACTGCCTTCTTTGATTAGTGATCAATACCTCAAACCTCTGTCATCAGAAAAGGGCTGAAATTGGTAAGGAAGACCTGGATCATGACTGGTCTGCTGGCCAAGGTTGCAGAAGAGACTCTCTTAAAAGTATGGACACTACACAGCTCTCTAATTCCTGCTGGTTTATACAGAGGAACATGAGATGTGTGTTAGATTTGTATTTATTTATGTCTGGCCTAGTAATATGCCTTCAGTTTTTTGGAGCCTAATCTAGCGTAAACCCTAAATTTCCTGCAGACAATGGGTGCATGCCCTAGAGACCCACAATGTTAAATGAACACTTTAGGCACCATAATTACTACAGTGCATTGGCACCTCCCAAGTGTAAGTAATCAAACCATTTTAGAATAGCTTGACTCTTACCTGGCATACTCTAAGCATCATTCCCCGGCCTCCTCTCTTCAATCTCCAGGAGAGCTTCTTAGCTCTGTCTGAGTTAGGCCTGGTGGTGCTTGGCTTAAGAGACCTAATGGAAGTTCCTCATAGGACCTTTTTGCTCTCATGGAGGTTGGAGAGCAGCTTCTAGCAGACCCCAGATAAGAAGTGAAAGCATTCTAAAATTTATTTGACAACTTTCACTGGGGGTGCCAGATGATTTAAAAAAAAAAAATTACAAAAAATGGAGTGAGTGAGAAGATGAATCAAGCACTGTACACTCTTCATCTTTCCACCTTGTGCATAAGAGCTTCTCTGGGAAGCTCCCACCGTACCAGAGTAGGATGCTCTCCCCAACTGTTCCCACCTCCGATCCAGTACCAGCACGATATTTTGCATACTGCAATACAAAAATAAAGTTGCTCAATCATAATTTTCCTACAGAGAACCCCAACTATGGAATAAGTTCACGGACACAGTCAAATCTTCATTCAATTTAAAGTCTTTTTAAGAGAATTATGGCAATATACCTCAATACAGAATACACCTGTAGTGATGTCCCGAACGGTTCGCTGGCGAGTAGTTCCTGGCGAACATAGCGTGTTCGCGTTCGCCACAGACGGCGAACATATGCGATGTTCGGTCCGCCCCTTATTCGTCATCATTGAGTAAACTTTGACCCTGTACCTCACAGTCAGCAGACACATTCCAGCCAATCAGCAGCAGACCCTCCCACCTCCTAGACAGCATACAATTTAGATTAATTCTGAAGCTGCATTCATTTATTTTGGTATTATTTTGTGTTTATTATACATTATCCTCCATAGCCAGTAACCTGTGTTTATTATACATTATCCCCCACAACCAGTAACCTGTGTTTATTATACATTATCCCCTCACAACCAGTAACCTGTGTCTATTATACATTATCCCCCCATAGCCAGTAACCTGTGTTTATTATACATTATCCTCCCCATAGCCAGTAACCTGTGTCTATTATAGATTATCCCCCCATAGCCAGTAATCTGTGTTTATTATACATTATCCCCCCCATAGCCAGTAACCTGTGTTTATTATACATTATCCCCCATAGTCATTTATCGTTGGACCTAGGCAGCATGATGTCTTAGGCCGGCCCAGAGAGTGAATAATATAATATATATGTTCAGAAACATATTAGTAATATATATAAATTGGGTTCATGCTAAGTGGGTGAAAAGGTATTAAAGAAAAACACACTTATTGCATCAAATTTACAAAGCCAAACTTTTAAAGGTTTTAAAAGCTTTCCTCATTTCTTTCTCGGGATGAGGAATATATCGGTTGTAGACTGAGGATTTCCATCTGCCCAATCTTTTAATAATATGCACTGGAGTGTCAGTGTTGAAGGAGACCGAAGCTGCCCCTATTCTAAATGAAAGACCCGAGACATGGATACAACCCAATCTTAGGAGTAGTGTTCTGATGTAGAAGATGAATTTAGCTGTAGTCAGAGGGATTCAGTGAGAGTAGTGGTGAAATGTGTGTGGCATCACTGAGTGTGGGTAAGTAAGAGTCAAGTATTTTAACTGGGCACTAGTTCTAGGTGGGATAAAGTGGTATATCGGATGGATGAGTAGTTTGGTTCGTTTTAGAGGTTTGTAGAGAAAGTATATAGTGATCATGATTTTTAACGATAGCCAAAATTTTTAAGGTGGTCCCAGTGCCACCACTCATATCTGGTGTCACAATAGCTTGCGTTTAATATAATAGCAGTCAGTTTCCTTCATACGTGTGCATTTCAGGGCCTGCCAGGGCACAGTATCACACCAGTGCAACTCATATCTGGTGTAACAGTAGTGTACATTTAAAAAAAAAAAATTGTCACCTTTCGGGGACCCTTGGTGTTGTACGTGGCTGGGTGGAGGAAGAGACCTTCAATGACATCAGTGAGGACAAGGAACGGGACATGGCTAGCTTGGTATCCAACCTTGTGCAAATGGGGAGTTTGCGGTTGTGCAAATGGACTGTTTGCGGTGCGTTAAACGGGGAGTTTGGTCTGTCACTGTGAAGCGGGCGTAACCCTTACACTACCTGATCAATACAACATCATACCTGATGTTTTAAAGCACGTTATTCCAAACAATTTAGGAATGTTAGGTGATTTATGCCCTTTATGGATTAAAACCAGACTCTGCATCAACTATGTAATTTTCCATGGGAGTTTTGCCATGGATCCCCCTCCGGCATGCCACAGTCCAGGTGTTAGTCCCCTTGAAACAACTTTTCCATCACTATTGTGGCCAGAAAGAGTCCCTGTGGGTTTTAAAATTTGCCTGCCTATTGAAGTCTATGGCGGTTCGCCGGGTTCGCCCGTTCGCGAACATTTGCGGAAGTTCGCTGTTTGCGAACGGAAAATTTTATGTTCGCGACATCACTATACACCTGTCATGGTTGACTTTATTTATTACCTATTATCTGTTAAAGTTTTATTTATATAATATATATATATATATATATATATATATATATATATATATATATATATGTACTTTTATTTGTTGTAATGTTGTATCCTATTGTAACTAATGCAGTGTTTTTTGGACCCAGGCCATACTTGAAAACAAGGGAAATCTCAATGTATCCTTCCTGGTAAGATATTTTATAAATAAATGTTACAATCTTGTTTCTCACAAATTCTCTATTACAAGGCAGATTGTACAATGGTCAATACTACTACCCTTATTTGGCAGATATGATCATTACTATAAGAATCTATTTTTTAGCCAGCTACACGATAATTCCACTGTAAATATGAGGTACACTATTCAGAAACCCGATTCATAAGATCATTTCCAAATAAACCCAAGAGTACTTCACATTTTCCTGTAGATGCAGTGTTTGTGTTTTGCAGTTTTGAGAGAGAAGTTCTTATTTTGCATTTACTGCTGATATTAAAAAAATTACGAACTTCCCCTGTTGAATGATACCATAAATGAAGCATAGAAGAAATAAGTACAATTTAAACTACAGTCTTGGTTATGATAAATGCTCTATTACGACAATATTGTTACTATTAGAACCAGAACAATATGTAGTTTTGTGTCTTTAATTTTTACCTACACGATATTTTACCTGTAAATGTGATGCATAATATCGAGAAAACATACAGATTTATATGATAATTTCCAAGTAATCTTACTCATACTACATATTTTCCTGTATATGCTATTTGTGTTTCACAATCGGGAGAGAAGTAAGCTCACATTGCGTTAATTCTGACTAAAATGACTAACTTCCTCCCCCATTGAGTGATACCATAAAGGAAGCACAGCAAGCACTTCTCTTAACCCCTTAAGGACACATGACGTGTGACATGTCATGATTCCCTTTTATTCCAGATGTTTGGTCCTTAACCCCTTAAGGACCAAACTTCTGGAATAAGAGGGAATCATGACATGTCACACATGTCATGTGTCCTTAAGGGGTTAAGGGGTTGATGAGAGATGACAGATATTTGATTGCAAGACAAAAAGAAAAAAAAGAGCTAATTTTAGATCACAGAACAAGAATTAAACATATAAAACCTTGGCCCTACATTATACTAAATGACAAAAGCAGCCTAGTTTTGAAACATACTAAAGATTGTGCCTATAAAGACCTCATACATTTTAAAAGCAGAACTATCACATTTAAGATTTTTGCACAACTTGACAGCTAACTAAAATTAAGCAATGGGTTGTGCAATTAAAAAAAAAAAAAAAAAAGAATAAAAAAAAATGAATGTGTGTACGTCACTTTGACCACTCATGCACATGTACTGTACTGAGAAATAACTGTTCCATTTTACAACTGAAAAGTCAAAACAATAAACATGTTTAAAGCAAATTTAAATTTATTCACTTAACCAGGAGTTTTGGAAAACCGATAGGACGAAATAGTCCTATTTGATCTAGAAGTTGGCTATCTGTCCAATTTTGTTATTTTAGTCTAAAATGTACCATTTCTTTATTAGTTTGCTCTAATTACTGATTTAGTAAGTAAACCACAATGCTAATATTACAGACATTATTAACAATGAGTGCAAGAGAAAAACAAGTCCATCCACATAAAACATTCAGCAAATAAGTCTACTGACTTACTGTTAGAGCCAGACATATTTGGAGATAGACAAGTTTTGTTATTTCGAGTGTTTACTAAAATAAATTCAAGTTACAGTTAAATAATGAATGGGCTTAAAGTACAATTTCTCAGCTTTAATTTGAGGGTATTGACATCCATATTGGAGGAAGGGTTTAGAAATGATGTAGTGATGTAGTCCCCTCTTCTTCAAGGGACCAAAAGTAATTTCACGATTAACTCGAAAGCTGTTTCCTGGACAGGTGTTGGCTATTCCTTTGATATTTATTCATCAATCAAGCAGGTAAAGGGTCTGACGTTGATTCCAGGTGTGGAATTCGCATTTGGAAGCTGTTGCTGTGAACCCACAATATGCAGTCAAAGGATTTCTCAATGTAAGTGAAACAGGCCATCCTTAAGCTGCAAAAAAAAAATTAAAAAAAAATCCATCAGACTGATAGCAGGAACATTAGGAGTGTACAAATGTACAGTTTGATATATTCTGAAAACAAAATAACACACTTGTGAGCTCTGCAACACAAAAAGATTTGGATGTCCACAGACAACAACAGTGGTAGTTGATCGTAGGATCCTTTCCATGGTAAAGAAAAAAAGTTTCACAACATCGAACCAAGTGAAGAACACTCTCCAGGATGTAGGCATATCATTATCCAAGTCTACCATAACGAGAAGACTCTACAACAGCAAATACATAGGGTTCATCACAATGTCGAAACCATTCATCAGCCTCAAGAAAAGAGAGGCCAGATTAAAAAAGAGAGGCAAATGTGCAAACCATTTCTGAGCCTCAAAAATAGAAAGGCAAAAAATCTTAAAAAAAAAAATAAGTCAGCCTTGTTCTGGAGCAGCAATATTTGGTCAGATGAAACTAAGATCAACTTGTATCAAAATGATGGGAAGAAAAAAGTATGGAGAAGGTTTGGAACGGCTCATGATCCGAAGCATACCATATCATCTGTAAAACACATGGGCATGCATGGCTTCCAATGGCACTGGGCCACTAGTGTTTATTGATGATGTGACAGAAGCTAGAAGCTAAAATACATATGTAGTTGATGCAGCTGTGGATCTACAAAAAGAACAACATCAATAGATCAGCATAGTTTAAAACAGTATAGAATAATAAAAACTGTCCTGATATACTCACCACACATTCTATGAGTGGATTTCTATCTCTTATGTGTCTCTCCCTTTAGATGTGTGTGGGACATTTCAGTTTCATATCCACTCCTGGCTGCGGTCTCCACATCAGCAACGATAAGCAAGACTCAGGATAGGTATCCAAAAACTGCAACATAACCAATCGGGCAAAAACTAAAATGGGCAACCCCTATATTTGACCATATAACTTTCAAAAACACCATAAAACATGTACATGGTGGTTACTGTTGTACATATGAGACTTCCCTGAACACAAATATAAGTATTTTAAAATAATCATATAAAATGATGATATCATCAGTAAAATGGCAGTTTATATGTGAAAAATGCACACACAAAAAAATAAGTGGCTACTGACAAAGATTGGACATACCCCATTTTGAATACCCTGGGTGGTCTACATTTGCAAATGGTATGCCTTGATGGGGGTAATTCACATTCCTGGGCTGCAATACGGTTTTAATGTGTAAAAACTGAAATGGGCAAGCTCTTTATTTGACCCTGTAACTTTCCAAAACACCATGAAACCTGCACATGAGGGGGCATTGTTGTACTCGTGGGACTTTACAGCATAATTCCCATATATGGGTTATATGAAATAGTTTAAAGAGACACTGTAGGTACTCAGACCACTTAAGCTCATTGAAGTGGTCTGTGTGCAGTGGTAATTATTGCAGTTTCTAAGAAACTGAAATAATTACCTCTGAGGGTTAACGCCAGCTCTAGTGGCTGTCTACCAGACAGCCTCTAGAGGGACTCTCTGAATTAAAATGGACCTTTGGTCCGGTATCTGATGCTGGACGTCCTCACACTCTGCATGAGGACTTCCAGTGTCAGATTTTTCCCCATAGGAAAGCATTGACCAATGCTTTCCTATGGGGGAAATCCTTATGCGAGTGGGGCCATTGACGCGCATGCACATTAGGTCTCCCCCACTGGCTTACGTTGGCAGGGGAGGAGCGTGGGCGAAGCCTGACCCAGCGCCAAGGGACATCAGCACTGGATTCAGGTAAGTGACTGAAAGGGTTTTAACCTCTTCAGCGCTGCAGGAGTGGGGACGCGAGGGAGATGGGCACTGCAGGAGCCTATAGTGCCAGGAAAACAGCTTGTTTTCCTGGCTCTATACAATCCCTTTAAGTGCAGACACATTTCTATCAAACAGAAGCAGAATCAAAAAATTTAAAGTTCTTATTGCCTGCTCTCTAAAGTGACCATACACAGAATGCTTCTGTGACGTCTAGCAAGCTATCAACAGTGAAGGGGATAATACATTTTAAATGAAATATAATTTGCAATGAAGGAAATATAAACATTAGCTGACTCTTTACAGGAAATGTTTAGGAAGGCTGCACACGTCACATGCAGGGAGGTGTGACTAGGGTTCATAAATAAAGTTATTTAACTCCTAAATGGCAGATAATTGAGCACTGACACTGCAGGGAAATGATCTATACACCAAAACTGCTTCAATAATGACCAATGTACTATGTCGAAAGTGTCTCAGACAAGCTAACACACAAGTAAAACGTATATCATAGCACCGATGTAATGCAAACGTTAGCGATGTATAAATGTACGTGTTATATTGCAAATTAAATATGCTAAACTTGGTCAATAAGCTGCTGCGTCAGCAAATGTATTATGCACTGGAGTACTACCCAAAACCAATAAAAAGGATATATGCAAACAAAAACAAAAAAAACTGCTTCAATAAGCTACAGTTGTTTTGGTGACTTTTAAGTGTGTAGCACTGACATTCAGTGTCTCCACTCTTTACATGGAGATGCTGAACTCTACCCCACCCCCACCTGCTTGGCCTAGGTCAGTGATGGCTTACCTTGACACCATAAATTGTTCCTGGACTACATTTCCCACGATGCTCAGCTAGCTTTTAGACTCTAAAAGCTAGCTGAGCATCATGGGAAATGTAGTCCAGAAGCAATTTATGGTGTCAAGGTTGGCCATCACTGGCCTAGATCAACACTTCTCATGACATCAGCCAAGGAGGCGGATCTCCGCGGCGCTGGAAATTAGGACAAATATTACTATATTTAGGGGGCCAGGTGAGTTAGATAGTGGTTTTAACATTATAAGGTCAGGAATACATGTTTGTGTTTCTGAACCTATAGTGTTCCTTTAAGGATGTTGGGTGGACCTCACTGTTAAATACTATTAATAATGACAATAAAATGAAAAAGGGGGGGTATGTATGATGTCAGTATGTGTGTACATTAGTCTTTGTGTGTGTATGTGTCTATGAACATGAATGTCTGTCTATGAGTCAGTGTGTGTATATGAAAGTGTGTATGAGTCTGTAATTCATATTAAAGGGACATTATAGCCACCAGATTCACTATACCTTAATGTAGTGGTTCTGGTGTCTATAGCCTGTCCCTGCTGGATTTTAAATGTAAACACTGCGTTTTCCGAAAAAAGGCATGGTTAACATTGCTGGCTGGTAATACCTCTAGTGGCAGTCACTCATACATCCACTAGAAGTGCTTCCTATCTCAGTGTGCAGCACCCACGCTCTGCATGGAGACGCTCAACATTCCCCATAGAGATGCTAATTGGCGCAACACAGCGTTTTGATGCACAATCAACTCCTAATGCTTTCTTATGGGAAAGCATTGGATTGTCAGTGATCATCTAGAACCAGACTGGTCCCCAGAGAGAGAAAAGGTTCGTAAAAAAAAACCTTTCCTGTGCGATCATACAAGGGCTGTGAAGCTCAACAACTAGACTATAGTGTCAGGAATGCATCTTTGTATTCCTGACACTATACTTTTGCTTTAATCAGGAAGTGAATGCTACATATTGCTGAACAGCTCTGTTAAAGGGACACTCCAGGCACCCAGACCACTTCTGCTCATTGGAGTGGTCTGGGTGCCAACTCCCACTACTCCTAACCCTGCAAGTGTAATTATTGCAGTTTTTATATAGTGCAATAATTACGGATCGTTTTCCTGGCACTGGAGTTTCCCTTTAATGTACCACCCTTCAGCAGGGGGAAGTTCTATATGTCCAAGATAATAACATGGTAAATCTGGCAATCCTATTCCAACTTCTCCACTGTGACCTTTTGTTGTGGGTTTATTCACTAAAGTCAAAGTTGTAGTGCATGAAAACCTAGCAATTTTTAACGTAAAATAGCTGATTCTGGACAAATTCGCAAATTCAGTTATAGTCAAAGTTTTGCTATTTTAGCCTATATTTTGTCAAATGGGTTTCAATTCAGAGTTTAGTGGAAAAAACCCTCTTTGAACCCCCTGGTTTAACCCCTTAAGGACACGTGTGACATGTCATGATTCCCTTTTATTCCAGAAGTTTGGTCCTTAAGGGGTTAAATAATGCAGTTTTACAGGGAGAGACATGAGTGATTAAGGTAACCAGGGAAAGAGTTACCAGTACCACATGTAATTTGGTATTTTAGAAAAACTGAAGGCAGGGAATGAGTTAAAACCACAGTACACACACTTATTTATATCTGGGGTAATTTCATGTTTTAGCAGAGCTATAGGTAAGGAAATAGTTAACAGTAGGTCATGGGCTTATATGAAGTAATTTGCCATTTTCTTTTTGCAGAGTTAAAGGAAGGAAATGGTTAACTGCACATATAATGGAGTAATAGGAGGTATTGCAACACTGCTGTAGAAGAGGAAAGCAGGAAAGGGTTAACAGCAGAGGGCACACACAAATTTATAGGAGGTATTTTGTCATTTCCCCAGAGCTGGACGCAGGGAAACTGTACAGCACAGAGTATGAGCTAGTGGGAGTCAATTAGGGACCAGTTTGACATTTTGGTAGACATTAAGGCAGAGAAAAGGTTAACAGCCCATGGCTGGGGCTGATAGCAAGCAGGAAATGTGGTTATATGAGCAGGACTATGCTCTGTGCTTTGGTAATGCCCTGTGCTGCCTGATTACATTGTATGTATGTAGCAACATTGTATCTGTCAATATAGAGCAGCTGCGTAAAACGTACTAAAATACCACATATGCCAGCTGATGTTAATAAACTACACTAAAACAAGATATTGCTGCTTCAAGCAACTCATGAATAACCAAGCTTTGGATAATGTGTCCTCTAGACCAGGAAGTACAAGTGTGTTTATTAAAGTCAAAGAATGGCATGTGATCTTCTCCTGGCTGTCCTGCCTTCCAGGCGCGCTCCCGAGGCTCACTGTGCACTCTCTCTGGTTATAATCACTTCCACTCCTTGTCTGCACCGCCTCCAGGAACTGGAGCAGAAGGAGGCACCAGAAAAAGAGAGGGGAAATAGTCTCTATGAGAGTCTATAAAGTGTAGAGGAATGTCCTGGGGACCCACAATAATTAGGGTATAACATCTGCAACCCCCAACTCTTGACAATACAGCTTCATCTGGGGTGAAAGACTGGACTTTGCTCCCCCTCTCCCTCCCTTAGTCTGTGAGTTTTGCTGGCAGTGCCAAGCAGGGTGCTGGGTCCGTCATCACTGTCACCCATGCCTGGGGCAGCATGGCTATGCCGAGTAAAAGCGCAAGGTGGTTGCAGGAGGAGCTGCTGTCCGGAGGTAGATCTTTGCTGCTGCTGGACTGTCGCCCCCAGGAGCGGTACCAAGTGTCCCATATTGAGATGGCCATCAGTGTGACTATCCCGAGCCTCATGCTGAGAAGACTGAAAAAGGGCAACTTGTCCATCCGTTCAGTCATCCCTAATGACCGGGACAAGGAGCGATTTGCCCGGCGCTGCCCGGCCGATACGGTGCTGCTCTACGATGAGGCCACGCTGGATTGGCAGGAGAAGCACGTGTCCGGCTCGGTACTGGGCTTACTCCTTCACAAGCTACGAGAGGATGGCTGCCAAGCCTACTATCTGAGAGGTAAAGGGGGAACACTAAGGCACTCGGTAACTGAATCGAATAACCCATTATCACCACTTTCTCTCTCTCTTTCACATTGCATTCGACACAGCTATTCTTTTATCTTTAAACAAAAACAAAAAAAAAAGGAGTGTGATCTTAGGATAAGGAATGTCACGGACAGACATTGAGATGACTTCAGAGTTATCTGTTGAAAAAAAGAGTCTGTCAAGGCATTGTACAGAGCATTGATGGTCTATGTTTGGCACGTCAGCTATTGTAGATTATGCTCCTCATCAGGCTTAGCCAGACAGAGATGACCATGAGGCTCAGTAGCACAACTAGCTACCATCGCTAGCATTGGTCTGTCTGGTATAGAGAGATATGGTACATGTTACCTAATATAGAATGTTTGCAGTTTATATTACAATTTAACACTTTTATAAGTGTCTCTGGCACCTGAAGGGTTAAGATTTTCTGTCCCTGGCACTAAGAGGGTTAAAACGGTTACTTTGGTGACCGTGACATGAATGGACGACTAATGACAGTTGTTTGGGTATGATTATCTTGTTTTCAGTAACTACAGTACAATTTAAATCCCCAGGATGTCACCCATTGAAATATATATGAATACACTACTTCTTATACTGATGGTGGGTACAAATATTTTTGTTTGCAGTGTGTTGCAGTACTTAATGTGTTGAGGAGGCTTCAAATAATCTATATTGTGGTGTACTAAAATTACTAAGAAACAAAAACACAAAACCAAAGAAACTATGCATGGGTGTTCGATCCTCTCCGTAGGCTCAATCCACCAACAATATCTCCTAAAGAAATGATCAATAACGTTAGGTAAAAGATATGAAAATGTATAAAGAACAATTAATGGGCAATGTTCTAAAAGCGAAAAAAAATTTACCATGGAAACCAATGCAATATTCCTGCTTTTTGCTCTAGTTTTCGTACCTTGCCCCAGAATTGCTCTCTATAAATAACTTACAGTGTAAGTCAGACATCAAGGAATTTCTGCATCTCTCCTGTTTAATACATAACATACACAGAACTGGCAACCTGCCTAACTACTGCTACATTATCCATCAACACTGTGACTGCAAACATTATTTTTAAAAATTATATTTAAGTTCTTTATTGTCAATAGTTTCCAATGATTTTGTAGTTTAAGAGTTAATAGCTACTGCCCACACATTTTGCGTGGGAGACTCATTTCATATGGAAATTCGGGGCATACACTAACAAGAAGGTGGAGTTGATGGCTTACATTTTTGTCCACAGCTCATCTGCCTCTTAACTTGTCAGATCATGTTCTTCTAGAGTAAAACTCTCACTGAGAGTTCCTATTAAATGCCTTTTTATTTGCATCAACCAGCTTCAACGTAGACTAAATGATAAATTGTTATCATAAACATTCAGTGGATCAAAACTGATTAATACTTCTCAAACCATAATGATTTACAATTGATTTACTATCTATCTATCTATCTATCTGTCTATCTATCTCAAACACAAAAGGACATGTTTTTTACATCTGGTTTCATATGTTTGTTGCAATAATTTAAACCCTCCTCTTGAAATTCCTGTTCTGTTCTCGAGAGGAAACACTGTTCCGGATTAAGCTATGTCCAGAGCTACAAATTTGGACTATTTCCAGCCAAATGTATTTTGTATCGAAAAGCAAAGGCCTTTTCCCCAGTGTCACTTAAACTTTGTATGTGGATGGGCATTGAACAGGCCTTCTCTCAGACTCAAATATATAGTATAGAAACTGTTGGAGTAAACAGGAAATTGAGCTAACACATATTTATAAGTACATAATCTAAATAGCAGCGTTAAAGGGTGTTAACTGGTAGAATAGATGCATTTTTGTGGTTAACAATTCTTAAAGGACCACTATAGTGCCAGGAAAACAAACTCGTTTTCCTGGCACTATAGGGTCTTTAGGTCCCCTCCACCCTCAGGGTCCCACTCCCGCCGGGCTGAAGGGGTTAAACACTTACCTTTCTCCAGCTGGGCTCCCTCAGCGCCGCATTCAAACAGTCCATAGGAAAGCATTTCTCAATGCTTTCCTATGGACGTCCAGTGTCTTCTCACTGTGATTTTCACAGTGAGAAGCGCGGATGCGCCTCTAGCGGCTGTCAGTGAGACAGCCACTAGAGGCTGGATTAACCCTAGTGTAAACATAGCAGCAGTGGCGTACACATGACCCATGGGGCCCCGGTGCGAAAATTGATCCGTGGGCCCCACCTCTCCCCCCCCCCCCCTCGCGCTTACTCTGCGCGGGTGGGGGCAGCAACACATGGCGGCGGGCACCTGGTCGCAGGGCTGCGACCGCGGTATGTACGCCAGTGCATGCAGATGCACACACACTTAAAGGACCACTACAGACACCCAGATCACATCAGCTCAATGAAGTGGTCTGGGTGTCAGGTCCCTCTAGTTTTAACCCTGCAGCTGAAAGCATAGCAGTTTCAGAGAAACTGTTATGTTTCACTGAGGGTTAATCCAGCCTCTATCTGGTGGCTGGCTCACTGACAGCCGCTAGAGGCGCTTCCACCATTTTAAGACACTGAACGTCCATAGGAAAGCATTGAGTAATGTTTTCCTATGGGCGGTTTGAATGCGTGCGCGGCTCTTGCCGTGCATGCGCATTCGGAGCTGAGAGGCGGAGGGATCCCCAGCGCCATGGGAGTCCGGCGCTGGAGAAAGGTAAGTGCTGAAGACACACACACACTCTCACGAACAAATGCATACACACTAACTAACGGACACACATTTACTGACAGAGACACACTCAGCGGCAGACATACACACTCACTTACAAAACATACACTCTCACTGACAAACACACACTCACTAACAGACATCAAACAGACTCACTAACACACACACACAAACACACTCAGTAACAGACACACACAGTAACACACTCACTGACACTCACTAGCAGACACACACACTCTAACACAAACACCAACACTCACACTAACACACACACACACACACACACACACACACTCTAACACACACACTCTAACACACACACTCTAACACACACACACACACTAACACACACACACTAACACACACACACACACTAACACTCTCACACACACTAACACTCTCACACACACTAACACTCACACTCACACTAACATACACACACACACACACTCTAACACTCTCACACACACTAACACTCACTCACACACTTACACTCACACTAACACACACACTAACACTCACACTCACTCACACACACTAACACTCACTCACACACACACTAACACTCACACACACACTAACACTCACTCACACACACTAACACTCACACACACTTACACATGTTTTTTTTTAAATTTAATCCCCCCAGCCTCCCTACCTTTTGGAGTGCTGAGGGGATTCCCTGGGGTCCAGTGGTGCTGCTGGGCTCCTGGGGGGGCCGGTCACCCGGCGGGCTGGCTGGTCCTGCGGGCGCGCGAGGGAGCACTCTCCCCTGAGTGCTTCCTCTTCAGCTCCCTCGCGCGCCGCGTAGGGATGCCGGCGCCGGAAGATGACGTCATCTTCCGGCTCCGGTATCATTGCGGTGCGCGAGGGAGCTGAAGAGGAAGCACTCAGGGGAGAGTGCTCCCTCGCGCACCGGCCAGCCTGACTGCCCGCCGGGTGTAAGCAGGGCCAGCCTCGGGGGGCCCGGAGGTGGCCGGCTCCTGGGCCCCCCAGGAGAAGAGGCTGGCCCAGTGAGTACATACCGGGTCGCAGGGACGGCAGGGCACCCTGGTGGGCCGGGCCCGGTCGCAGCCGCGACCCCTGCGACCCTGGTATGTACGCCACTGCATAGCAGTTAGGTGCCTATATAGGTGCCTATAGTGGTCCTTTAAATGTTAGGTAGGGCTGGCGCGTCCTATAGGCGACTTAGGCAGTCGCCTAGGGCGCACCGGCCCGGGGGGGCTAGATTAAGTTGACCTGTGTGCGCTTCCCTCCTGCCGATCACTCAATGTAGCGTGGCCGGGCGGCGCAGACCGTGGTACAGAAACTTCTATTTCCTGTACCAAGCCGCGAGCGAACTGACAGGAAGTGCTCACTCAGTGAGCGCTTCCCTTCAGTCCGCCAGCAGCCTGGTACAGGAAGTTCCTGAACTGCGGTCCGTGCCGCCCGGCCACACTACATAGGTAGGACAAAAGGGGGAAAGGACCACTGAGGGGGTGGAGGGGAGGAGGGGGAAAGGACCACTAAAGGGGTGGGGGGGAGGAGGAGGGGGAAATGACCACTAAGGGGGTGGGGGAGAGAAGGGGGAAAGGACCACTAAGGAGGAGGGGGAAAGGACCACTACGGGACTGGGGGGAGGAGGGGAAAGGACCACTAAAGGGGTGGGGGGGAGGAGGAGGGGGAAATGACCACTAAGGGGGTGGGGGAGAGAAGGGGGAAAGGACCACTAAGGAGGAGGGGGAAAGGACCACTAAGGGCCTGGGGGGAGGAGGGGAAAGGACCACTAAAGAGGTGGGGGGAAATGAACACTAAGGGGGGAAGGACCATTGGGGGGGGGGAAGAGGGTAAGGACCACTGAGAGGGGGAAGAGGGGAAGGACCACTAAGAGGGGGGGAGGAGGAGGGGAAGGACCACTAAGGGGGGGGGGAGGAAGAGGAGGGGAAGGACCACTAAGGGGATTGGGAGAGTGGGGGGAGATGGAGGACCACGTAGGGGGGAGGAGGGGGAAAGGACCACTAGGGAGGTGGGGTGCGGGGAGAAGGGGAAAGGATCACTAAGGAGGTGGGGGGAGGAGGGGGAAAGGACCACTAAATGGTTGGGTTAAAAGGACCACTAAGGGTAGGAAGAGGGTAAGGACCACTGAGTGTGGGAAGAAGGGAAGGACCACTAAGGGGGGGGGGGGGAGGAGGAGGGGAAGGACCACTAAGGGGTTTGGGAGAGTGGGGGAGAGGATGACCACTAGGGGGGGGGGGGCGGGGGGGAGAGTGAGGACCACTAAGGGGGGGGGGTAAGAGGGGGTAGTGAAAAGACCACCAAGAGGGTACTGCAGAGGGGCAGGGGGCCAAGGGAGAGCACCAAGGGACAGAAGGGGAGAGCACTATTAAAAATAAAGAGCTGCTCCCCTCTTAGTCCCTATCCTACACCACAAACCCTCTCTTTTACACTACACACATATACAATGCATCCCTACTCACACACAGACACACCGAAACACACACTGCATCCCTTACGCACACAAACAAACACTACATCCCTTACACAAATTGGTATCCCTATACACACATATTACATCCTCTACAGTAACACATAACACATCCCCTACACACATACACTCCACTCTCCCTGTGAGAAAACTCATGCGTGGGCCTTGTAGGCCTACTCATAGTCAGGCCCTGGGGGGCCCAGACCTTGAGCTGTGTAAGGGGCCCCAAAAAATGGAGCTGCTTCCTGTTCATTAATTGTTGTGAGCACTGTTACAAACAGTCTCCAGAGAGCCTCTTCTACAACAGACCTGTGGAGCCAGACTGCAACCTGAGCCCATCATCATCCTCTTGTCATCATCTGGTGGTAGGCAATCCAATATATTATTAGTGGCACTAATCTCTAATTTACCCCTTTTAAAGGGCCACTATAGTCACCAGAAGCACTACAGCTTAATGTAGTGGTTCTGGTCTTTATATCCTGTGCCTGCAGGCTTTTAAATGTAAGCACACTGCCTTTTCAGATAAAAGACACTTTGTGCAGAACTGGCATTGGCCCATATGGCAGAGCATATGGGCGGGGCATTGTGATGTCACATGGTGGGCAAGACATATTGGGGGGCAGCAAATTTGTTTTTGCCTAGGGAGGCAAAAGTCCTTGCACCGGCCCGGATTATAGGCAAAGGTTAGAATTTTTTATGGGTAACAATGAGTAAATGCAAGTTTTCAGGACTCATGGCATTATTTAACAAATCAAGCAGATATAGCATATTACGCGGTGTGCATCATTAAGTTAACCTCAGCTGAATAAACTATTGATTTCAAAGGCCAGTTTCTTGTTTATTAAAGGAACACTGTAGGGTCAGGAACACAAACGTAATTCTGACCCTATAGTGTTAAAAACACTATCTGGCCCCCAATTCCCCCAAAATATAGCACTATCTTATATTTATTCCAGCCTGCTGCTGTTGACTCTGCCAAAAATGGCTTCCTTGGCTGACATCATCTGAAGTGATTATCTCAGCCAATCACAAATCTTTCCCATAGGAAAGCATTAGATTTTCAATTCTGATGATCTCAGTGAAAGAGGCGGTCCAGGCGCAGAGCGAAACGCTGCCCTGGCCAGTTAGCATCCAATGCAGCCAATGCATCTCTATGAGGAAAGTTCAGTGTCTCCATGCAAAAGGTGGAGACACTGAATGCTAGTTCTGCTACACCAGGAACCACCTCTAGTAGCCATCTGAGGAGTGGCCATGGGAGGTGTCCCTAGGCAGTAATGTAAACACTGCCTTTTCTCTGAAAACACAGTGTTTACAGCCAAAAGTCTGCAGGGACTGACTATACTCACAAGAACAAATAGTGTAAAACACAGTTAACACTCCAAGGTTCTTGATGGTGAATTTATTAAAGGGTAAGTCTCCTCACATTAAGCTTTTGTTCTGGTGACTATAGTGTCCTTTTAATGGTACTCTTTTGAGTTTTGAGTTTAGGATTTGCAGGCAAATGCTGCATCTTTTTTCTGTTAATTGTAGATTATATAATTTCTTTGTGGACATTTTGTCATTCTAGTTAATAGGATACTAAAGGTAAAGGTTTACCCCACCCTATAGTTTGGATCATTTTGCCAATCCAGCCTTCTTACCAGTAGTGGGCATATTCAATAAGCTTCACACCAATGGTTTATGGGATATGTAGCACTCCTTTCTTTTAAGAGCCTACATTATGGTAGACCTGTCTGAGAGTAGATTGCTTCATGAAAGGCATGAATTAGGCTTTTCTTTTAACATTGCTTTATTAAGTGTGTGAGTCGCGTTATTCATAAATAGAACTCAAGTCTGCCATTGATGCACATGGCTAGCTGTCTCATGGAAATTGATAGGAAAGTTCTAAATATCTCATAAATCTCTGCATATGGAAGTAGGTGACAACACAGGGGTGCTATTTTGGTTCTTTGCCTAAGCTCTCTAAGGGACTTTCTCTCAGCTTTGTAGAGAACAAGAGAATACTGAGAAATGTAAACAATTCAAATAGCTTGGTGTTTGGTAGGCCTCGCTTAGTTCTCAAATTAGTTTTAGCTCAATTTATGTAATTGCCAAGAGTATTTGCACCATTTACATCAGATTGACCTCCCCCTGAAGGGCAGGCCAGATCCAAAATGCTCGCAGGCTATATCTGTGCTAGAAATACAGCAACCCCAGATGATTGTTTCAACCTAGTTGGGACTTGTCACTGAGATGTGACTGAAGACAATGTAGTCCAGGCACTCAGGGTCTTTTTCAAACAGCAGTTTTATTGGAGAAGCACAGCAAACCCAGCAACGTTTCAATACACACTTCGATCGAAACGTTGCTGTGTTTGCCGTGCTTTTCCATGGCCTTCACTATATGGAATAGAGATTTTCCAGCCCATGGTACAGTGCACCGAGGTGAACAAGTGATGAGAGTGCGGATCCCTCCTTTGTTTGCAATCTGAGATGTGACTGAGGCCCCTTTACTTGACAGAGATCATAGGCAGTTTACAAATAACAAAACAGAGTTAACAGAATCCTGAGGAAGGACAACAACTCAACTAACTTGCCCATTCAGTGAGTCCCTAGTTATTTCTTAAGCTAGTTTAGCTTAACTTCTTACAGAGAGAGAACCTGAACTATTTCAATATCAGGCTGATTCCACCCACTCTTGACTTAGCTTGGCAATATAAAATTAGTTACCTGCTCTACCTGCTAGGTATTGAACTCAAAGCAGTGTAAATGTTAAGAAATCTTTTATTGAGTGCAGGTGAGTCAATCAGTGGATTTTACTTTTGTTGACTCATGTTTGCTCAAGTGTATGGGTCAATAAAACCTCACCTGTACCCTAGTAGGAAGAAATCTTACACCTCCTTTCACTTCATTTGATGTGAGTACTTACAGCACTGCAGGATATCCTTCCTTGCTTCATTGTTTTTCTTATGCTAAATTAAGCACAGGTGTCATCACAGCCTTTAATAAGTTGTACCTGGTATAAATGGACGCGCATGTGTACTGGGACAGCAAACGCTCAGCCTAAGCATTCTGCTGCATTTATGTTTCTATTTATTGATATCAGTTATACGCATGCATGAGCAGCACTAATCATGTACCACCCAATAAACTGTGGAGACCTTTGTAGTCCAGGAAAACATCCCTAAGTTGACATTTCAAACCTAGCAGGGCAGAGACTATTACAAAATAGCCTATCTTGCCAATTAACACAATAACCTTGTTCAAAGATATCTACTCATTGTTAGATAACACAAGCCATCTCATAGGCGTGCGCAGCCTATTGCATTAGGGTGTGCACCCTAAAGCACAAACACACGCCGCATGTGTATATATATATATATATATATATATACACACACACACATACATACACTGCTGTGTGTGTGTATTTTGTTAGTGTGTGGTGTGAGGGTGCTGTGTGTGTGAGGGTGCTGTTAGTGTGATGTGTGAGGGTGCTGGTAGTGTGCTATGTGGGTGAGGGTGTTTGTGTGTGTGTGTGTGTGTGTGTGTGTTTGTGAGGGTACCGTGTGTGAGGGTGCAGGTAGTGTGCTGTGTGTGAGGGTGTTTGTGTGTGTGTTTGTTAGGGTCCTGTTAGTGTGCTGTGTGGGGGTGCTGTGTGTGTGATGGTGCTGTGTGTGTGAGGGTGCTGTTTGTGTGCTGTGTGTGGATGTTGTGTATTTGTGAGGGTGCTGTTAGTGTGCTGTGTGTGAGGGTGCTGTGTGTGTGTGTTTGTGAGGGTGCTGTTAGTGTGCTGTGTGTGAGGGTGTCGTGTGTTTGTAAGGGTGCTGTGTGTGAGGGTGCAGGTAGTGTGCTGTGTGTGAGGGTGTTTGTGTGTGTGTGTGTTTGTTAGGGTCCTGTTAGTGTGCTGTGTGAGGGGGCTGTGTGATGTGTGTGTGTGTGATGGTGCTGTGTGTGTGAGGGTGCTGTTTGTGTGCTATGTGTGGATGTTGTGTATTTGTGAGGGTGCTGTTAGTGTGCTGTGTGTGAGGGTGCTGTGTGTGTGTGTTTGTGAGGGTGCTGTTAGTGTGCTGTGTGTGAGGGTGTCGTGTGTTTGTAAGGGTGTTGTGTGTATGTGAGGGTGCTGTTAGTGTGCTCTGTGTGTGAGGATGCTGTGTGTGCGTGTGTGCTGTTTGTGTGTGGGTGCTGTTTGTGTGAGGGTGCTGTGTGTGTGTGTGTGATGTTTGTGTGAGGGTGCTGTATGTATGTAGGTGCTGTGTGTGTGTGCTGTGTGTGGGTGCTGTATGTTTGGAGGGATTGTGGAGGTGGGGGCAGATAAGTAAATATCCCCCCTTCTTACCTTATGTAGGGAGGGGGGATCCTTGCTGCCATGCGCCATCTCTGGTGGTCCAGTGGAGAGTGAACTCTAGCCTGCGGGGCTAGAGTTCACTCTCGCGAGATCTGAGCGTTGCCGCTGCAACGCTCAGATCATGTGAGAGGAACCTGGTGGAGCTGCTGTCTAGAGCTCCCCGGGTCCTCTCCTGCCTCCCTCCATGCTGCTGTGGGCCGGTGAGGCAGGGACGTTTTAGCCGCCCCCAAATGCCCAGGGCAAATGCCTTGTTAGCCTTGTGGCTAACTGACATGCTGGGCTGGCGGGTCGCGCTGGTGAGGGAGCACTTTCTTCTGAGCTGTCTGCTCAGCTCCCTCGCGCGCCGCAGAGTGAGGCTAGGAGCCGAAATATGACGTCATATTCCGGCTCCCAGCCTCACTCTGCGGCGCGCGAGGGAGCTGAGCAGAGTGCTCAGGGGAAGTGCTCCCTCGCCAGCCGCCCGCCAGCGCCGCACGCCCGCCCAGCACTGGACCCCCAGGGAGAAAGAGAACCCCCACAGCATTCCCAAAGGTAAGGAGGCTGGGGAGGGGGGGTTAAATAAAAAAAAAAAAACGTGTTAATGTGAGTGAGTGTGTGTGTATGTATGTTAGTGTGTGTGTGTGTTTCTGTTAGTGTGAGTGTGTTTGCCTGTGAGTGTGTGTGTGTGTGTCTGCTAGTGTGTGTCTGTTAGTGTGTGTGTTTCTGTCAGTGAATGTGTGTGTGTGTGTGTATTTAGAATGCGGGGCGGGGGGAAGGGTTGGGTGGGGGTGGTGTGGGGGGGTGAAGTGGGGCGCCTGAGTTTTGTCCTGGATGCACCACTGCGGTGAGGTAGATCTTTGATCTCCCCACCGGCCCATGGAAGCTTAGAGCAGAGCCGGCACGCAGATAGCGCCGGCTCTGCATGAGCCGACAGGGGATATCCGGAGATCTCCCCTGACGGCAAGGGTCAAGTACTGGGGAATCTCCCAAGATTCCCACCCCCCAAAAAAAATAATATACACGTGTGTGTGTGTGTGTATATGTACGTCCCCAGGACGTACTTGGAAACCAGAGTAATCTGAATGTACCTTTCCTGGTTAAATACTTTGTTATTGTTATTATTATATGTATATATGTATATATATATATATATATATATATATATATATATACGCGTGCACACACATACACAGACACACACACATATATATATATATATATACGCACACACTGACACACATACTCAGACACACACATACACTGGCACACATACACCCACAGACACACACATACTCAGACACAGACACACACACACTCACAAATTATTATTTTTTTATTAAAAAATGTCCACCCAGCCACCCTACCTGGAGAGGCATGGCATGGACCTGGCATGGACCTGTCCCTGGGGTCCAGTGGGTTGGGCGCCTGTCTCCATATCAGACGCGGCGAGGGAGCTGTGTCCTCTCTGCTCCCTCTCGCCGCACGGGCTGTGTACTGTAGCTGGGAGCCGGAATATGACATCATATTCCGGTTCCCGGCATCAGCAAACGGTGCGCGGTGAGAGGGAGCAGAGAGGACACAGCTTCCTCGCTGCGTCTGATATGCAGACAGGCGCCCGACAGGGGGGTCCATCATTTGCCGCCCCCTGAGTGCCTGCAGGAACAGCGGGAACGGCGTTCCTGCAGGACTCAATCCATAGGCGTGCCGCGGTGATTAGCCCAGGCACACCCGGCACACCCCCGTGCGCACGCCTATGAGCCCTCTATATTGGTTATGGCGCCAGAGTTACCTAGTGATGTCCCATGGACAGCAGTCAAACTGTCTATAAACGGTTTGACATATATCTGCACCAGTGGTGTATTTCAGTTTTGTGCTGCCCTAGGCATGACTAAACTCGGGCACCCCCACCCTAATTAAAATTTTCCCCATCCATTCCTATCAAGGCTGCACCTCTTCCTGTTTAAAACCAACACTCACTTTGACTGACAGACACACACACTCACTGATACATGCACTGACTTACACTGAAAGATAAACAGTGGCTGGCACACAGACTGTTTAACTAACACGCACCTTCACTGACAGATGCATTGACACACCTACTCACTGACAGGCACACACATACTCAACGATACAATCAGTGACAGACCCATACTGACATACACACACACCCTCACTGATTTGACCCGCTCTGACTGACACACACATTCACTGACAGACACACCCATTTACTGACAGACAAACACTCACAAAATATTTTATTTTAAAATTTTACTTTAAGTCCACCCAGCTTCCTGACCTTTGGTAGAGCTGGAGTGGCTTCTTTCCCTGGGGTCCAGTGTGGCTGCTGGGCAGGCTACTGGTGTGCTGGGCAGGCAGGCACGCACGCAATGGAGGTGGTGAAGGAGCTGCATTCTACTTGCTCTGCTCCCTCGCACATTGTTTAGTAATGCCGGGGCCGGAGTAACATCATATTCTGACTCCCAGCATCACAGGAGGGAGCAGAGTAAGAAGGGCACAGACGCCTGCCTGCAATATAAATGGCTGCCCACCTTGGGGAGGGCCCTAAGGTTGCCAGACGGCCAGCTGTTGGGCCCCTTATGACACGAGGCTAACAAGGCATCCAGTTCCGCATTAGCATTATTAGCAAAGGTTCTTGTTCCGCATTAGCAATATTAGTTTGCTCTATTAGGATATAATTTACATAGTGTCAGCTGAAGCTTTCAGCCATAATATTGCTAAAGCTGAATGAGAACTTCCTCTTTACTGATATCTAGAAGACTGAAAAGTCTGCAGATGTCCAATGGATCCAGATATGCTCAAAACCATTTTAAACCAGTTTGACTCCTTACAATGGACATGGGCCAGGAACTCTTGGCATCAAAACCACCACAGTGGGCTGTATTATTGTGTATAGAGCGCCGCTTTACTGTTATAACTGTAAATTGACAACTCTTTTACATAGAATAGTAAATAAATAAGAGAAAAACATGTTATGCTTTTCTGGTGCATATTTCCACAGATAAATTAAACTCTTTAAAAATTCTATATTATTTTTTGTTTCAAAATTTTTGTGTATGTAATTTATTTATCATGTTTTTTTTTCTCTTCGCTTTTATTTGCATTTATTTTTTTCTTTTCCATTCTGTAGGTGGTTATAATAAATTTCAGTTGGAATATCCAGAACATTGTGAGCCCGGCCTTGACAATGCTAGCCCCAGTGAAACGTTACCAGCACCAGTTCTTGGATTAGGAGGGCTAAGGATTAGTTCTGATTGTTCTGATGGCGAATCAGACAGAGAACCAAGCAGTGCTACTGAACCGGAAGAGAGTCCCATCCTCATGAACCATTCAACTTTCCCAGTCCAGATACTGCCTTATTTGTACCTTGGCTGCGCAAAAGATTCCTCAAACTTGGACACATTGGCTAAATATAATATCAAATACATCCTCAATGTGACTCCTAACTTGCCAAACATGTTTGAACATAACGGAGAATTCAAATACAAACAGATCCCCATCTCTGATCACTGGAGTCAAAATCTTTCACAATTTTTTCCCGAGGCAATTTCATTTATTGGTAGGTATTACAATTCAACAAATTAGCAGTTTGTGTAAATGGCAGGTTTTGTGTGATAAAGACCAATTTTTATCTGGTAGTGGTTGGGGCAAGGTGGAACAGGGGAATAAGGCATAGGAAGATCAAAATAAAGTTTTCCTTTTTTTTTTCTCTTCCATATACATAGATACTGAATGGATATAATTCCTGCCCTGCAGGATGAAACCTATATAAATGTCTCTAGCAAAATATGTTACTCAATTCCCCTTCCCCATGTTATGCAACAGTCTTGTTCAAACAAAACAACTTAATATTCCTAGAAATACAGGAAAATAGAACATCAGTGGGAGATTGCTTGAGGCTAAATCATGAAATGGCATAATAATCTGAGTACTTGTGGTGTAGTGTGACTAGAATCATGCGTCCGTGAGCTCCTACAATCTTTGTTCCTTGTGCCACCAGGAGAACACTCCAAGCACCTTAGCCGCTTCAGCCCACTGTAATGGTTATGGTGTCAGGATTGTCCTGGTGTCATCCCATGGTGAATAGTCAAACTGTTTTCGTATGGTTTGACAGACTACCTGGGCAATCTTTATGCCCACGCCACATGTGGCCGCCTTCTTGTGGAGACAATGGATGTCTCTATAGAATAAAGCTTTTTTTGACTACTTACCTTGGGATTGCTCCAGACCACACCTGGTATCATGACCACTAGAGCTGGATGTAGTGGTTTAGGTGGCTGGAGTGTTCCTTTATGACATATTCCAGTGTATTCTATAACAGTAAAAAGCTGAGAAGAGATGTCTGGGCTGATAAACGCCCCACTCAAAAAAAATGCAACCATGAGAGTCGATTACTAGCTGGTGTCGAGATGTAGAGTGACCAGTACTATAGGCCCATGACCTGCACATCCTTTCTATTGTTACTCCATTTTTTCCTCGGTGGCCTATCCATGAACGTTGTGCCCCAGGTGTATTTTTTTTTTGCATGAGTCTCAGAGTTAGAACATATCTCAGTAAAGTATATAGTATTATATAACTCGGAAGAGAGATCTGTGCTTGTGGTGGGAAGATCTCACTAGACTTTGAAAGATTGAATTAAAGACCTCAGGGTGACTCCACACCCAAAATGTTTGTAATTGCGAGGGTAAGTCAGCAGCTTAGGTGAAGATACACAAAATATTTTTTCTTTACCTTCCCACCCACCTTGTTTGATTATTTGACTGCATGAGAGGATAGACCAGTGAAATTCTTTGAAAGTTATTGTTTGTCGCTCTGGCATTCTTTAAAAGTTGAAGGTTGCCTTAGGTTGCCTAAGGTTTCTTTTGTGAATGCTGGTAAAACAAGTTTTTACTGGTACACATTTTAGCCATTGGTACCACTGCTTTATGAGCCAGGTTTCTCAGACTCAGATCTCTAGAATCTTAGGTTATAATGGTGCTCATATGCACAGTCCTGGCAAAAACCAAATGCACTCAATTGCCATAAAATTTGTGGACTCAGAAGCAGAACATCAGCAGTTTGAAAATTGTGACTGTCCCTCCATATTTAGGCCTGTTGGTACGTATGTACCATAGAATAACTCCTTTCTAGCTTGAAAGTATTTCTTTCCATAATCACATACAAGTCAGATGTGGAAATGTTAGTAGCCCAACCAGTGTTATGTATATGAAAAAGAGAATGGTCTGCTTATCTGCGAGATGCTATTTGTCATAGTTGAGTAAAGTAATGGAAATTTCCATGCTTCTGTTGATTCCTGCTATTACCTTTGTACAAGGACAATGTGCAATGTGACATATACTATATATATATATATATATATATATATATTGTCAATGATAAACAAACATTGTCAGGTGTTTTACTAAAGTGTGAATTCAAAGTGGATTTCGAATTTAAGGTCAAAATTACTGAAGTAGAAAAAGTCATGCTTTCACTTTGGCTATTTGGACCTCAAGTTCGAAATTCACTTTGAGTTCTTACTTTTGTAAGTAACCCTGTAAATCTTATCTAAGTTGTTAAAGTTCTAGGAAACTAAGGCAGCAGACCATCCAGTTTTTTTGTGTGAGACAAAAACAGCTGCTAATCATTACTTAAAAGGGAAATTTGCAACTTTCAAGGAACTCTTTAAATTAAGTTGTTATGGTGTTATAGGCCTCCGACACTCTCTTATCTTAAGGGGTTAAACGATTCTCGACTGTCTCCAGAGCAATCTCCAGGTTCCCCAGGCGGCATCAGCTTTGTATTCCTGGCACTATAGTATCCCTTTAATAAATACTACACACATTTTCCCATGTGATATGTTTTTTATGATTCTATTTCCTTCAGTTTACTTGCAACTACTGTATTATACACAGCCTTTTAGCACACACAAGGTTAAGCTTTTTTGGCGTAAGAAAAACTGAAATATTCCAAGAGGGTGTGTTTTTTGTTTTGTTTTTTTTGAATGGCGTGGCATATTTTTTTTCATGAAGTAGAGAAGTGTCAATAGTAATTGTTAAATACAGAAAGCATCTAAGAGTAAGGGCCCTGAGGCGAGTTTTGCAATCTATATGAGTCATCAGAATAAAGCAACAGTAAAGGCAAGATTTCTGTTTCCTTGACTTTTAACTTATTAATTGCCATGGTGAATATATCTGTATAGATGTAAAATAGCCTGTATATAGTTTGCCAAGTGGTTTAGTGCTGTGTCTTTAAATACTATAAGATAAAACGTAAAGGTCATTTTATTGATACTGACATTACTTTTTTATTCCGTTTTTTTTTTTTTTTCTCTTACAACCCACAGGGGATAGGAAAGGGTTAGAAAGATACACAAAAAAGGAGCTGGAGGGAAAGAGACACACAGAGTGGCTGGGGAGAGGAAAAATACGGAGGATATGGGGAAAGTGACACATACAGGGGAAGGGGAGAAAAGAAACACACAGGGGCTTGTGAAGGAGAAATAGACACACAGAGGGGCTGGAGGGGAAGTGACACACACAGGACTGGGAGAGAAAGAGACACACAAAGATGCTGGGGAGAAGAGAGAGCCACACATAGGGGCTGAGGGAAAGTAACAGACATACAAAATTGGGGTTTGTAAGAGACACAACAGGGGCTGTTAGACATACAAGGTGAAACATGGGGGATATGATCCACTAATGGGGGTGTTAGACACGAAAGAGGGGATAAAAAACACAAAAAGGGGTATAAAAAACACAAAAGGGGGTAAGAAATTCAAGAGGGGTGTTACAAATACAAGTAATAAGGGGTTTCTCAAACTTCCCTAGTCCATTAGCCCAATAATAACTAGACCAGGAGATGCCAGTCATTTGATCCTAATACCCATAGAACTATAGTATACCCTATATAACCCTAATACCAATATAATCTGTCTGATCCTAACACCAAAACAGCCCCCTTGTGTCTCTATTTTCCCCTTTTCGCAGCCCCTCTGTGTGTCTTTCTTCCCCACAGCCCTCTTTGTATGTCTCTTCACCCACAGCCCCATTTGTATGTCTCTTCACCCACAGCCCCATTTGTATGTCTCTTTCTCCTTCTCCAGGCCCTGTGTGTGTATCTTTCTCCCCTTCCTCAGCCCCAGTGTGTGTGTACATGTGTATCTTCCCCCACAGCCCCTGTTTCTGTCTCTTCCCCCACCAGCTGCTGTGCATGTCTCTTTCTCCCCTTCCCCTATGTATGTCTCTCTCCCCAGCCTCTCTGTGTGTTTCTTTCTCCCCTTCTTCAGCTTTTGTGTGTGTCTCTTGCCTACAACATTCCCTATAACAAAACTAGCCAATGGCCAGTCATCTTGTCCTAAATAGTTAAGACATAAACCTGCTACATAAACTCATGCCATGCTGGTTTAATCCCACGCTGCGCTGCGCCTACTGTATTTACCTCCAACTTGCAAAATTAAATCTGGACCCACTGTCTTAAAACAATGCACCCACAGCAATGCCTCCTCGAGATGTTTTGCTGTTTGGTGCCGGAATTTGCCACTGTGAATATGTTTCCAGTCACTAGGAATAAACATTCACTGGAAATAGAGTTACAATCAGAAAGGATTCTGTCTGTGAGTAGAAGCAGGAAAAAGCACATATGGTTTCTGGCTTCCAAGAATAATTCATTACGTTTCCTACCTAGGTTTTTATTGACATGTCTGAATTTATTATGATAAATAAAGATGGTTCTCATAACTTTATAAAAAAAAATAACACTTCTTTTTTCGTAAAGTTGTTCCTTTACCGTGACCTTCGGAAAAAACATCTATTACGAAGTAAATATAGACTGAGCAGTAATGTTTTATTAGGGATTAACATATTGCAAAGTGTGTTCACAGATGTCAAATTTCCCATGGAACAGCAAAATAACTAGTTTATCTGTCACTTTAACCCCTTAAGGACCAAACTTCTGTAATAAAAGGGAATCATGACATGTCTCACACGTCATGTGTCCTTAAGGGGTTAAACTTTACTGCCGTGTGGAATTTTTAAAGTTATTACAAATGCAGGGTGTAGCTATGTCGCAATACATGCTTTGTATGTGTACATAGAAAATACTACATGACACGTGAAGGGCAGTGAAATTGTTTGAATAGATTATTGCGATCAAATCAGACATTTTGTGCTTTTGTCCTTCCTCTTAAGATGACAACAGAGTTTTCTCAATCAATATTATGTAAGCTTTTTTAACGGAAGTTGTTTTGCAAGCGATGTGGGCAGTAGTTGTTTAATGTAGTTCTGATTGTTGATTGGTCACCATTTTGTCCCTTGAGTTTACTTCAAACAACATCCAGTGATTATTTTAATTGCAAACAGACTGAAACTGATTGTAAGGGAATCAGAATTAAAGAGCTTTCTACATTTTAAAAAGAACCTTTGCATCTTTAATGGTGCACCTCGAGCTGTCTGCTTGCGGTGTTATGAACCAGACTTGTTACCGACTTTTATGTCCGTAAATTAACTCCAGAATTTCTGGACTGAAAACCCAATCCCAATAATGACATGAAACCAATATTTCAATTATATGGTAATATGTTTGGCCACAGTTTTATTAACATTTTTAATATCACATAACCAGCAAAATATAACCAAAATCTACTTCAAGATTAAAGTACTTGTCATCTAAAGACGCTGTTATTACCATAAAAATCCCAGAATTTGGTTTCTGTGACACCATAGGCTAATACCGTACCGGAAACCATTTCTCTCGGTCTTGAGGATCTAATAGTGTTCTATTCTAAAAAGACAAAGTTATTTTGGCTATGATAATGCAGACTCTACAAAACATGTCAATGATGATATGCATGTTGCTGGAAGCATGTAACAAAAAAGAAGACTGCCAGCCTGGTGCAAATACAGACATACATACAGACATACCAGCTAGACTTGGGCATTCGTTTTCAGACGAACATGTTAGTGGATTTAAAATTTATGGCAAAATAAACAAACTGGAACAAAATCTCCGAGTCAGCTATGTTGCCAGTTCAGCTAAGTTGGTTAAAAGTGTGAAATTCACTTTGAATTCCCAACAACTCTCACTTTAGTGAATACGTCTGTTACCGTGGTCGCTAATTGGTGTTACACATATTTTATGCTAAGTTTTTACTTAGTTGTTGTCAAACAGTTGGAGATCCTTAAACAAGGCAATTCCCAGCAGAATCAAGCTAATTACTATTATTACAGTGTCATCGGCTCAATAAATTAGCAATATACCCTTGGGATGTTTGGTGTGGAAATGAATTGCATGGTAAAGTTGATACTCTAAAAGCTTTCTGTGTTAACATTTTTTTTTTTTCTCTTACAGACGAGGCTCGTTCAAATAAATGTGGAATTTTGGTTCATTGTTTAGCAGGCATCAGTAGATCTGTAACGGTCACTGTTGCTTATCTTATGCAGAAGCTTAACCTGTCCCTCAATGATGCCTATGATTTTGTGAAAAGGAAAAAGTCAAATATTTCTCCTAATTTTAACTTCATGGGACAACTGTTAGATTTTGAAAGAACTCTTGGATTAAAAAGTCCTTGTGAGATCCGATCTCCAGCCAACCAGCTGTACTTTACCACGCCAACCAGTCATAACCTATTTCAACTCGATAGCTTGGAATTAACATGATCTGAGGTGTAGGTATTAAAACAGTGAATCAAGTGTTTTATTGTAAATTCTGAACCTATGAAAGATGAATGATACTTTGCAATCATGAATGAAATGCCTGAATGGAAGGTATATTATTTGCCACTATGAAAATGTTTCCTCAATAATGGATCAAAGACCTGTTTCAGATATTGCAATGGACATATCTACAATTGCCAAAAAAAAAAAACATTCTACCTTCAGCTGAAATCAAGTCTAATAATCATAAATCCATACCAGCTTATTATTTTATTCATGATGGCTTATTTACTAGAGCAGAATCGCAGTATTTTTTTCAAGAGATAGTTTTGGCTTCTGCATAGACAATAAAAATCAGGCACGTCTCCAAACAGCAAAAATACATGATGAATTTTAAACAGAAAGTTGAACAGCAGAGCATAGAGAACTGTCTTTATGCTGCATTAACATTTTTTAAAAGCAGATAAGCGGTTATTTTTATAATAATATTTTCTTATAATTCTTCACTTTGCTCTATTTGTTGCATTGAGTCAGGGAAAGTAAAAAAAATAGAATGGTGCAAGGTTTACACCACTAAAACAGAGATTTGGAAATGGTTATGAGAGTACTCTGTAGATAAATTGTTTCAACAAAATCTGGAAATATATGTCAGAAAAAGAGAATTCCAATGACAAGAGGCCATAGCCTATAAAGGCGCGCATATATATATATATATATATATAAAACAACCTGCAAAAGTATTTTTTATTTTTTTTTTTAAATCATTAGCTTAGGATGCAAAAGTAAGGAATCCCCCAGATAATCAAGTGGGGAGGATGAGAGGAGTAAGATCACGATGGTGTAACTTTTAAAATCAAATGTTTAAGAAAAAACAACAGACAAAACACATTTTAGCCCTTTAAGGACCAATGCTTTTTTGTGATGCAACGCATTTGTGACCAAGGTCTTTTTGTCACTTTTACATGCATTCCTTCTACCACAATTCTCTTTTGCACCTATACATATTATATATAATTTTTAAAAAAAGAGAAATAGGGCTTTCTTTTGATATCCTATCTGTACACATAACACAATATTAAATAGGAATAAAATATTAACAATGGGAAAAAAGTTTAAAAAACAATTTTTTTTCCTCAGTTTTACATTTAATAATTTCTCCGCACCAAGTGCAAATAAAGAAAACTAACTCAAAATAGATTCACTAGTTAGTCCTGATTGTTAAAACGCCTAATATGTCTAGGATTTCAATACATTTTTAGAAGTTATAAAACTAATACTGCAAGGACTGAATTATGGTTTTAAAGCTAAATCTTTGCAAAATGTGGCATCATGAGATTACAATTATAATTGTAGTCTCACAATCCAAAACTACTATACCAAAGTATATATTTATAGAAAGTACACCCCCCACAGGCTACGTAACTAAGGGCATTTTTACACATTTAATTTAATCATTTTATCACAAACCTAGATCAATTTAGTTATTTTTTGTGTTTTTTTTCCCATACAGGTATTTTGAGGAAATTCACAGATATTCGTATTCTTCTACTGTTTTTGAATATGATACCCTATATCTATATCGTTTACCCTAATCCTGTCCCTAATTCTATCTCTTATACTATCCCTGATCCAACCCTTAATAGAACCCTAAATCCAACCCACAATCAAATTTTACCCTATAATCCTACCCATAATCTAATTGCTTTTCCTACCCATAATCTATCCCGAATCCAACACTGATGGTCATGACATCAGCAGAGGGAATTCCTAGCGCACACAGTACAGATGAACCAGTATTTAAAAGGGCTATAAGTCTGGGGTTCTTTTGTACCAGCATGGCTTTAACCCCTGCTGTTACTTCTACTGCATGATAGTCTATGCCATCACAAAGCATTAAGGCCCTGCCCTACATGACAGCATAAGCGTCATGTAGTTATCAAGTGGTTAAAGTAGTTGGTTATCATCTCCACTAAGATTTAAAACATTTTTAGTTTCAACAAGAAGATGCTCACGTTTTTAATGTAAAGACCTTTATTGAATAATTGTGTTGTTTTTTTTTTTTGCGAAATTGCATATTGATATATATTAATAGGTGAAGTCATGCAACTTAAATAGATCTATAGCCCATTCTACTTATAACCTCCCCAGTGCTAGTGTTTCATTTTACTCCCAGATTTCCTTCGGTTTCTTTTCCAACAAAAGTGAAATTTAAACATGCGTTGGATAGACATAGGGATATTCAAGTCATCAGACAAGGTGAAAGGTCAAATACGATTTGCAGTTTTATAGTAGAAATTATTTTGGACAGATTAGATGGATAAGCAGATCTTGCCATTTGCCTTTGATTACATGTGCATACAGTTGCCAGAGGTACATGTAAAATGATGCCCTGCAGTGCGTAGAATTCATTCGGGGTGGGAAGGAAATCACTTTATCAGTCATAGTGAAATTCCTGAGTATTTGCCTTACCTAGTTAAAGGGACACCCCAGACACCTAAAGCACTTTCACTTGCTAGAAAAACTTTATGTGTAAAGAGTGTGTTCTCTCTTTTTTTTCATTTTGCAAAAAGTGCCTATTTCAGTAGAAATTGACACTTTTATAAATGATCCTGGTTACACCTTCTTGGCTTTCAAGCAGACAATAGGTCCTGTAACTTCCTGGTTTGGTTAGCTCAGTGGAATTAAAACCAAGAGGCGCCAATTGCTTAGACTTAGAGCATCAGCCTTGCAAAGGCTTCTCATTGAGCTGTAGTGGGAAGTCTGTGATTGGACAGCCACATAAGTCTGGCTGTGGTTAGAAGGTGAGGGCTGGCAAAAGCAGCAGACAAGAAATGAATACAGGCATAATTAAATGCATACATGTCATTTGGGGTATACCTACGAAACAGTGATTTTTGTATATTTTTTTATTTGGTCAGTGGAGTGTCCCTTTAACTGAATTCCCTCTTGTACATGCCAAACATACACACAAGGGTGCTCTTTTCATGTAATGCCCATTAGCAGGTAGAAATGATATGAGACAAGTAAATGTAGTGGTTCTGGTAATACTTCATATATACCTTCCTATAGGTTCCTATAGGTGTATATGAAGGGCTTTTCCTCCACACATTTTGTGTATAAATAATACACTTTAACAGATAACAAACATTGAGAAACTGCTCTGCACATAGTTTCTGTTAATACAGAGATATCAGAATATTTTTTTTTAGACTTAAGGACACATGACATGTGTGACATGTCATGATTCCCTTTTATTCCAGAAGTTTGGTCCTTAAGGGGTTAACCTAGAGATAAGATAAATCATTAAAAAAAAGTTTATTTTCTTTCTTTTACATGGTACTTCAATGTTTTCAATATACATTTATTATTACATTTTCTTTTAATATTTTATATAAAAACTAATCTTGGACAATGTCCATTAAAAACAGAAAATACAAATATTAATTAAATATTAAATGCATGGAAAAATGCATGAAAAAAATATTTTTTTTAATCTATTGCTCTGAAACAAAAAGGTGTGCTGGTGCTTTATAATGTAAGATAGCCACCAAAATGCATTTCAGGGTGACACAGCAAATTTCTCCAAATATATCAGAAATGTACAGTTAAATCCTACATGCCTGTGCCTTATCAGAGTATTGTTCAACTTTTTTTTTCTTTTTTTCCTAATCTTGAAGCATTAATAATATATATTTCCAGTCAATTACTACCCATAGGTGGTGTGACTGTGACTAAGGCTACAGAAAAAAATGAATAGCATGTGCTATCAATTTTGCTAATTCGTGGGTAATATTGTATTTCCCATAAAGTGACACTTACAGGGTTATTTACTAAAGAGAGAATTCATGTAAATTCAAAGAGAATTTCAAATTCCGGGCACTATAGTTCCCTCTGCTTCCCCCCTCCCTCGTGCCTCCCCACTTCTGTAAAACCCTTTATTTACTTACCTTACCCAGTGCCAATTTCCCTCGGCGCTGGGTCGTGGATCCACCTCCTCCGAATTCCCGGGATGAGCTGGCGCTAACGCGCAAGCGGGGAAAATGCCGCAAGCGCATTAGACCTCCTCATAGGAAAGCATTGAATCAATTCTTTCCTATGGGGAACAATCTGATGCTGGATGTCCTTATGCAGAGCGTGAGGACATCCAATGTCAGTTACCAGACCAAAGGTCTGTTTGGATGTCGGAAGCGCCTCCAGTGGCTGTCAGACAGCCACTGTGTGCAGTTCTCTGGAACTGCAATGTTTAACATTGTATCACTAAGGGCAATAGGGACATTTGTATCCAAACCACTTCAATGAGCTGAAGTGGTCTGGGTGCCTATAGTCTCCCTTTAAGACCAGAGTCCTCCCCATAGGAAAGCAATGACTCAATGCTTTCCTGCAGGAGTTTTTAAAATACTGGATGTCTTCATACAAAGCGTGAGTACATCCAGCGTCGTTTTACTTAGTCAAACTGCATAAAGTGCTTCTAGTGACTGTCTGATAGACTGCCACTTGTGGCAGTCTTAACACTGCAATGTAAACATCGTAGTTTCTATAAAACTGCAATGTTTTACTTTGCAGGGTTCAGATTACAGGGCCACTGCACCCAGACCACTTTAATGAGATGAAGTGGTCTGGGTGCCTACCGTGTCCCTATAAATGTGAAATTCACTTTAATTCTCACTTTAGTGATTAACCTACTAGTCATGTATGGCATGACACTTTAATTGTAATGTAAATGGCTATGTGAGAAGTGTTTGATTCATCTTGCAAATGTTTGAGTTAATGTTATGCCCCGTGTAGGATATTTGTGTATCAGAGAAGTGTGAATGATTTGCCCATATATAAAGCACTTAAAGGTTTAACTACATAATTTAAAGTAAGTATATTTTCGTCTAAAGACCACTTTGTAAAATACACTTTATTGTAGTTATTTACTTTATTTAGAGAAATTTATATTTTTTCATATGTTTACTGCATTAGGGTGATGGGAACAGATAATCATTAGATGCTATTTTGGTGGGATAGAGTGTGATGATCATGTGTTAAATTTGAAAAAGTTTGTTTTGTCAACATGATATTTAAATATATATATATATATATAAAGTAGGATGAATTACCACCCACATGAATGCATTAAGTAATACCAATAATAAAATAATTAAGAAACGTCTACCCCTGTATGTGACTTCTGATAGTCATCCATGGACCAGGAACTGGCTGCCATACTCCTGGCCTCTAGCTGCTTTCTATAGGAGAACATATCTTGCAGTAGAACTGAATATAGGAGTGCAGTCTCAATTTGGCACCTCTTTTCTGCTCTGGGTGATTTTCCTGGTGTCCTGCTTCCGGGAACACCAAAGAAAGTCCCCAAATAACGCAGAAGGCATGATTTTTTGTGCAGGTGACTGGATGTTTCTCTTTATAAGACAATGCTTCTGCAGCACACTGTTCATGTTCAGTCTTAGTTGGCAGGCTGGAAAAGCTGCTTAAAATAAACACCCCCACTGTAACTATAGTGCTGGGAATACAAAGTTGTATTCCTAGCATTATAGTGCCCCCTCTACCTTGCACCCCCCGCAGCTCTGAATGAGTTAAAAACCCATTTGTCACTTTCATGATTCCAGCACTGATGTCCATCGGCACTGGGTGAGTCTGCGCCTCCTTTCCTCCTCAGCCGTCAGCCGACGGGGGTAACCTAAAGCGCACGCGCTGTGAGTGCTGCAATCGCATTAGGACTTCCCCGATAGAAAAGCATTAATTCAGTGACTTCCTAAGGGGTTTTAGCTGACACTGGGTGACCTCATGCAAAGCGTGGTTCTGCTTGGTCTTCTTTCTAAGAAATCTAAGATTGTGGCCATTAAAATTCTTCTCTTCTGTCCTTTCTAGGGCATGTGTGTGAAATCACGTGCATATTCAGGACACTTATAGACCTGTGTTGACTCTTGACTCTTCAAACGAAAGTCAACACAGAGGATCCATGAGGCAGGTGGGAAGTGGGTAAAGAACTGGACCGCCAATGACCAAGTTGACAGAGGATGTAGAAGAGTTCCATCCGTTCTCAACTTTTGACAACCTGCAGGTTATACCTAAGGAACAGTTGTCCCTACTTTTCCTTATGCATAACTTTAAAAATAAACATGATTCAAAACAAAAAAAAGGGTAGCCCAGTGACAGAGCCACAGTAAGTACCAGTTACATTATTAGCATAACCCCTCATTGATCATACAACTCCTGCATACTGGGCATGTGTGTGTGTGTGTATAAGATCACACTCATATATGTCAGCAATCCACAAATTAATAAAATCCACTCTACAATATTTAGTACAGCCAACAGCTAATGCCATTCCAGGACAGCTTGCATCCACTTAGGATAAATAAATCCATTAAATAAATAAATGGGAAACTGCTCATAGCGGTAGAGTGTTTAAAAGGTGGTAAAGCTATACTAGTTGCCTCATCACTGCCTGTTAGAAGACAGGGATTAGACTAGGACATCATACAAAAATGTGGATACCTACACAAATCAGGCTTTGACGTATGCTTATTTTCCACCTTTGGTGCCTGAAATTTGCCTTCAAATGTTAAATGTTTCTATTGACCAAATGCATTTTGCACACGTTTTGAAGATACTTAAGTGATTTTGTAAAAAACATTTCTTTTGCGTATTGTATAACACATGGTTTAAAGTTAGTTGTATATTTTTTCAAATGTCTTTTTTTATAGGGCTCATAAAATTTTGTTATTCCTGGAAAAAAAGAGCATTTGTACAGTTTGTCTTTCTGAATGTAAATTTCACTTTTTCTTTACAGCATTTTTCATAAAAATTCTATAAATACTTCTAAAATTATTGCACACTCCACATATGGTGAACTAAACTTCAGGTCCCCATTTTAAGTTTTACTAGCTTGCCACGCAACATTTATCAATCTAGGAATTGATCATATGTTTTTGTGTTAGCAGAGGTAGAAGCTTTATATACACACCGGGTTATTCTCTAAAGTGACATTTGTTGTGAATTCAAAGTTCCAGTTATGTTCTTTTAGTTTTACATTTTGGGAAATCACTGTTGTGCATCACCTGCATTCCTCATGTTGGACTTTGGATAGTCCTCCTTGGGTACAGAAACTCGACAAATCATGTTTCCACAACTATCCCAGAGTTCTTAGATTGACAGACAAATGAGTACTGCAAGCATTGTGCTGTGTCTGCAGGGCCCCCTGTGCTGGTAGCTCCAGTAAGGGAGCTGAAGGTCTGCATCTTTAGTGAGTGCAGATTAGTGCCAATGCTCCCTTGCTGTCACAGATCAGAAGGGAGCATTGCCAGTGGTCTTCATGCACAGAATGTGCAGACCTGCAGCTCTGCCCACTAGGAGCAAGGTTTGATCACCTCTCTCGGGTAAGAAGTAGGGGGACTGCAGAAAAAGTAACTAAATAAAAATATATAGAGAAAGTGTGTAGGGAGACTGGACAGAAAAACACAGCCTCTCCCCACACCTGGTGAGCTCTACACACTCGCCCCCTTACAGAAACACCTCGCACTGTCATCCTGTTACACTCAACCTGCCACAGCCACCCAGTCATACACACTCTGCCACATATCAACAGTCACCCTGGCACAGCCACATTCACTATTATACACAGGCACACCCCCCACAGACAGTCACACTTACAACACAGCCTTTCCATCAACCACAACGCACACATCAAAACCACAGACACACATAGACACAATCACGGATACACACAGAAATAAAGTCAGATGCACACACACCCAATGAGACGCCAGAAATGCATACATAGGTACCGATACACACAGCCAGACACACTCTATCACAAATATACACCACTAGCTACACACTGTGAGTTTGTATCTGTCAATGTGTGTATGTCTGTGTGTCATTGTGTGTCTCTGTTCATCAGTATGTATATGTTTGTGCATGTATGTTTGCATGTATTTAAATACATGCCATGTATCAACATGGCTGCATGTTTGTGGACTGAAAAAAATAAAAGCTTTTATCCGGTGCTCAGACCCAACAGTTATGTAAATAGAGAAAAACATAAAAATGGAAAGCACTCTATGACTTTGTTATAAAAATAAAACATAACTTTTGTTTATCGATATTTAAGTTTTCCATTTAAAACCTTTATCTGGTCCTGACTGCTATTCATTTTTTTGTATATATATGAAAAATGGGCAAGCGAAAAGATCTAAGTGACTTTGAAAACGGTCAAATAGTGATGGCTAGATGACTGGGTCAGAGCATGTCCATAATGGCAAGTCTTGTGGGATGTTTCCAGTATACAGTGGTTACTACCTTCCAAAAGTGGTGCAGAGTGCCATGAGTGACCAAATTGCCATGATGACCACTGTCGGTCTCCGAAAGTACTTTTAATGGTGATGTGAGTGTCAGAACTAAACCATGGAGCAACCATGGAAGAAACTTGCCTGGTCTGATGAATCACATTTTCATAATTTTAAGATCAGGTGGATGGCGATGTGTGTGCATTGTTTATCTGGGGAAAAGATAGCCGCAGGATGTACTATGGGACAAAGGCAGTCTTATGCTCTGGGCAGTATTAGCACTTCAGAGTGCTCTAAATACATATAATTACCAAACATACCAAAAGTGGTAAATGTTCATTAATACCTTGATTAATAGTGTTAAATTAAGGACTAGGATTGGTGTTGACAAGATACACTATTCCCAATGTTTGTCTTTTAAAGTTTAATTCTTTTTTTTTGGTCTACAGTTTGCAATTAACAAGATGATATCTCTTCTAAAAATGTGTTCATGTTAATGAATTGCAATTACTTATTTAATGGCAACATATTCCACAGTGCTGTACAATAGGTAAACAAAACAAACACAACATTTCCATGATTGACATAATGGAACATAGGTGAAGAAGGCCTTGCCCAAATGGACTTAAACACATGACATCTCGAACAAGCTCATCAACATCAATGTCACCCATTATAACAGTTGCATAAACGTATATATGCATATACAGGTGAAATATAAGTAAGATAATGAAAATAAAAAATAATTTTGAAAAAATTGTTGCAAAGAGTTAAAAAACCCTATGAGGTAATAGTAGTCCAAATGAACTTAAAGCAGATCTGTCACTTGCATTTTTTTTTTTTTAAAGAAGCACAAAAGTGATACATCTGGTGTAGGTCTAGGTCTGGTGGCCGTGGGGTGCAAGGGGAGATAGGTTTTACTTCCCTCAAGCTGTCCGCCTGTCCATGTTTGGACAAATGCTGACGTCGGAGCTCCACCTTTTCACAAATTTTGACAACATTTGTGTCCATAAGACAAAGTATTCCATTCCTTTCTTTGGATTGCGTTGGAAGTTCAGTGAAAGGGACAGATTTGCTTTAAAGTACTGCTTCATACACATAAAGAACTGCAGCTTCCCATCTTAAAGGGACTCTCCAGTGCCAGGAAAACAATCCGATTTCCTGGCACTGCAGGTCCCCTCTCCCTCCCACCTCCCATCCCCGGTTGCTGAAGGGGTGAAAACCCCTTCAGTGACTTACCAGAGGCAGCGACGATGTCCCTCGCCGCTGCTTCTTGGTCCGCCAACGCTCCTCCCCGTCCTCGCGTCATCCGGCGGGGAGACAGATCACGCCCGCCGGCGGGGGAGACCTTATGCGCATGCGCAAAAATGCCGCGCACGCGCATTAGACCTCCCCTTAGGAAAGCATTGAAAATGCTTTCAATGCTTTCTTATGGGGATTTTAGCGACAGCCACTAGAGGAGGAGTAAACCCTGCAAGGTTATTATTGCAGTTTATAAAAACTGCAATACGTACACTTGCAGGGTTAAGGGTAGTGGGGGTTGGCACCCAGACCACTCCAATGTGCAGAAGTGGTCTGGGTGCCTGGAGTGTCTCTTTAAGTACAGAGTTGTACCTCCAGAACTGTGTCTCTTCCAGTTACTGGAGGGAAGGGAGATTTAACCCCTGTGTCTGCTGTTCCAGCTTGCAGGGGATGCAGCTGGGAAAGTCCTTGTAAGGACTAAGAGAGCTAGTTCCCCTTTCCGTTTCCTGGTTTCAGCCAGGAAGCAGCCCTTTGGTGGAGGCACCCAGCCGGGGTACAGGGAGCTCCGCTACAAGTGGTGACAGCCCTTTGGCCAAGGTACCCAGCCAGAGTACAGGGAGCTCCGCTACACCTAAAAATTAAAAGTTGAATGTTTTCTATAGAGGAAGTTCTGTCCCATTCTATTTCGGTCTTTCAAGTATTAATATTATCTTAATTAATATTACTCTTCATGTCTGTTCTTGCAACCAGGGCCAGATTAGGAGCCCAGTGGGCCTGGTGCTGACAATTATGAGGGGCTTAAGTACAGAATCTTATCGACCAAAAACACTAAAACAGTCATACCTCTCAAGCGTTATGTATCTGGTGGAGATATTGCCGGAGGGAAACTCTATAAACGCAGCTATAAGAAAACTCAGATTCTCTTAAAATATGCTAATCTCTCTTTAATTCATGCTTTCATCTTTCAAGTAAAATCATACCCCTAACAGCAGTGTCCAGTGAAGGAAGAAGTCAATGGGCGGTGTAAAAGGGTGGGCCACTGACGCGGATCATGTAACCAGAACTCCCGAAAGGGACGAACATGTCCAAAAAGGAGGCATGTCTGCCCAAAGAATTGGAAGGCTAGCCTGGCATGAATGCATTTCAGGCTGCCTGCCAATCATGCATGCTGGCCAACAGCATCCTGAGCTTAGTATAAATGCGTCTAATGATGCACTTGCTCCATGCTTTCTAAGGACTGCTCCCTAGCACTCAGATGTCCACTGTTACTAGGGGACATTGAGATACTTGGGGACACTGAGACACTTGGGGACACTGGGAGAATATCTACATGAGTTTGTCATAGTTTCTCTAGATGACATATTGATATATTACTCTTGTATCGAGGAACATCATAAACATGTAAGATTGGTACTCCAAACATTGTTAAAGAATGGATTATATTGCAAACTAGAGAAATGTCTCTTTGATCAAGAAAAGGGGAATTTCCTAGGTTATGTTATTGTGAAGAAAAAGGGACCTCCTCCGACCTTTTCTTCTATTTTTATGTATTTTGTTTCATTTTTCTGCCTATAGTGGATTATTCGTTCGGCAGTTTGTAACTACCGAACCCCGACCTCCCTCCTGGCTTGTTATGATCTAAAGCACTGGCAATTAAGTGTTCCCTGGGTGGCCGCTGTTCGTATAGCTGAACGCCACGTGGAAAGGAAAACGGCGGCCATCTTGTTCGCACGAGGCGAGTCAGCGGGACTTGGTCGTCGAGTGTCTGGAACTAAAATCGGACACTCGACCGCACGAAGTACCGCTGAGAACTACCGAACGCACGCTTCTCCTACTTAAACCACCAGAAGAGCGGCATTCGGTAGTTATGTTCGTACGGACCAGGGGAACAATCGCTACTATGGGCCAGGAGGGTATATTCTGTATTTTGGCCGCTTTCGCCCTTTTTCCCAATTGACCGACCACACACACTGAATTCGTGGAACTGTTTTGGGCAGGAGCCTCGTGTGTGGTCGGTAAAACAAGACTTCCACACTTTTTGAGAACCCCTGAACCGATCTGGGTGAAATTTGGATATGTTCACCTCCCAGATCGGGGCTATCAGGGGATATGTATTTTGTGGGGATACCTTGTGGGGAAAGGGGTGTTCCAACGTTTGGGTAAAATGTGTGCCCTCTGTCTGGAGATAATTGATTTACTCCTTAACTTATCTCAATATCTCCCAGGCAGAGGGAGGGCGTGTATTAAGAAAATACTGTACAGTGATTGGTGATATGTTTGTTTGTTTTGGGAGGTCCTCTTGCAGGAGGATCCCCCATAAAAGCCAGCCTGTTTCAATAAAGCTTTAGTTCTGTTACACCCTTCATGAAGTCTTGGCTCATGTTTGGGGAAAGAATATTCTATCTACTGGGAAGAATTGTCTGGGAAGCTGTATTCATCTCTACCCCCTGCTGGAGCTATAATCACTTGTACTCAGCAGCTGGAAAGGAAACAGGAGACCGCAGCACCATTACCCCTGCAGGTCTTAACAACTGGTGGCAAGCGACGGGATTGAATGGAACACAGAGAGACAACTGGTGAATGGCCCAGCAGTACGAGAAACTAAAAAGGACGACGCTACAAGATCTACTGGAAGCCCGAGGCCAGGTGGCAAGCAACAAGAGAAAAGCTACCCTCATAGCAGAACTGATGGAGGGCGACCAAACCAGCAGCAGGGCGGACGTCAGCCGGGAGGAAGTGGAATTCCAACAGAAGGTGATGTGGAGGCTAAGTTTATATGGGCCGAACCCCCCACCTGAGGCGATAACGCAAATCCTGGCACAAGTGAACGCAGAACGCAGTGCCCTACAGGCAAGCTTGAACCAAGCAGACAGCGCGTCCCTAACAGGATCTATAAATGGAGGGCAGCGAAAAAAAATTAACTATGCTGCATTTAAAAGCTTTGCGGACGGAGAAACAGAGATTTACGCATATCTACAGGATTTTGAACGTCAATGCGCTTTGGAGGGTCTGGAATCGGAGCAGTGGGCATCGATCTTAAGCAGCAAGCTCACAGGCCGAGCAGCCGAGGCCTACAGAGCAGTTCCTGACACAGCCATACATGACTATGCCAAGGTAAAGGAAATTCTGCTAGCGAGATATGCCTTGACCCCAGAGACTTACAGAAAGAAATTTCGGGCATTACGGAAAGGGGGCCGAGACTCCTACACTGAGTGGGCTTTTAGGCTGTATCGGGCAGCCCAAAACTGGATACAGGGCTGCCTGGCCACCACATTGGAAGAGGTACTACAACTCTTCTTACTTGAACATTTTTTTGAGCACACCCCGACCGACACCAGGGATTGGGTCAGAGATCGAAAGCCGGCTACAATCGAAGCCGCAGCCAAGCTGGCGGACGAGCATCATGAGGGCCGAAAAGGGGAAGCTAGTGGGAACCGTCCTCTGGTAAGATCCAGTGCTCCACCACCAGGACCTGTGACCAACCCCAGACCACCCACAGTGGCCCCCACAACCCAGCCTGGTTTTGCCCGGAGACCTCCACCGGTATGTCACCAGTGCAATCAGCCCGGGCACTACAAAATCCATTGCCCTCAGCGGAGCCGAACCAGCTGGGAGCGGCCCCCACAAACCCTGAGGGCTGCCGTTTACCACTATCAGCACATCCCGGTGGAAGAGCCATCGCCCGACTCAGAACAGTGGGCCGTGCTTCATGAGGTAGACCTATCCCAAGCCGAAGTCGACAACCGGGTCCACCACAGACAGCTGGTCACCATAGACGGTAAAGAAGCAGAGGCGCTCCGAGACACGGGTGCCACCCTTACACTAGTACAACCCCACACCGTAGCTGCCAAGGCCCGCACCCACAGGACTGTAGCCGTACGAGTGGCCGGGGGTGCCATCCACAAGATACCCACCGCCCGGGTACAGCTAAATTGGGGCAATGGCACAAAGCCGATGGAAGTAGGCATTATGGCGGGACTACCAGCGGAAGTTTTGTTGGGGAATGATTTGGGGTGCCTGACTTCACAGCTGGTGCAATCCGAACCTGCTGGAGCCTGCGCAGTGACTACCAGGACGCAAGCCCGCCGAGCTGGACCGACACACTCCGAGGAACCACAGGTAGGAACGGAAAACCCCGTAGCCGCCCCTAACCCTATCCCCTTCTGGGGTACCCCCCAAGACTTTGGCCAAACCCAACAAGCAGACCCCACCGTAGCTGGTTACAGGAAGGCAGTAGGGACACCCAGGGAAGGTAATACCCACGAGGAATTCCAATGGGATAAGGGGTTGCTGTACAGGGTTACAGGGGGAGTGGGGAGAGGGGCAGCGCAAGTTATAAAAAGGCAGCTGGTAGTACCCCGGAAATACAGGGCAGAACTTCTAAGGCTCAGCCATGATATCCCGCTAGCCGGACATCTGGGTATCAAGAAAACTAAGGACCGCCTTACCCAGACGTTCTTCTGGCCAGGGGTATCCAACGATGTGCAGTCCTACTGTAGAACATGTGATACCTGTCAAAGAGTAGGGAAAAGGGGGGATCACCCTAGGGCCAAGTTAAGACCCCTCCCTATAATTGACGAGCCTTTCTACCGGGTAGCAGTGGATCTGGTGGGGCCTCTCAGCAAACCCAGCTCCTCCGGGAAGCGCTACATCCTCACGGTGGTGGACTATGCCACCAGATACCCTGAGGCGGTGGCGCTCTCCAACATTGAGGCGGAGACGGTCGCAGAGGCTCTGGTTAAGATCTTTTCCCGAGTAGGGTTTCCCCGGGAAATACTTTCCGACCAAGGGACCCAGTTCACGGCAACTGTCACTCAACAGTTGTGGTAGAGCTGCGGGGTCAAGCCCTTATTTAGCTCCCCCTACCACCCCCAGACGAATGGACTCTGTGAACGGTTTACTGGCACGCTTAAACAAATGCTCACAGCGTTCACAGAGTCCTACGGTCAATGGGAGAAGTTTCTGCCTCACCTCCTGTTTGCCTACCGGGAAGTGCCTCAGGCGTCCACTGGGTTCTCCCCCTTCGAACTCCTATACGGGAGAAAAGTTCGGGGACCCTTGGACCTCATACGGGAGCACTGGGAGGGCAACACAGGAGAAGAGGGAGTCCCAGTCCTGCCATACGTGCTGGAGTTTCGGGACCGCCTGCAGGCCCTAACCGAGTCAGTTCGGGAGAACTTGCGGGCGGCCCAGAAGCGCCAGAAACAATGGTATGACCAAGGGGCAAGAGATAGGAACCTGGAAGTAGGGCAAAAGGTACTAGCCCTTAGACCTTCCAAAAAGGACAAGCTCCAGGCAGCATGGCAGGGGCTATTTAAAATAGTAGAAAAAATTAGCGACACCACTTATATCGTGGCCAAATGTTCAGATGAAAGGGTATGACGTGCCTTTCATGTGAACATGTTGAAACCCTATCACGGGCGCTCTGAAGATGTGGCTGCCATATGCGCCCCATCCGCGGATGATAGTGAGGGACTCCCCTTACCAGACCTACTAGCAACTAACCCCGGGACGGTAGAACAAGTCGGGTTAGGAGACAAGCTAGACCCCCCCCAGCAGGAATACGGTGGGCTATTCTCCTCTCTACCCGGATACACCTCCGCCGCAGTACACCGGGTAGAGACCCAGGGGGAAACCCCCTTGAGACAGCAGCCCTATCGTATACCGGCAGCAGTACGCACGAGCATGTGGAAGGAGCTCCAAGAAATGCTCGAACTAGGGGTTATTGAGGCTTCCCAAAGTCCCTGGGCGTCTCCGGTAGTGTTAGTACCGAAGCGAGACGGCACGACTCGCTTCTGTATCGACTACCGGAAACTGAACGACAGGACAATCGCGGATGCCTACCCTATGCCACGGATCGACGAATTGCTCGATCGCATGGCCAGCGGACACTTCCTGACTACCCTAGACCTGTGTAAAGGCTATTGGCAAATTCCGCTAGACCCGGCCGCCATCCCTAAGTCAGCATTCGTCACCCCATTCGGGCTATACCAATTTAAGGTTATGCCGTTTGGGATGAAGAATGCCCCGGCTACATTTCAAAGGATGGTGGACCGACTTCTGGAAGGAATACAGGACTTCGCATGTGCCTACTTGGATGACATCGCCATCTACAGCGGCACATGGGAAGCTCACCTGGGACACTTGGCTTTGGTGTTTGACAAGTTACAGGAAGCCGGCCTTACCCTGAAACCCGAGAAGTGCCATGTGGGCATGGCAGAAGTCCAGTACTTAGGGCATCGGGTAGGGTCGGGTAAGCAGCGGCCCGAGCCCGCCAAAATAGAGGCCATAGCAAATTGGCCCCAACCCCGCACTAAGACCCAGGTATTAGCTTTCTTAGGCACAGCAGGGTACTACCGCAAGTTTGTCCCCGAGTATAGCACCCTAGCCAAGCCCCTCACCGATCTAACCAAAAAAGCCCTACCCAAGCAGGTATCGTGGTCCCCGGAGTGTGCAGCAGCGTTTCAAAGCCTTAAGGCAGCTCTGAGCAAAGCTCCAGTATTGGCGGCCCCAGACCCTAATAAGACATTTCTCGTTCACACAGATGCCTCCATGTTTGGGCTGGGAGCCGTGCTGAGCCAGGTGGGGGAAGATGGCATGGAACACCCGGTGGCATACCTCAGTCGGAAGTTACTACCTCGGGAGGTCAGCTTTGCCACCGTGGAAAAAGAATGCTTGGCGTTGGTATGGGCCTTAAAGAAACTCCAACCGTACCTCTATGGCTGTGCTTTTACGTTACTGACTGATCACAACCCCCTCATTTGGCTCAACCGAGTCTCTGGAGACAATCCCCGATTGCTACGCTGGAGTTTAGCGTTGCAACCATACAATTTTACACTACAGTACCATCCGGGCAAACAGAACGGTAACGCTGATGGACTTTCCTGTCAGACAGACTTGGACTCTTATCCCCTAGCCAACCCGGCAGGGTCTAGGCGGGTATGCCGACCCATGGAACTAAGGGGGAGTAATGTGAAGAAAAAGGGACCTCCTCCGACCTTTTCTTCTATTTTTATGTATTTCGTTTCATTTTTCTGCCTATAGTGGATTATTCGTTCGGCAGTTTGCAACTACCGAACCCCGACATCCCTCCTGGCTTGTTATGATCTAAAGCACCGGCAATTAAGTGTTCCCTGGGTGGCCGCTGTTCGTATAGCCGAACGCCACGTGGAAAGGAAAACGGCGGCCATCTTGTTCGCACGAGGCGAGTCAGCGGGACTTGGTCGTCGAGTGTCTGGAACTAAAATCGGACACTCGACCGCACGAAGTACCGCTGAGAACTACCGAACGCACGCTTCTCCTACTTACCAAACCACCAGAAGAGCGACATTCGGTAGTTATGTTCGTACGGACCAGGGGAACAATCGCTACTATGGGCCAGGAGGGTATATTCTGTATTTTGGCCGCTTTTGCCCTTTTTCCCAATTGACCGACCACACACACTGAATTCGTGGAACTGTTTTGGGCAGGAGCCTCGTGTGTGGTCGGTAAAACAAGACTTCCACACTTTTTGAGAACCCCTGAACCGATCTGGGTGAAATTTGGATATGTTCACCTCCCAGATCGGGGCTATCAGGGGATATGTATTTTGTGGGGATACCTTGTGGGGAAAGGGGTGTTCCAACGTTTGGGTAAAATGTGTGCCCTCTGTCTGGAGATAATTGATTTACTCCTTAACTTATCTCAATATCTCCCAGGCAGAGGGAGGGCGTGTATTAAGAAAATACTGTACAGTGATTGGTGATATGTTTGTTTGTTTTGGGAGGTCCTCTTGCAGGAGGATCCCCCATAAAAGCCAGCCTGTTTCAATAAAGCTTTAGTTCTGTTACACCCTTCATGAAGTCTTGGCTCATGTTTGGGGAAAGAATATTCTATCTACTGGGAAGAATTGTCTGGGAAGCTGTATTCATCTCTACCCCCTGCTGGAGCTATAATCACTTGTACTCAGCAGCTGGAAAGGAAACAGGAGACCGCAGCACCATTACCCCTGCAGGTCTTAACAGTTATATCTGAATCTGGGTTCCAAATGGATCCACAGAAGTCAAAAGCCATTAGAGATTGGCCTACTCCTAATGGGTTAATGGCTATTCAGAGATATATAGGATTCTCCAATTATCATAGGAGATTCATTAAGGGGTTTTCCTCTATACTTTTTCCTATTACCAACATGACTAGAAAAGGAAAGACAAATTAAGTATGGACCCCAGAAACATTGGCTGCCCTTAGAAAGGGCATTTGCTTCTAGTCCCATCCTGATTCATGCAGATCCTTCTTTTCCATTTCTTTTGGAAGTAGATGCTTCTGACTCAGGTCATCCTTCATCCTTGTGGTTTCTTTTCTAAAAAGTTGTCTAATATGGAAAGAAATTATGAGATCGGGGATAGAGAATTGTTAGCCATTGTGCTAGCCTTTAAGGAACGGCATCATCTGCTTGAGGGTTCAAATCACTCCTATTACTATTATTACTGATCATACGAATCTGTCGTATATAGGGGAGAGTAAGAGACTGACTGCTAGTCAGGCCTGTTGGTTTTTATTCTTTTTGCATTTCAACTTCTTACTAACCTACAGACCAGGTACAAAAAATACCAAGGCACATGCTTTGTAACGTCAATTTGAGCCTATGCTACCCACCGAAGTGGAAGTGTCTCATTCCTAAGGATAAAATAATAGCAGCTACCCAGTATGCTCATAACTGCAATCAGAGAGAATCCACTAAACACAGTCCATTTTATCTCAATTATGGGTTTCATCCTACTATTCTTCCGGCTTCATTTCCTTCATTGAAAATGCCTGCTGTAGAGAATTATTTGGAGAACCTACAAGAGAAATGGAATCAAATCCAGCACATCCTGACACGTCAATTTTCTTTACAGAAGCACTACGCTGATAAATGTAGACAAGCAGCTCCTACTTATCAAGTCGGTGACAAGGTTGGGTTGAGTACCAAGCAGATTCATTTGAAAGTACCATCTATGAAATTCACTCCCCGTTCATTGGTCCTTACAAAGTTTTACGTCGTTTGAACCCTGTTTCTTACAAGTTACAGTTGCCTCCTGCATTATGTATCTATAATTCCTTTCATGTTTCTTTGTTAAAATCTCTTGTTTGTAACAAATACACTAGGCATGCCCAGTCTCCATCGGGATTTACAGACACCCTCTTATGTTTTGGGGGCTTGACTACATCAATCACGCCCCAGAGCATATAAATGCACATTTAGCCAGTGTTTTAGTGCCCTGTTGTGGTTCCTAGCTTGCTAGTGTCCCAAGAGAGCTTTTATATCTGGTTTGGTGCTATTTTGATATTGACTCGGCTTTTTTGCTGACTACTCTGATTTCTGGTTCCCTTATCTCGGCTCTGGTATTTCGTTTTGGTTGTTCTCTGGTTCCCTTTGACTTATGCCTGTTTTTGACTATTCTCTATATATTACTTTCAATCCAGCCATTCTAAGGACTGGTTTAGGTATGTTTACCTTTTTATTTTTTTTTATTTTTTATTTTTTGGAAGGTTATTATTCTGTGTGTTGCATCACTCCTTTTCGTGACACAGACAGTCACACACACACACACACACACACACACAGGCAAAGTTACAGTCTCTCAGGATCCTATCCTGACAAGCAAGACTTTTTTTTCCGTTGATACTGTTTCTTTAAAAACTAAGTTCCTGCACGGATTATGTAATTATATCCATATATGTAATTATAATGTAATTATATCCATATATATATACAGACACCTTTTTTTATATATATTTATTTCCTATATCCTCACCCTTTAATATACATTGGTGGTTCTAGTGTTATCACACCAATTTGGATTTTTTTACCGAACAGACATTCAGGCGCTTTTGCCATACACTTTGTGTCCCTCGCAGGTTGCGGTACTCTCTACCCACGCATGCGCGCGATACGCGCATGCGCTCACAAAATCCGGAACTACGAACTTAGAATCCCGGACATTCGGCGCCTCTTTTGCGTTCCACAAATGGAACGCAAGCGGATTCATCAGCTGTCCGGATGATCTGAAAGATTACATCAGCTATAAAAACTCACAAGGACGAACCCCAAAACATCCCTGAAGAAGTCCAGCATCTCACCGGACGAAACGCGTTGGAATTATTCCTTGTGAACTTTTTTTTTATGTGTGTTTATTTTATGTTCTGCTATTACTTATTGCTGCTCCCAAACTCCTGCTGTGGTTACTTTGGAGGAAACATCCACCCAGGAGTCCACATTTACTTGGAGATACGCTGTTTTTATACTACTCAAGTGTAAGTGCGACCAATAAATTTGTTATATACTATTTTAAACGTACTTCACTATATCTGATTTTCTTATTTTACATATCTGGTTGGAAGATATTACATCTCATATTCATCACAGTACCCCTGAGTGGGTGAAAGGCCTGATTATCTCATCCGTTTGTGAGTGCATTCATATCACATTTATTCACATCTTTATAATATACTATTTTACGCTATGTTAGCTATTTGATTTATTTACACAGAGCATATGCCTGGAGAGTCTACTTAAATACAGGTCATTCTACTATATATTATATCTATACGTATTCTGGGTGATTTCCACTTCTTTGCATACCTGCACGGATTATGTTTTACCAATAGGGGCCTCCCTTGCCTCTAGTTCTGGAAACTCACATTATCATCCTCACCTGCCTGGACTAATTGGGTTCCTACAAAAGGTAACACCCAACTCACCTCATCGCCTTTGCATTAAAGTTGTTGATCTGACTGAAACACTTCATATCTTGGCTCCTGTGAACTTCTTATTTACTTCAGAACTGCTTGTTTCCAAACCTGCTCAATACCAGCCTGAAATACTGTGCATTCTTGTTTGACTTCTAACCTGTAAAATACCAACCTGAACTTAACAACTAACCAGCTTTATCCAACTATCCAGATTTTTACCTACTCAAATCCAAACAACCTCTCTGCTCTATACCTGCCTCATAACACCACTCTGGACTCTGCATCAAAATAATTACATGGTGTTATTTTCCTGTTTAAGCAATACTTATACCTAAAGGGGGTTTATTAACTTAACTTCTCCTTTTCCTGCAACATTTTTATTCTGTATTTTCTGTCCTTCTATGTAACCTATACATTTAACTATAAGTTTTCTTATAATATACTTCCATTCCTTATTGTATTCTATTTGGGGCAAATTGCCTAACTCCTGTTTTTCAGTTTACCTTCAACTTACTTGCCTATAATTTCTCTTATAGGTTATTCTTAATTCTCCAAACTATAACTTCATTTATAGGTTTACCTGTTACCTTATTTCCACTTTGACCTTTTGGTCTAAACCCTTTATTTTCATAACCTGGTTATCTTTACCTGTAATTTAAGTTATTCAGATCTGTTTGCGCTCTCTTTCCTATTATTTAAATATATTGTTTATTTTATAATGTCCAAATCCAACAATAAAGATCCTGATGTTAACCCTGGCAGTCGTCTTCTACCTTACCTGCACAAGATCATGACACAGTCACACACAGGCAAACAGTCAAGCACACACAGGCAGTTACACACAGTTACAGGCAGACAGTCACAAACACTCAGTAACAGGCAGAAAGACACACACACAGACACGTAGTCACACAAAGAGGCAAAATTACAGTGGTAGTCATACACACAGGCAAACAGTCACACATACACACAAAGGCAGACTGTTACACAGGCAGTCACACACACACACACAGACAGACAGTCAAACACACACAGGCAGTTACACACAGTTACAGGCAGACAGTCACAAACACTCAGTAACAGGCAGAAAGACACACACACACGCAAACAGTCACACACACAGAGAAAGGCAGACTGTTACACAGGCAGTCACACACGCACACACACACAGGCAGACAGTCACACACGGGCAGACAGTCACACACACGTACTTTAAAAAAAAATATTTCAGACATGTACCTGCCTTGTATTATTTTTGCTGATGTTTCTATGATTCAGGCCTTGGTACTCTTGTCATCATAAATATCTCCTGGTTAATTTATTAAATGTTTCCATGTTTCTTATAAAACTCCCCATATCTCCCGCTACCCTATTTATTAAATCCTATTGTGAGTTCCTATCTATCAACCTTCTTTCCCTGCTTACTTTTGGAGAGAGAGAGCACATCTTGTATCCATTATATTACAATTAATTTTTTTATTCTATTTATCTGCCCATTTTGGGGAGTTCTACACGTTCATCCCATTTCCTCCTCTCCTCTTTCCTGTCACCTCCCCTCTCTGAAACTGAATATCAGTTATGCCCAACTTGATTGTTACATACTAAGGTCAGAAGAGAGAAGAAATACGATACTACTACCAGCTCCAGTTTGTAGTTATTTAAGCCACCCCCCTAAAAAAAAAAAAAAAGAATCAGAGGGTAAGAGGGGTCACTTTTTAACTCTATGGAATTTTATTTGTTTGGCTGACGTTTCCATTTTGTTTATCCATGTATCCCAGTCTTCTGTTTGAGTATACAGTGGAACCTCGGTTAACGAACGCCTCGGTAAACGAAAAATTCGGTTTACGAATGAAAATTCGTAAAAAAAAATGCCTCGTTTTTTTTTCGCAATACGAAACAAGTGTCCCGGTTTATAGCTCCGCCCCCTGCATACTGAAGTGTGGGTAGCCCGTGAGAGTGTAGTGTGGAGGTGTTGGAGAGGTTTTGGAGCCAATTGCAGCAAGTTGTGGAGCCTTTTGGAGCCATTTGCAGCAAGTTGTGGAGCCTTTTGGAGACATTTGCAGCAGGTTTTGAGCCTTTTTGGTGCATCTCAAGAAGTGGAAAGGTAGGGAGCTGAGCTTAGTTGTTTGCATGCCTTTTACTGTGTGTTCTGCTTTCTGGGGGTGATTTCCATGCCAGCTCATGTGCTGTGCATGCCTGTTACTGTGTGTTTTGCATTGTGGGGTTGCTTTTCATGCCAGCTCATGTGCTGTGCATGCCTGTTACAGTACTGTACTGTGTGTTTTGCAATGTGGGGTTGTTTTCCATGCCAGCTCATGTGGGTGTAAAGCATTTTTTTTTTTACATACTTAGTGACGGTGGTGTCATGGCAATCAAGAAAGCAGCGGAAGCTGGGAAGAGGAAGAAGGAGATGATTCTGCTTGAGGACAAGAAAGAAATCATCAGGAAGCATGAAGAAGGAATGCGATTGACTGACCTTGCCAAAGAGTATGGAAGGAGTGCATCCACAATCGGTACAATCCTAAAAATGAAAGAGAAGATTACTGGGAGAGATGCAGCCAAGGGAGTCACCAGGGTCTCCAAGCAACGGCCACCTGTTCTGGAGGAGGTCGAGAAGTTGCTCCTGCTCTGGATTGAACAGAAGCAGTGTGCAGGGGACTCAGTGACCAAGGCGATCATCTGCGAAAAAGCCAAGGCCTTGCACACTGACCTCCTCAAACAACAGCCAGGAACGTCAGCAGATGCAGAAGGCTTCAAGGCCAGCAGGGGGTGGTTCGAAAGGTTCAAGACCAGATCTGGCATCCACAGTGTGGTCAGGCATGGAGAAGCTGCAAGTTCCTGTTCCTGCTCTCTGGAATTCGGAGAGGTCGACCTACTGGAAGCTGGACCCTAGTCTTGGGTCCAGAGTGGGTGGAGACGGCGAGACCCCAACCAAGCTGCGGTGGTTTGTGGGAGTCTACAGTGGGTATGGTGTCTGGAGGAGTGCTTAGAGCCCACAGGAAGCACTAGGAGCATCCATCAACGGAAGGTACCAGCAGTTCCGTTACAGAGGTGTAGTCCAAAACATCTTGAATGATGGAGTGCAAAAGGTTGCCTACCCCTGATTCTAGTGCTAGTGTTCCTTCAAGGTGAAAGAAATCGCACAGAATGAATCCTTACACTGTTTGCTTATAGTCCATAAGGGATGGTTGACTAAATAGTGGAAAAAATTACAGGAGAGAATTGATGCCATCGATCCATGAAATCTAAAACAAAATAGGCAAAAACATAGTGCTCACCATGATCTGGTTGCTTATGGGGAAATTCAACCCCTTGGTACCGCTTTACACCCTCCTTCAGTGTTCCTACATGCTTCTCAAATCGGGAAGACTGCGGTGCTCTGTATAGCGTTCTCCACTATCTCGCTAGTAGCCCCAACCTCATTTTTTGTCTCAAGACCTTGTTCCCGGTCCTAACAATATAAGCTGCCTGAACTTGGACTAACTGAAGGGAAAGCTATTGACGTCTCTCTAAGCTTTTGCCTATTCTCATATTCTCTGTTTTTGTTGCAATGTATTTACTTAGGTTCTCCCTAAGTTAAAAGGGTAATGCACAAGTTCATATGGTAATCCAGACATATTGATAAAGCGTCTGTCAGGAGACGCAAAACGCGTTCAGTGTTTCTCTGAGGTTTATGGATTATGATTAGTTCTTGATGTACATAATTCAGCTTACCAAAATGTAGAACGTTATATTGTGTGGGAACTGAATTAACCAACTCACAGTTGGAACAATTTCTGTAGACCTGTGTTTTCGGCTCCTGTCCTGGCAAAAATGGATCCTCACTGGGCCACTGGCTGTTCCTCTACATGGCTGCTATGCTGGAAGGAAGTGATTACACTTAACTTCCTCCACGTATATTTACACAGAGAGCTGTGGCGTGGATATAGAGAGAATAGAAGGAGGGGGGAAACTAACCTAGACCAACAGCTACCTTCTCTGATCAGCCACATCCAGACCAACAGCTACCTTCTCTGATCAGCCAAAAGGCATGATAGTGACTAAAAATGTGTTTTCTGTATGTGTGTACCGGCTGTGAGTGTGTATCAGTGTTTGTATCTGTGTCTCATTGTGTGTGCTAGCAAATGTATAGAGTGGGAGAAAAACCTGTTCTTGCTATGAAAAAACCTAAGCTGGTGCTGCTAGCACTGGCTAGGGCAGGGGTAGGCAACCTTTTAGCAGCACTGTGCCGCTATAGGATTGTGATGTCCCGTAGCGTGCCGGTCCTATTTTTTTAAATTGAGGTCTGTATGCTGCCGTATTCTGCTTGTGTTATTTATACTGTAATTGCTTTGTATCGTTGTATTTGTGCATATATGAGCTATTATATTGTATATGTTATTTAGTAGTTTGTGGTATCATGTATGATACCTATGGATGTGGGCTGTGTATGGGGGCTGCTTGTGGAATTGTGTGTGGATGGATATGTCACATTGTGTGTTTGGTGTGTGTGTGTGGGCTGTTTGGAGTATTGCATGTGAGAGACTGCATGTGAGGTGCATGTATGTGGATTGTTAGTGGTGTTACGTTTGTGTAGATTGTGTGTATGTTTGTGTGCTGTTGGTATTATTTGTATGATGGTGGGTTATTCTGCATTTCTGTGTATAATTAGCAGTGTGTGTGGCTTCCCTGGGTTCCAGTGGGGACCAGGCTGGCCATACACAGGTCAAGGACAGGAGCTGCAACAGCAGTGTGCTACTACAGTGTGGATTTCCATTCACAATTGCTAGGAGGAAGTGATTTGAGATCACTTCCTCTACATGCTGCAATGCATAAAATGAGGATTGTCTTTCACCACGTTTTCGTATTAGCAGATATCTGACGTTTCACTGGGACTCCAGATAGGACAGAGCCTGTTTTGGCTCTAGCAGCCTTGAGTGCCGTGCAAAGACACCTCGAGTGCCGTGCATGGCACTTGTGCCGTAGGATGCCTACCCCTGGGCTAGGGAGTATACGACAAATCAACTGCGGGAGGAATGCATGCAGACCCAAAGAGTAACACCCAAGAAGTTCAGAACATAGTGGTGCGTTAATGGAGATAAGGTGAGCATATCTTGATATTTACATTGAATACAACATGTACCACTGTGACATATGATGTATTCAATGTATTTGGAAACTATTGAAAGGAATTCTCTAGTGCCAGGAAAACAAACCCGTTTTCCTGGCACTGTAGAATCCTGTGGTGTCCCCCTCCTGCCCCCATCCCACGTCGCTGAAGGGTTTAAACCCCTTCAGTCATTCACCTGAATCCAGCGCCGATGTCCCTCAGCCCTGAGTCTGGCTCCGCCTATGCTCCTCCCCCGCCGACGTCAGCTGGCAATGGCCACACTCGCATTAGGATTTCCCCACAGGAAAGCATGAATTAATGCTTTCCCTTGGGAATTTCTGTGACGTTGGAGGTCCTCATGCATAGCATGAGGACGTCCAGCGTCGTTTAGATGACTAAAAATCGTCTAAGCACCCAGAATTCCCTCTAGTGGCTGTTTCGTAGATAGCCACTAGAGACGGACTTAAAGGGACACTGTAGGCACCCAGACCACGTCAGCTCATTGAGTGGTCTGGGTGCCAACTCCCATCACCCTTAACCCTACAGTTGTAATTATTGCTTTCCTGTGGGGAAATCCGGCAGACGTTGGTGAACGAGGAGCGTGGGCGGGGCTGAGCCATCGCCGAGGGACATCGGCGCTGGACCGAGATAAGTGACCGAGGGGTTTATTAACCCCTTCAGCACCGCGGGAGGGGGCCTTGACAGAAGGGGAAATCTATAGTGCCAGGAAAACGAGTTTGTTTTCTCGGCACTATAGTTTCCCTTTAACCATGCAAGGTAATTATGGCAGTTTCTCAGAAAATTACATAATTACCCCTGTAGGGTAAGTGACATGGGATATTGCACCCAGACCACTTAAATGAACTGAAGTGGTCTGGGTGCCTACAGTGTCCCTTTAAGTTAAAAGTTAGATTACAGGTTCACTTGAAGATCCAGCTGTGGGGAGGGAAATACTGAGGGGAAAAGTTGCATATATTCAGCATGATGGTTAGGATGCAAGGCATGCGACAGAAAAAAAACCAACTTGACAGATTTAATAAATTGCACCAAATGTTCACATATAATTAGATGTAAATGTGTCAGCGACATGTTCATATACCACCAATAAATTGCAAAAAAAAAAAAACAACAACAAAAAAACAACCCCAAATAAAACCAATAACAGTGCAATAGTTTTGTGATACCCTCGAAGGCCCATTGATACATAACACTTAAAAACAAATATTACAATATCAACAAAGATTGAGTCCGTTGCTGCAAATTTATACCATATGATTTAATTTTTATGTGACATGGGATATTAATATCGTTGATATTGGTGGGTAACTACAACCCATTTAGTGTGTTATCACCTGTAGAAAACATATTAAGTTATACAATTTATTTCACCAAACTATAAAAAATTGCTGCTTATGTATAAACTCCCCGGAACCTTCTTTCAGAGTGCTTAGTTGTAAAGGGGAATGCGTGCGTTGCACCAAATCCAGTAACATCCCGGCGTGCATTGGGGCCGTTCTTTCTCTTCCGGTTTGTGAATCTCGCTGCTGGAGTAGTGGTGAGTGTTCGAAGCCATGGATGATTTATTTTATCCGATTCCATCCTCATTTAATGAGGGATATATCGGCACGAACTGGGCTCGGTTACCACGTAGAGCGCCAGAGGGTCATTGAGAGTGGTGTATTTATGGCTTTTAATCTGTATAAACGGTTGAAATAGTAATCTTCGTCTCTGCTTAGAAAACATATGAAGCAGTATCTCTGATACAGTACTGATGATACTTAATACTAAGTTTATTATACAGGAGACTTCTGGTGGGGCTATCTATGTATTATTATTTTTTTTACAAAGTTGAAGTTCTTGTGATCTTGCTGATCAGATGTAGTTATATGAGAATGTCTGCAATACCCCGACTAGTTTTAAATGGAAGGAAAATAAACCACTTTCTGCCACAGCCAGTTTTATCTTGACATCATGCTTGCACTTCTTGCTCATAGATACATGCCTTGATCCTCATTTTAAACAGATTAAGTAATGGAGAACAAGCACTTATACATTCAGTGTAAGTTGGCATTCACTTGGTACCCATGATTTGGAAGTGTAATGGGTGCTACTTACTACTAATTTCAGGAATTTTACAATGACATGTCGTGTGTGTGTGTGTGTGTGTGTGTATGTATATATGTGTGTGTATGTATGTATGTATGTATATGTGTGTGTGTATGTATATGTTTGTGTGTATGTATATGTGTGTGTGTGTGTGTGTGTTTGTATATTTGTTTACAGTTGAGGCAAGGTGTATATGGGATTTCTGGATGTGAAAGAATAAGCTCAAGAACCAAAATTGTAGAAAAAGTACAAATCGGGTTGTTTATTAAACTTTGAATTGCAGCAAAATCCAAATAGCAAAATCTATAATCTAAAAGTGTGTGTGTGTATATGTGTGTGTGTGTGTATATATATATAAATATATATATATATATATATATATATATATATATATATAAAATCTTTGTTGAGCTCATTTGCATACACCTACCCAGAATCCCTTGCAGTAGTGAGACCACTGTTAAAGTGAGATTTCTATGGGAAAAGTCTTATAGCGTATAGTCTTATAATGTATTTGTGTTTAGCATTGTATTAACTATCCACTTCAGGTGGAAGGGGTTTTCAGCCACACTTTTTTCCCCACCACAACTATATTGTATGGAGAATATATATCTATATCAGACACACTAAACTTCATGTATGTAACTTATAAGTCTTGAGCTCTATATTTATTTAGAGCTCATATTGATACAAATGAAGGGCTGGGATTGGCTTTTTTTTTTTTTTTTTTTAAATGCTTTAACTGCATAATATGGAATAAGTGCATCTATGCTATAGAATACTCCTTTTAATAGAAACATAGAATGTGACGGCAGATAAGAACCATTCGGCCCATCTAGTCTGCCCAATTTTCTAAATACTTTCATTAGTCCCTGGCCTTATCTTATAGTTGGGATAGCATTATGCCTATCCCAAGCATGCTTAAACTCCTTCACTGTGTTAATCTCTACCACTTTAGCTGGAAGACTAAGCAGTATTCTGAAAATATTTCAACTTTCTCATATGACAGTTTGTGATAAGCATGTAATAGAAGAACATTATGTGGCTTATTGTATACTTTCACTGTGCATTATTAAGGCTTTTCTTCTTTCTTAACAGGATTGATCATGGCAAAGTCCAAGAATCACACCACCCACAACCAATGTGAGTATGTTTATTATGCACAATAATTGATGAAAAGCTGAGTTTTAAAAATATTGTGATAGATTACTCTGCATAAATGTATCATTTAAAGGGACACTATAGGCATCCAGACCACTTCAGCTCATTGAAGTGGTCTGGTTGCACTGTCCCATTCCCCTTAAAGGACCACTCTAGTGCCAGGAAAACATACTCGTTTTCCTGGCACTAGAGTGCCCTGAGGGTGCCCCCACCCTCAGGGACCCCCTCCTGCCGGGCTCTGGAAAGGGGAAAGTGTTTAAAACTTACCTTTTTCCAGCGGTGGGCGGAGAGCTCTCCTCCTCCGATCCTCCTCTTCTCCTCCCCGTTGGCTGAATGCGCACGCACGGCAAGAGCTGCGCGCGCATTCAGCCGGTCACATAGGAAAGCATTCATAATGCTTTCCTATGGACGCTTGCGTGCTCTCACTGATTTTCACAGTGAGAATCACGCAAGCGCCTCTAGCGGCTGTCAATGAGACAGCCACTAGAGGAAATAGGGGAAGGCTTAACCCATTCACAAACATAGCAGTTTCTCTAAAACTGCTATGTTTATGAAAAAATGGGTTTTAACCCTAAAAGGACCTGGCACCCAGACCACTTCATTAAGCTGAAGTGGTCTGGGTGCCTAGAGTGGTCCTTTAACCTTACAATTGTAATTATTGCAGTGTTTTTTTTTTTTTTTATTGCATTTTTCTCATATACAAAAACACAAAATAATTGCAAGTGACCTTTTATGTCCTATATAACAGTAACTTCCATACTTGTTCCCTTTTTTCTTTTCTTTCCCCTTTCTTAACTTTTCCCCTTAACTTTCCTCTCTTTTTTACCCTTTTGCTTTCAGAATTATAAACTATAGAGTCACCTAACACAGTCACCTAAATATCCTTTGAGAGAGTCACAACGAGAACTATCTTTATTAACCGTATCTGAATTTTAATTATACATGATTCAAATTTTTTTTTTTTTTTTTTAAGCCAAAACTCCCATATCTTTTTCTTTGTTTGTTCTATTTCTTGGCAGCCCTTTTCCATTTTGCATTGCCAGATTATTTGTTCGGTTAATGTCTCCAGTTTAGGAATGTTACTTGTTTTCCAGTTTTTTGCAATCATTAGTTTTACCCCAGTTAGTATATGTAAAATTACATGAAGGATATCTTTCAGTATTATTCATCTTTAAATGTAGTTGGGCCAGTTCTGGGCTTCTTTCTAGTTTCTTATTACTTAAATCGTCTATAACTGTGAACACATTTTCCCTCAGCTTCCTTATTAATGGACAACTCCACCACATGTGCATCATACTTACTTTGCCTTTTCCGCATCTCCAACAGTAAATATCTGAATCTCCGCTACTATCTTTCAATTTCTCCGTTCTTGCTGGTACCCAGTACAATCTGTTGTGTACCTTATATTGCGTTTCTCTTAAATTAATACCCAATGTATTTATTTGTATGTGGTGTCAAAGGATCTTTCACATTCATATTGATCTTAAGGTCTTTTTTTTATGGCTGTGGGTTCAGTTCTAGAAGACCTTTTATATACAATTGGGGCACACTTAGACATAAAACCTTTTAAAGGTATCTTGTTGCAGTAAAATTTTTCAATCTTTAATTGTTTCTGAACATCCTTTGTACAGATATTTCGAGATAAAGCCTCCCGATCTTAAGTAGTTAAAAATTTATTTATTCGGAATGTTATACTCTGAAACAAGTCTGGGAAAAGGTTTTATTTTATTTTGGTCTGCCGTTTCTTTTAATTTTGTAATACCGTTACAAAATACAAAAATGATTGCAGTTTTTGATCAAATACAATAATTACATTATAGGGTTAACTCCACCTCTAGTGGTTGTATACCAGACACCCACTAGCGGAACTTCCGGGTTGTTAAGCAACTTTTGGTAACCCAAGACAGCATAGGAAAACATTATACAATGCTTTCCTGTTTGTGAAGTCCTAATGCGAGCATGGCATTTTACAAGGGACATAGTTTTTGGAGTTTTTAACTTTGTTTTCCTAGCACTATAGGTTCCCTTTTAAAGGTATACTTGAAGCACAATCACTATTGCAGATTATTGTAGTGGTAATGGTGCAAGATGACCATGTCATAGTAGTTTTCAAGCTGGAGTCTGTGTCAATTTGGCATTGCTGAAAAGGTTAATGGTGACTTGTTGTTACCAGAGCTTGCTTACTCTTTTGGATATTTCACTTCCTCATTACTGCACTACAAATAGGATGTGCTTTGGTCCTCCAGTATTAGACAAATTGATATGATTAAAACCAGGTGGAACCTCATATCCAGCCTATACTATAAGCATTTCAATAAGTTGTTATGGTGATTGGAGTGTACCTTTTAAAATTCAGGTGAGTAAAGTATGTAAGAATGAGGACCTTTTAGTCAATACTCCAAAATGACATGTTTCCGCATGAAGGTTTTGGGTGCCACAGCTACCTGAATCCTTTGACTTATTTAAAAAAAAAAAAAAAAAGCTGCTGAAGTGCTGTCTACACCGTTCTATAGCTGTGGGTTCTATCTCCTGGTTCAGTAAAACTGTTTGAAGCTTTTAGCCTGTAGGTTCTTATTGTGCTCACTTTTTTTCACAGCCCGTAAATGGCACAGAAATGGCATTAAGAAGCCCAGATCACAGAGATATGAATCTCTCAAGGGGGTAAGTATTATTTTTTTGCTTTGTGTTGCCTTATTTGTATATTACATATGTAATATTTTTTGTATTATTTTAGTATCAGGTTAGTTTCCAGCTTTTTTTGACTTCTTAAGGGTCAATAATAATTAATACTACCATCACATCCCTAGAAATCCTATGCCAAGTAGGCCATGTTGTGCTTATTTAGCATTAGCTGCTGGTTTAAATATTTGCTATATTCTAACAAATTAGGCATCGTCATTAGTTAAAGTTGAGTTTGTTGGCTAGAATTTATTACCCCAATATTGGGCCAACATGAGGTTTATAAAACTGCATTCTTAAAGGATCTTTAACCCCTTAAGGACACATGACGTGTGACATGTCATGATTCCCTTTTATTCAAGAAGTTTGGTCCTTAAGGGGTTAAAAGTACCATAACCTCTACAGCACAGTTTAGCTTCTGCCTACAATCCATCAGGCATAGAGCAGGAAGCCTTCTGTCTGAGCTAAGCTTGTTTTTGCAGGACTTGGATTAAGAGAGTAAAAGGAAGCTCTTCTGGCTCTATGACAGAAGTATTGGGGTTGGGCACCATTGCTTGGAGAAGCCCAGCTAAGAAGTCTAACCATTCTAAAATGTATACAGTGTTTGAAGTGTTGCTTTAACAAAGACTAGCTTGACTATTTAATAATTCATGAATTGTGTGGGATCATACCAGGTACATTTTTGACTGAATTGGAAATTTCTCACAAGACAACTTTCATGCTTAGCAGTTTTTACTTTAAACTTCAACAATTCTCTGAAATAACAATTTAAAGTTTTGTGAGTAATTCTGTGGCAACCTCATTAGAGATATCTTTGCCAGAAGCTCAAGGAAGCAAGGAGAATGGCTAGTGTAGGCCTCTAATGACCATTGGAGTAACTAACCTCTATTTGTTTAAATATACATAGGGGTTTGGGAAAGAGTGCATTAACTTTTTTTTCCTTTGGTTTATACATTAGAAAATGGCAATGTAGATGTACAGCATTAAATCCATTTTTTTTCCAGAAATGAAAATATATGAAATAAAAATGCATGTTTTATTGTGTTTTGCAAACTGGCATTCAATTCATCTTTATCATTACAGGTTGATCCAAAGTTCATGAAGAATCTGCGTTTTGCAAAGAAACACAATAAGAAAGGATTGAAAAAGATGCGAATAAACAATGCAGCAAATGCAGCCCTTGCAGCCAGTGCAAGAAGTGCACCTGTTGCAAAAGCAGCCCTTGCAGCCACTGCAATAAGTGCACCTGTCGCAAAACCATGATCTTTTCTAGATAATATGCTGGGACTTTGCAACATCGTCATTTTTACTGTTCTGTGCCCATGAATAATGTCACTTTATTAAATTTAAAGTTGAAACACAAATTTATGGTCTCTTAAGCTTTTTTTTTCCGTTCTTGCTAATTTATGATATAATATGCTTTTGCAATGGGTTGTATTAACTAAAGAGTAAATTGTGAGTTGCAAACTGCATTTAGACCTCAGTAGCGGAGTGGGGAAAAGGTGTAATACCATAGTCGTAGCTTTGCTAATTTTGCACTTCTATTTCCAGTTCACTAAAATTCTATGTTTAGTGAATCAGCAGTATTATGTATAAAATGTAAATGGCTTAATGAACTTATTACAAAACAAGATTCCCCCCAGATTAGAGGCAGTGCAAAACTAGGGCTATCACCTTCTCTTGCAAAAAAAATAGGCAGGCAGGACTGTATATGAAAAGAAGAAAAAAGTAACACTATAGGGTCAGGAACACAAACCTGTATTCCTGACCATAGTGTTAAAACCACCAAACCCCCCTTGCCTCCCTAAATATAGTAAAATCTTACTTGTATTCAAGTCTGCAACTGCTGCCCTTTAATATGCCTGACCTCATCATAAGGGATTCTGTGAGGCAATCACAATGCTTTCCAATAAGAGAGCCTGAGACTGTCAAGGAGGATAATCAGGGGCACAAGTCAAACACCGCCCTGGCCAATCAGCATCTCCTCATAGAGATGAATTGAATCAATGCATCTCTATGAGGAAAGTTCAGTGTCTGCATGCAGAGTGTAGAACCTGAATGGCACTACACTTTCTGCAGCACATCTACCAGCCATCTGAGTGGCCAGTGGAGTTATCCTCTGGCTGTCTTTTATCTGAAAAGACAGTGTTTTCATTGCAAAAAGCCTGAAGGGAATGATTCTACTCTCTAAAACAAATATTATAAGCTGCGCTTTTTCTGGTGACTAGTGTCCCTTTAATCCTTTCTTTATCCTTCACCTCTTTGCCAAAAAAAACCCCCAAAATGCTCCTGTTCTCTGCCTGCCTCCAGCAGGGTAGGCAGACTCACTTTTTTATTTTGCAAACAGTGTGCACGGCTTGGAGACTGTTCAGGTGGAATGCACGGACTGGTTGCGATGTGTTCCACCGAGAGATCGCTGCACACTATGCAAGAGCGCAATGCGGTCTAAAAGCTTGGGCACCAAATTCAAATAGAAAGGCATTGGAGATTTTACAACCCAGCCACAACTACCGGTCAGCCAACTGCTTTTAAGCTCTGTAGGTGTGCTCTTGCCAGCCAGCCCTACACTTCACACTGAGGCCTAACAAGGTAAGAACTTCTACTTTTACTTTGTCCCCTGTTTAGTTAGGTACAGTATTTTTTTTCCCCCCAGAATGGGACTTAAGGCCCTCTCAGAAAAATAGAGTGGAAGAGTCTGTAGATTCATGTAGTTCTGAAGATTCCGATGCCTCATCTGATGAAGATTTTGCATTTCTCAATGAATTCTTGCATAAAGCTTATTAAAGGAACACTATAGTCACCAGAACAACTACAGCTTAACGTAGTTCTGGTGTCTATAGCTTGATCCTGCAGGTTTTGTTTAATGTAAATGCAGTGTTTACATTACTGTCTATTAACACCTCTAGTGGCAGTCACTCGGGCGGAGAGTAGAGGTTCTCCCTGGGCCGGTTCTGCACCTACATTCAGCGTCTCCGTGCAGTGAAGGCTCCCCATAGAGATGCACTGATTCAAAAAGCCTACTAATGCTTTCTTAGAGCGTTGCATTGACTGATCGTCACATTCGATGATCTCAGCCATGGAGGCGGGACCAGCCGTGACGAAACTGACATGGCACTGGGAAAAAGGTGAGTAAAATCACCTTTTTAAAGGCAGGCAAGGGGTGGGGTACTGGAAACCTAAATAGTGATTCTACTATATTGTCAGGAATACACGTTTGTGTTCCTGACACTATAGTGTTTCTTTAACCCCGTAAGGACAGCGGGCGTTCTATGCTGTCCTTGGGGACCTGGTCCTAAATGCTGGCGGGCGGCCTATACCCCACTCCCTCTAGCATGTAAGCTCATCGAGCAGGGCCCTCAACCCCCTCTGTTCCTGTACGTCCAGTGGTCAGATCTCAATTATGTGTCTGTTAGTCCACCCATTGTACAGCGCTACGGAATTTGTTGGCGCTATATAAAAAAATAATGGAACGTCCCCGCCGTCCTATGTATTTACCCGGTCGCCGGCGATAGCGGTGGGCGGAACTCACCTGGCAAGGACCTCCCGATCACATGGTCGGCACAGCATTGCCAGCTGGAGGACTGCCTGGAATGACAGGTAGTCCCCCTGCTGGCTGTAAAATGTACACGTTATGTATGTCCATGAGTGGTTCACTGGTTTTGCATCTTTTCCTAAATTGTGTTCCAAGCAGTTGTATACTGCAAACACAGATTAAAAGGAATCCATGTTTAAAATGGAATGAGGCAAAAATGTGATTCTTTGTTAAACTAATTTGCATATACCCACCCAGAATCCTTTGCGGTTGCAACATCGCTGCAGTTTTGTGATTCCTGTGGGAAAAGCAAGTCTTATGGCTTGACTGGTGTGCAGATTTTTGTTTAACATTGTATTAACTATCCACTATATATAATCAAAATACAGTTAAAAAAATTAATTAAATATGTGTGTAATTTTGTTCTAACGTGTGTATATGTATATACATATATATATATATATATATATATACACATATATATATATATATATATATATATATATATATATATATACACACACACACACACATTTAGTTATTTTTAACTGTATTTTGATAATATATAGATATCAAAATATACAAAATAATATATGTACCGTATATACTGGAGTACAAGCCGAGGCCCCTAATTTTACCCAAAAAAACTGGGAAAACTTATTGACTCGAGTATAAGACTAGCGTGAGCAATGCAGCAGCTACTGGTAAATCTCTAAATAAAATTAGATCCTAAAAAAGTTATATTAATTGAATATTTATTTACAGTGTGTGTGTATATAGAGTGCAGTGTGTGTATGATTGCAGTGTTTGAGTGTGTGATGCAGAGCCTTGGTGGGGGTGGGCATTTTTATTTTTGTATTTTATTTGAATAGTTTTTTTTGTTCATTTTTTTTTTTATTGTTGTTCATTTTTATTAATGTTTATTTTGTCTTCCCCCCTCCCTGCTTGATACATGGCAGGGAGGGGGCTCTCACTCCCTGGTGGTCCAGTGGCATTGGCAGTTCAGTGGAGGGGTGCTGGCAGGAAGCACTTACCTCTCCTGCAGCTCCTGTCAGCTCCCTTCTCCTCCGCGCCGGTCCGCTCCTCTGTCAGCTCACAGTGTAAGTCTCGAGAGCCGCACTATGACCCCGCGGCTCTCGCGAGACTTACACTGGGAGCTGACAGAGGTGCTGAATGGACCGGCGCGGAGGAGAGGGGAGCTGACAGGAGCTGCAGGAGAGGTAAGCGCTCGCTGCCAGCCCCCAGTCTGTATTATGGCAATGTAAATTGCCATAATACAGACACTGACTTGAGTATAAGCCGAGTTGGGGTTTTTCAGCACAAAAAATGTGCTGAAAAACTCGGCTTATACGGTATATATCTCATATATATATATATATATATATATATATATATATATATATATATACACACAGAGAGATAAGAGATGCACTCACAGGGCTTGATACGAAAAAATAAATCACTACTTTATTTTCCAAACAAGGTTTACATCATCCGATCGACGTTTCGACCCCTTATTGTCTTCCTCAGGATCCTGAGGAAGACCCTAAGGGGTCGAAACGTCGATCGGATGATGTAAACCTTGTTTGGAAAATAAAGTAGTGATTTATTTTTTCGTATCAAGCCCTGTGAGTGCATCTCTTATCTCTCTGTATATATACTTCACAACGTGGGATAGCACCCAGGCATTCTAACCTATAGATTTGGAAAGGGTGAGTGCCAAGACAAGACTTTAATTTATATATATATGTGTATATATATATATATATATATATATATATATATATACATATATATACATACATACATACACACACACAATTAAATAAAAATATTAAAAGATGATATAATTTTTTTTACATAATTAGGTCATTTTATTAATTACAATTTGCGGGACCTGCCGGACAAGCCATGCCGAAAGTGTAGGGAATTTAATTTGCTAGCACTATATTTAACCCTATCACTTTCCAAGACACCATAAAACCTGTACAAAGGGTGGGTACTGTTTTACTCGGGAGACTTCGCTAAACACAAATGAGTGTTTCAAAACAGTAAAATGTATAACGATGATATCGTCAGTGAAAGTGACGTTTTTTGCATTTTCCGCACACAAACGGCACTTACACTGACGATATTATTGCTGTGTTACTTTTTACTGTTTTGAAACACAAATTTTTGTGTTCAGCGAAGTCTCCTGAGTATAACAGTACCCCTCATATACAGGTTTTATGGTGTTTTCAAAAGTCAAATATAAGGCTTGCGTTTCAGCTTTTTCACATTGAAATTCACCAGATTGGTTACGTTGCCTTTGAGACCGTATGGTAGCCCAGGAATGAAAATTACCCCCATGATGGCATACTATTTGCAATAGTAGACAACCCAAGGTATTGCAAATGGGGTATATCCAGTCTTTTTTAGAAGCCACTTAGTCACAAACGTTTGAGATCCCCCTTGCAGGAGGCTAGATGCCGAAACGTTGGGGTTGCTGTATCTTCTGCTCTGGGTTAGTATGCCTATAACATTATGGGTTTGTGGGATAACTAACAGACCCTTATCTATATACCTGATATGCTTTATAAGGATTTGTAATTTAATGTTTACATGCCTATGCTGCTGCTTGCACTCTGTTCAGGCTTTATTCACCTCGTTCATTATATATATATATATATATATATATATATATATAATTTTATTCAGGGGAAACAGGGCTTTCATTTAACATCAAATATATACTTATATCAAAAGCAAGGAGGTAAGTTTCCACATCATCACGGGGAGTCATCTTTTGGATATACTGGTTTGCCTGGAGAGACTTTGAAACACCGCTGGGCTCTTCTTTGTCAGGTTTTGAGAGAAGGTGTACTTTCTCTTTAAGTATACAATGGTCAGTAAGCTGTGCCGCCAGCAAGCGGTTGCTTTCTTCCAGGGCTCGATTGGTTTCTTGCTGCACACCAGTAGTTTGTAATAAGCCTTTTAATACGTCCTGCAGCAATAACACTTTCACGCTATATGGCTTTATATTTCCTTTGGGTCTGTACTGGTAAGATTTTCAGTACACAAACATCCCACTTCTGACACCACTTTTCGCGGGCTGGCCGGGTCTTGGGTCATAAATAACAGGAACAGTTCTTTCTTCCAATATGAGGAAACCTTTATTTAGCAAGCAGGCCCCAATTGAGCTGCAGCAAAACATGAAAACTAAAAATAAACACCTACTCCACACTGGAGACTAACTAACATAGAGTACACTGTCAATGCTACTGGACAGCTAAGCTGACCCCAGTAGTTTAACAAAATAAAAGAAAAGCTTGCAAAATACCTTTTTGTTCCCACACAGTTTCAGCAGTCTTTTTGACTCACAGTCTCTCTGTCTCTACCCCAGCTCTTCACAGGAGAGACTGATTTCCCTCTGCATAGGGTTTATGTAGCTCCCTAATTGATGTACTAGAGCAACCTGATTTTAACCCCCTCTAGTCAGGGAACACTGAAAGTGCCATTCTGAGGCTAATATAGCAGTGTTCCCTCACACTGCCACATTATATATTTATATATATATATATATATATATATACAGTGGTGTATCCTGGTTTTGTGCTGCCCTAGGCAGGACAAAACTCAGGCGCCCTCCTCCCACCCACGCCACCCTTACCCAACCCTCCCCCCCCACCCGCGCCACCCCCACCCAACCCTTCCCCCGTCCCGCCTTCTAAATACACACACACACACATTCACTGACAAATACGCATACACTAGGTAACAGAAACACACACACTAACAGACACACTCACTAGCAGACACACACACACTCACACTAACAGACACACACACAGTCTAACAGACACACACACAGTCTAACAGACACACACTTACAGACCCACACACTAACACACACACACACTGACCCACACACTAACAGACACACAGACACACACATACAGACATACACACACACACATACAGACACACACACACACACACACACACATACACACACACACACTAACAGACATACACACACTAACAGACATACACACACTAACAGACATACACACACTAACAGACATACACACACTAACAGACATACACACACTAACAGACATACACACACACAGACCCACTAACAGACATACACACACTTACAGACATACACACACACAGACACACAGACACACTAACAGACAGACACACACACACACACTAACAGACACACACACACAGACACACTAACAGACATACACACACACTTACAGACATACACACACACACTAACAGACACACACACACAGACACACTAACAGACATACACAGACATACAAACACACTCAATCACTCACATATTTAATACATTTTTTTTTTTTTAATTTAACCCCCCCAGCCTCCTTACCTTTGGGAAAGCTGGGGGGGGGATATCTGTCTCCCTGGTGGTCCAGTGGCTGCTGGGCAGTGCGGGTAGGTGGGCGGCCGGCGAGGGAGCACTTTCCTCTGAGCGGTCTGCTCAGCTCCCTCGCGCGCCGCAGAGTGAGGCTGGGAGGCGGAGCCGGAATCCCAGCCTCACTCTGCGGCGCGCGAGGGAGCTGAGCAGACCGCTCAGAGGAAAGTGCTCCCTCGCCGGCCGCCCACCTACCCGCACTGCCCAGCAGCCCGCCGGCCGCCCAGCATGCCTTGTTAGCCGCAAGGCTAACAAAGCATTTGCCCTGGGCATTTGGGGGCGGCTTTTTTTGCCGCCCCCTGAAAAATGGCGCCCAAGGCAAATGCCTTGTTTGCCTTGCGGCTAATACACCCCTGTATATATATATGTATGTGTGTATATATATATATATATATATATATATAAATATCAAAATACACGTAACCCTGCCGTCCTTATGGGGTTAAGCACTCAACACCCGTTTCTACCACACTTTCACCAATTTACCAATTTAGAGGTTGAGCACTCACTATATAATTGTAAATGCCAAATTCGTGTGTGCCAGGGGTGCAACTAGCCTCCGGCATACAAGTACCAATATCTCAGTATGTGCAGTGTTTCAAGCTGAAACCACCATGACTTGGTGGTTGCAGTAACTTTTTATGGAGAAATGAGTTTCATGTACATCAAGCAAAGTCTTTTGACATGCCATTTATTTTGTCACTACCTTTGGCACTCCAGATGTTGTGGACCACATCTCCCATAATGCTCTTTCAGTCATAATAATGGCAATGCATCAGGGAACATTTAATCCACAACATGCAGGAGTAGGCAAGTTTCGGCACTCCAGATGTTGTGGACTACACGTCCCCTGATGCTCTGCCATCATTATGGCTGTAACAGCATTATGGGAGATGTAGTCCATGACATCTACTATAATATTGGCAATTTGAATTTGACATGTTTTGTCCATTGGATATAAAGTGTTTATTTTTTAATTTTTTTTATTTTATCCATATTCTTTCTATGGGGGTATATGGTTCGCAAAAACTGCAGACCTCCTGTCTGCAGCATTAAAACTCTCTCTTACTGTTCCCTGACATTGACTATTCTGTCTTTGAAAATATGGAATACACCAATCATAATCTTCTCATTGAGTCTCTGTGCTAGAGTTATGAGTGAGCACACCATCTCTGCTTTCCTATTCTTTTCAATGAGCTGTAGTACAGCTCATTGAGAAGGGGAGAAGGCAGGCACGGTATAGCTCAGTGTTCCTGCAGCTCCAGGTAACTCTGAAGCTAAGGGAAATTTAAGAAAAACTTCCTGGCTGACGGAGTGACAGCCAGTGACGTGTTTCTACTCCAAATATAAAGTGCCAAATTATATGGAAATCAGCATTCTTATATAAACTGTCAGAAATATGACAGATTACCGGTAATACAGTATGGTAAACTGTAGTGATTTATGTGTCGGGATTGTTCCTTTAACTAAAGTACCTGAAAGCTACGTTTGACAAACCTTAAACAGAGCCTGTAACCAGCTGAAAGAATAACTGTTGCAAGGCTTTAAAAGTTACTGTATTTTGACAATCCTAAAAACCATTGCTATTAGCCAGATACTTGTAAATAAACAACTGGACTAAATCCTGGGAAGCTAAGGACAAAAGTGGTGTTTAGAGGCTAATGATATTTTATTTAATGCCTTATCTGTTTTTAAATATAGAAAAATAAGTCCTGCACTCAAACTCCCACTAGTCCTTGGCGGAAGCAATGACTATAGTACACATCAGCCCCAATACACACAACAACAAAAAACAAAGAAAAGAGTTACTTGTGTACTATCCCAAATCCATAAATATGCACATTTAAATAACTGGAGTTTGTTTTACTATCACTCCAAAGGTCGTTTAAGTTCACCTGCCACGTCAAGGCAAACCTTTTAGGTGAGTAATACACTAACAATTCACCTTGCTTCCTTCCGCTTCAGGTAAAAAAAAATCTCTGAGACAATAAGGGGTAATTTTTCTAAACCCCTACATACGTATTAACCCTTAATAGCTAACACATGAGGTGGGTGGCAGCATTGTTACATGGCTGTGTAATACAAAAGCAAATACAAATATACAAAAACAAGTCCTGCGCTCAAACTCCCACAACTCACACTCCACTAGTGTCTATCAAGTGATAGTAAAAACCTCCAGTTATTTAAATGTGTATAGGGATCTTCCATAGACATAAGTGGCCGGTGCAAGGATTTTTGGCTACACAGGTGAATATGCATTTTGCCGCCCCCCCCTTTCACCTGTGTACCCCGTAACCCCTCTTTTGAATTTCTTACCCCCTCTAGTGTTATATATCCCCTCTTGAATGTGTTATCCCTGTATGTATTATATCCCGCTTTAGTGTCTTACAACCCCCCGTGTCTCTTACTTGCCCACCAGCCTCTTTCTGTGTCACTGTGCTTTAGTGTGGCGGATAGGGGCAGAATTGTGGGGAATAGGGACTTTATTATTATTATTATAAAATAAATAACGCCAATACATTCTGTAGTGCTGTACAATAGGGCTTTAGTACTGTGTGTGTGTGGGACTAGGGCTTTAGTCAAGGGGAGATAGGAGTAGTATTGGGGATCGGAACAGTATTGTGGGGTTTGGAAGTTTAGTGGGGGGCAGGGGCAGTATTGTGGGGGATTGGGGCTACGTTGGGGGGTTAGAAACAGTATGGGGGCAGGAGCGGGATTGTGGGGGACTGTGGCTATGGAGGGGGGATTGGAACAGTTTTGAGGGACAGGGCAGCATTATGGGGAACTGGGGCAATTTTGGGGGCAAGGGACAGTAATGTGGGGGACAGGAAGCGGCATTGTGGGGTACTGGGGGGGATAGGAACAGTATGGGGGTAGGGGAGCATTTTGGGGGTAAGGGAACAGGGTCAGTATTGTAACACACACACACACACACATACACACTTTTTTTTCGATCCACACAGACTCCCTACCTTTTGGATCCACAGCCTGGGGTCCAGTGGGCTGCCGCAGTGCTCCCCCCTTTAATTAATTAAGTCCCAGACATAAAATACCGGTATCTACTCACAGTTCAAAGAGTCCGACCACTGGGTGCCTCACCGCCCGGAATGGATCCTTCCGTTGAAGATCCGTGAAGGCAGACTGACGGCGCTGCGCACGTCGCCATCACGCTGCGCACGTCGTCATCACGCTGCGCGATGCCGCGGCCCGCAACGCTCCTCCCCCTCCTCATAGAAGAAGGAAGTCCCGCCGGGCCGCAAAGGTAAAATGCCTAGGTCTTATTTTCGGGGTAGGGCTTATATTGCAGCCCACCCCGAAAATTCGGCTAGGGCTTATTTTCGGGGTAGGTCCTATTTTCGGGGAAACACGGTATATGTTTCACATGTCATGTCTATGCAGTCATGCTCAGTACTGTTACTTGAGACTGCATCGTTGCCACGGTCAACTAAGTCTGTTGTCCTTCCAAAGTCAAATGAGTCATATCAAGTTGGTTAATAGTATGTACCCCCTGGATGTACTTGTGAAGTAACATTCAAAACAACCACCCTTTATAAAATTCTCACATTAAATGGATTCTATTGTCACCAAATAAACTTTAGTTTAGTAAAGCAGTTTTTGTGTATAGATCATGTCGCTGAAATCTCACTGCTCAATTCTTTGTCATTTAGGAGTTATATGACTTTTGTTTCTGTTTATGCAGCCCTAGCCGCACCTCCTTGCTGTGACTGACACAGTCTGCATAAAAACAAAATGGTTTCATTTTCAGTCAGATGTAACTTGATTCAAATGGTTTTATCTCTTGCTTTGTAAATGGAACTTTACCTGTAATTACATAAAATAGGCTCCTGCAGGGTCTAGCAAGCTATTAACAGAGCAGGAGATAAGAAATTCAAAATAAAACATAATTTGCAATAAAGGAAGTGTAAACATTAGAAGACTCTTTACAGGAAGTGTTTAAGAAGACTGTGTAAGTCACATGCAGGTAGTTGTGACAATGGCTGCATAAACAGTTATTTAACTCCTTAATGGAAGAGAATTGAGCAGTGACACTTCAGGAACATGATCTATACACCAAAACTGCTTAATTAATGGGATTCTATAGTGCCTGGAAAACAAACCAGTTTTCCTGGCACTATATGCTCCTGCAGTGCCCCTCCTTCAAGCCTACACCCTTCAGCACCGTGAGAGGGGGTAGGCTTGAAGGAGGGGGGCACTGCAGGAGCATATAGTGCCAGGAAAATGGGATGCTGAAGGGGTTTCTCAGAAACTGCAATAATTACCACATGGGGCATTGCACCCAGACCATTTCAATGAGCTGAAGTTATCTGCGTGCCTACAGTGTCCCTTTAAGCTAAGTTTGTTTTGGTGAGTATAGTGTCCCTTTAGCACAAGCTGCTTCTGACAACAAGTAGCTGTTATAACTAAAGATGTTCACTCCATTCAGAGGTTATCTTAAACCTAGGACAGTCAATTCCAACACATATTGGTGGTAACACTTGAGCTTAAAGCAATGCTCAATTATCGGGGTTATTAATTTAAGGGAGAATTGTGAATTCAAAGTAAATTTCACATTTAAGGCCAAACTAAAAAAAATCTCTCTGAGTCAGCTATGCTTCCAGTTTGCTATTTGGCATTAAATGTCAGATTCACCTTGAATTCACATTTAATTCCTAACAATTCTCACTGTATAACCCTGTATACGTTTTCATGAAACAGGAGTAGCCAAAATTTCAAAACAAAACCTGCTATTTTTTTTTTTAATTCTTTATTTTGGTTGTGCACAGAATGAACAAAGCAGCCGGCGTGTGCCACAACAGCGACGTCCGGTAGAATAGGTGAACATTGGTATTGCACGTTATGGCATTTGATATACAGGCACATTTTTATAATAGTTATATGATCTCTAGAACAGTAGTTTAGGTACACTTTGGATTTGAGTATAGTAGCATACGTGGTTGGTGTGGAATACATAGACATGAATGAGTATGTGAGTGCTTGACATAAAACATGCTGGTGTAACTTGTGCGTGTACATGAAACAATTAACAAACAAGTAGGTTGTGCGACTAGTAGGTGCGTTGTTATTATATTATTTAGTAGCAATCTATCTGAGTTGCTGCCTAGTGGGTGCTGTACATGCTAGTTACCAAGATACAAGAAGAAACTGTATAGAATGGCTAGCACATTTTGCTTAGTAATAAAGAGAGTGAACTGGTACATCTAACAATAGAAAAAGACAATGCACATCTGTATGTTGTAACGTTACGTGTAAGCTTACACATGAGAGCAATGCATAGGGGATACTTTTCTATGTTCCTCTCTCTAGTGCCAGGGAATCGGCAGTAGCCAGTGTAATCTGCAAAGAACATGACTAGAAGAAGCACAGAGTCCTTTTAGTGAGAGTCTGCATGAGGTAATGATGATCTCGAACAGGGTCGCAGGCCATGGGCCTCTGTGTGGATCAGTCTGTTTATTTTCACCCGATGCCTTTTCTGGTGGCTTTGCTCACGTAGTGGGGTATGTGCCCCATCGAGGTTCCCTTACCGGTGGGCCGCGGAAGGACTGTGCGCCGTTTTCGCCCACCTGCCAACAGCCTTGCTGCGTCTTGGTCAGCGTCACAGGAGGCTTTGTGAGTATTCGCATGCGGAGTTGCGCTTTTCTGGTTGAGGGTTGTTGGTGTTGCAGAGTGGGAGGCTGGTCGGGTGCACCAGCAGACCCTGATCCGGAGGTTGGGGTCTTGAGGGCTCTCCGAGGACCCCGGCGCCGTTTCTCGCCATGGTGAGCTTCGGCTTTGTTTCCGTCGGGGGGCCGCTCGGGAATTACAAGGAGGGTTCCCCTGCAACTGGCGCCGGGCAGCCGGGCGGATCCACGCCATCACTTCTTTCATGGCTAGCCTGTGAGTCTGTCTTCGGGCTTTACATTTTGTGTGCTTGGGTGGCTTAATAGGTATTCGCTTGGTCCTAGGCTGCGCCCGATCCGCCATCTTGGCTAGGCCCTTTCTATCTAGTTTGACTGCATGTTTCGTCGCTTGTTTAGGCGATGGTGTGGGGGTAATCGTCCCCAGCGAGGACCGGGATGACCCCCGTCGGTCTAGAGGGGGGGGGGGGGCAGCAGGGCTGTAGCGGGTTCTCTTTTGCGAGCTTGTCCCGTGCCGGGGGATCGGCCGCCTTCCCCGGGCCTCAGGCTTCGCTCCGATTTAGGCCGCATGGCCGGTAGAGGTTTCTCAGCATTGCACCGGTGCCGGACAGGTACCGTTTTGTTTAGCTTGGTGCTCCTTGTTTGTTCCCGGTCACCCTGTGCTGCCAACATGGTCATATCACTCGTTTTCAACTCACTTATGTCAGTTATAGCAGGAGCTCTTAGGATGTGCGACTGGCCATCTTGGCTGTCAGGCCCCGCCCCCCAAAAACCTGCTATTTTTAAATTTAGCGTTTGTTTAGTCTTCGGGAACTTGTAGGTTAAAATGCTGTTTTTGTGGGGCTAACAGACATTGTCACAAACACTCTGAAAATAAATTAACATTTTAAAGTACTACCCAACATTATAAAAACAAAGCAACTGGGTGCTTTTTTCACTTGCATATATTGTAATGAAAATAATGACACCATATGGATCTCTGTTAATGCATCATATCTAGAACCATTTCTAATCTTAGGGTGTCCCTAATTATCTGAATGACATTGGGCACCATAATAAAACTAAGGGCTAGTTTTTGTTTATTTTTCTTATATGTAATATACCATATAAAACAGTAGATGTCACTATAAATTGGAATACTATAGGGTTCCATTTGTATGCAATGGTATCTCCATTCCAAATGCAAAACAGGAACACTTGTTTTAAATAGTGAAACAAGTGAAGCTTCTTTGAGTGCGCCTTTAATTTATTTTTATTTTAGTTATTTATTACTGGCATTTATAAAGCGCCAACATATTCCACAGTGCTGTACAATTAGGGGAGAACATACAATATACACAGACAAAATTTATTTTTTTTATGGATATATTTCATTTTTGGAAAAAAAAAACAACCAAACAATATGAATTTACTAACATTTTTACAATCGTGTCCTAATCCAATTGCTGCCATATTAATGCTATATATTGTCTAGTCAACTGCAGTTCAATATCTAGTAAAAATGTCTGTGGAGATTTTACTGTGGTGTAGGGATTTGTAGAAAAACACCTCATTAGTTTAAGTGTAATTTCTTAGTATTCATTTTTATGTGTCCATTAAAATGGTTGCTTGCTATATAAAGCTATTGTGGGTGAAGTTGTTGTTTAGCAAGTGATGGCCTCACTATCCATTTACAATGAGATGTACATTTAACTCCCACCAGCTTTAACTAGAATCTCACTTAGCATGATATGACTTGATGATGATTAGTGATGTACCAAACTGTTCGCCAGCGAATAGTTCCTGGTGAACATAGCGTGTTCGCGTTCGCCACTGCGGGCAAACACATGCGCGGTTCGATCCGCACCCTATTCGTCATCATTGAGTAAACTTTGACCCTGTGCCTCACGGTCAGCAGACACATTCCAGCAAATTAGCAGCAGACCCTCCCTTCCAGACCCTCCCACCTGCTGTACAGCATCCATTTTAGATTAATTATGAAGCTGCATTCTTAGATAGAGGAGGGAAAGTGTAGCTGCTGCTCATTTGATAGGGACATTAATAGCTAGGCTAGGGTATTCAGTGTCCACTACAGTCCTGAAGGACTCATCTGATCTCTGCTGTAAGGACAGCACCCGAAAAAGCCCTTTTTAGGGCTAGAACATAAGTCTGCTTTTTTTTTCTTCTGTGTAATGTAATTGCAGTTGCCTGCCTGCCAGCTTCTGTGTCAGGCTCAGTAGATACTGTGCCCACTTGCCCAGTGCCACCACTCATATCTGGTGTCACAATAGCTTAAGCTTGCATTTAAAAAAAAAAAAAAAAAAATTCCACTGTAATAGATTGAATAGCAGTTAGTTGTCTGCAAGCGTCTGGGTGTCAGGCCTTCAGCGTGTGCTCTGCCAACCTCTGCAAGTGCACTTTGCCACTCATATCTGGTGTCACTATAGCGTGCCTTTAAAAAGAAAAAAAGTTTTTCACTGTAAGCTAATAGCAGTCAGTGTCCTTAAAGCGGGTGTCAGGCCTTCAGCGTGTGCTCTGATAACCTCTGCAAGTGCACTTTGCCACTCATATCTGGTGTCACTATAGCGTGCCTTTAAAAAGAAAACAAGTTTTTCACTGTAAGCTAATAGCAGTCAGTGTCCTTAAAGCGGGTGTCAGGCCTTCAGCGTGTACTCTGCCAACCTCTGCAAGTGCACATTGCCACTCATATCTGGTGTCACAATAGCGTTGATTTAAAAAAAAAAATGTTTTTCACTGTTATAGATTGAATAGCAGTTAGTTGTCTTCAAGCGGGTGTGTCAGGCCTACAGCGTGTACTCTGCCAACCTCTGCCACTGCACAGTGCCACTCATATCTGGTCGCACAGTAGCTTGCACGCATAGTACCACTAATCCAAAAAAAATGACAGGCCACCCCGCAGGGGCCATCGTGGTCGTGTTGCTGTGATTCCCTTTTGCCCTAGAATAATGCCCAGTTTTCAGAGGCCACGTACCCTGAACTTGAAAAGTTCTGAGGACATAGTTGACTGGCTAACACAGGACACCCAATCTTCTACAGCTTCCGCTTGGAACCTTGACGCACCATCCTCCTCCAGCTTAGCTTCGGGCACCTCTCAAGATATCACTCATCCGCCTGCCGCCATCACCAACATTAGCACCACAGCCGCTTCACTTGGTATGTCAGAGGAGTTATTTACACATCCGTTTGAAGAAATGAGTGATGCGCAACCATTATTGCCAGAGAATGTAGATAACAGGGATATATCTCAGGCAGGCAGCATTACACACATGGACGTACGGTGTGAAGCGGTTGATGATGACGATGCGTCCATGGATGTCACGTGGGTGCCCGCTCGGCAAGAAGAACAGTGCGAAAGTTCAGATGGGGAGACAGAGAGGAGGAGGAGGAGACGAGTTGGAAGCAAGGGGAGGTCGTCGCAAGGACCTAGTGGCACAGTCAGACAGCATGCATCGGCACCCGGGGTCAGCCCGACAGCACGCCAATCAACGCATGCTGTGTCCACCACCAGAATGCCGTCATTGCAGAGCTCAGCAGTGTGGCATTTTTTTGTGTGTCTGCCTCTGACAATAGCGATGCCATTTGCAACCTGTGCCAAAAGAAACTGAGTCGTAGGAAGTCCAACACCCACCTAGGTACAACTGCTTTGCGTAGGCACTTGATCGCACATCACAAACGCCTATGGGATCAACACATGAGTACAAGCAGCACACAAACTCAAAGCCACCATCCTCCTCCTGGTCCAGCATCTTCAGCCACGTCCACCACTGCTGTCCTCCTTGCCCCCTCTCAACCATCCGCCACTCCGTCTCTCGCCTTGAGCAGTTCCCGCTCATCTGCCCACAGTCAGGTGTTTGAGCGTATGCAGCCAATGTCAGAAAGTCACCCCCTTGCACAGCGTCTGACAGCTGGCTTGTCTGAACTATTAGCCCACCAGCTTTTACCATACAAGCTGGTGGAGTCTGATGCGTTCAAAAAATTTGTAGCTATTGGGACACCGCAGTGGAAGTTACCCGGCCGAAATTTATTTTCACAAAAGGCAATCCCCAACCTTTACTCAATTGTGCAAAAGGAAGTAATGGCATGTCTGGCACACAGTGTTGGGGCAAGGGTCCATCTGACCACTGATAAAGCATGGTCTGCAAAGCATGGTCAGGGCAGGTATATCACCTACACTGCGCATTGGGTAAACCTGCTGACGGCTGCCAAGCATGGAATGCGTGGCTCTGCAGAGGAGTTGGTGACACCGCCACGACTTGCAGGCAGGCCTGCTGCCACCTCCTCTACTCCTCCTACTCCATCCTCTTCCATAACCTCCTCGGCTGAGTCCTCTTCTGCTGCTGCGTCTTGCTCCACATCAACTGCACCCCCCCAGCTCCCCAGGTACTATTCCACATCCCGGATACGGCAGTGTCACGCTGTCTTGGGTTTGACTTGCTTGAAAGCAGAGAGTCACACCGGACAAGCACTCCTGTCCGCCCTGAACGCACAGGTGGAAAAGTGGCTGACTCCGCAGCAACTGGATATCGGCAAAGTGGTTTGTGACAACGGAACAAATTTGTTGGCGGCATTGAAGTTGGGCAAGTTGACACATGTCCCGTGCATGGCACATGTGTGTAATCTGATCGTACAACGCTTTGTGCATAAGTACACAGGCTTACAGGACGTCCTGAAGCAGGCCAGGAAGCTGTGTGGCCATTTCAGGCGTTCCTACACGCCATGGCGCACTTTGCAGATATCCAGCGGCGAAACAACATGCCAGTGAGGCGCTTGATTTGCGACAGCCCGACACGTTGGAATTCAACACTCCTAATGTTCGACCACCTGCTCCAACAAGAAAAAGCCGTTAATGAATATTTGTATGACCGGGGTGCTAGGACAGCCTCTGGGGAGCTGGGAATTTTTTTGCCACGTTACTGGACGCTCATGCGCAATGCCTGTAGGCTCATACGTCCTTTTGAGGAGGTGACAAACCTAGCCAGTCAAACCGAAGGCACCATCAGCGACATCATACCATTTGTTTTCTTCCTGGAGCGTGCCCTGCGAAGAGTGCTGCATCAGGCCGTAGATGAGCGTGAAGAGGAAGAGGAAGAGTTGTGGTCACCATCACCACCAGAAACAGCCTTATCAGCATCGCTTGCTGGACCTGCGGCAACGCTGGAAGAGGATTGTGAGGAAGAGGAGTAAGAGGATGAATGTGGCTTTGAGGAGGAGGAGGAGGAAGACCAACCACAATAGGCATCCCAGGGTGCTCGTTGTCACCTATCTGGTACCCGTGGTGTTGTACGTGGCTGGGGGGAAGAAGAACATACCTTCATTGAGATTACTGAGGAGGAGGAACGGGAAATGAGTAGCTCGGCATCCAACCTTGTGCAAATGGGGTCTTTCATGCTGTTGTGCCTGTTGAGGGACCCTTGTATAAAAAGGCTGAAGGAGAACGACCTGTACTGGGTGTCCACGCTACTAGACCCCCGGTATAAGCAGAAAGTGGCGGAAATGTTACCAAATTACAACAAGTCGGAAAGGATGCAGCATTTGCAAAATAAATTAAAAAGTATGCTTTACACAGCGTATAAGGGTGATGTCACAGCACAACGGGAATCTAACAGGGGAAGAGGTGAAAGTCGTCCTCCTTCTCCCACGACGGCAAGGACAGGACACTTTAAAGATGTGTTGTTGATGGAGGACATGCGGAGCTTTTTAAGTCCTTCGGGATCCACCCTCAGAGAACGACTCGACCGATAGGTAGCAGACTACCTCGCCTTAACTGCAGATATCGACACTCTGAGGAGCGATAAACCCCTTGACTACTGGGTGTGCAGGCTTGACCTGTGGCCTGAGCTATCCCAATTTGCGATAGAACTTCTGGCCTGCCCCGCTTCAAGTGTCAGAAAGGACCTTCAGTGCAGCATGAGGTATTGTCACTGAGAAGAGAAGTCGCCTAGGTCAAAAAGGTCTAGATTAACTCACCTTTATAAAGATGAATGAGGGATGGATCCCGAAGGGACTGACAGTGGGCGATACATTCGACTAAAAAAGGCCTGATGAGATGAGCTGCCTTGGGCTAAAAATGGTCTACACGGTGCTGTATTTTAGCTCTGAATGCCGGTTGACTTGCGTGACTTATCCGCCACCAACTAGGGTTCAAGCCGCAATGTTTTAGGGCACTTTCTGCCTGGGAAACAAACATCAATTTTTATGGCCGCTGCTACAGCAGCATTTTTCAGGCACGTGTACATACCTAATTTTTCGTCCCTCTGGTGCTGCACTGTGGCTTCAAAAACCAAACCAAAAAAAAGGCACTTAAACTGATAGGAATAGTACTACTTAACACACCACTCCTATCTGGTGGCACATTAGATTGCACGCGCAGTGCCCCAAATTTGAAGTAGGAGGACCGACCAAGCATCTTTTTCCATCTCCCGGTTCCTAAAATCGATGCCATATACACGTCCCCTGAAAGGGTGCCAGCTCGTTATTCTCTTGGGCGCCAGCTCGTTATTCTCTTTTTCACTTCACTAGGGACACTTTACTGCACTATGGGCACTTAGACCCACTCTTTGTCTTGCACACTGTTACTCCTAGCCAGCATCTGTGATGGGAAATCAGGCAGTCATCTAAACGTTTAGACTGAGCTTTAGCTTAGAACACCCTTGAAGGTGTTGAGATTAGGGCTAGTTTAGAGGATTCTTCTTAGACCTCTCTGAGTCTTTATAGCCCTTCTACCTATCCAGCATTTCTGGAAACTAGCTAAGAGAAAGGGTGGCTGTGTGTCTGTGATACATTTAACTTTATATCACCTTATTGACACTTTATCACTTCGGTCTCCATACTCTCTGCCTATACCCATCTATTTAGAGGGAATTTCCTTGCCCCTGCCAATATTATATAATAGGTAATAGTATTACCATTATTACACAATTAGGTCTCTGAGGACAGGTGTCAATCCATATCTGCCAAGTGACCCTATGTAGGGTGAACAGTCCCTATTCTGCTCCGTGTCAGTGTGTATCAGGGATCCTTAGGATAGGTGTCAATCCATATCTGCCAAGTGACCCTATGTAGGGGGAGCAGTCTCTATTCTGCTCTGTGTCAGTGTGTATCATGATCTCTGAGGACAGGTGTCAATCCATATCTGCCAAGTGACCCTATGTAGGGGGAACAGTCCCTATTCTGCTCTGTGTCAGTGTGTATCAGGGATCCTTAGGATAGGTGTCAATCCATACCTGCCAAGTGACCATATGTAGGGTGAACAGTCCCTATTCTGCTCCGTGTCAGTGTGTATCAGGGATCCTTAGGATAGGTGTCAATCCATATCTGCCAAGTGACCCTATGTAGGGGGAGCAGTCTCTATTCTGCTCTGTGTCAGTGTGTATCATGATCTCTGAGGACAGGTGTCAATCCATATCTGCCAAGTGACCCTATGTAGGGGGAACAGTCTCTATTCTGCTCTGTGTCAGTGTGTATCATGGTCTCTGAAGACAGGTGTCAATCCATATCTGCCAAGTGACCCTATGTAGGGGGAACAGTCTCTATTCTGCTCTGTGTCAGTGTGTATCAGGGATCCTTAGGATAGGTGTCAATCCATACCTGCCAAGTGACCCTATGTAGGGTGAACAGTCCCTATTCTGCTCTGTGTCAGTGTGTATCAGGGGCTATGAGGACAGGTGTCAATCCATATCTGCCAAGTGACCCTATGTAGGGGGAACAGTCTCTATTCTGCTCTGTGTCAGTGTGTATCAGGGATCCTTAGGATAGGTGTAAATCCATACCTGCCAAGTGACCCTATGTAGGGTGAACAGTCCCTATTCTGCTCTGTGTCAGTGTGTATCAGGGTCTCTAAGGACAGGTGTCAATCCATATGTCAAGGTGTCAATATGTCATATGTCAGGTGTCAATCCATATCCATTGTGATTTAGGAATGTTAGCTGATTTCTGCCCTTTATGGATTAAAACCAGACTCTGGATCAACTGTGTAATTTTCCATGGGAGTTTTGCCATGGATCCCCCTCCGGCATGCCACATTCCAGGTGTTAGTCCCCTTGAAACAACTTTTCCATCACTTTTGTGGCCAGAAAGAGCCCCTGTGGGTTTTAAAATTCGCCTGCCCATTGAAGTCTATGGCGGTTCGCCCGGTTTGCCGGTTCGCGAATGTTTGCGGCAGTTCGCGTTCGCCGTTTGCGAACCGAAAATTTTGTGTTCGCGACATCACTAATATGTCCAGCAGAACAGTTAACTACTTTTACTCAATTTTATGGGACATCAACCCAGAACTGATTTATTTATTTTTTCTTTATAAGGGGTTTTGAGAATTAATTCGCCTGAGACCTGGATCTTTGACAATTTGTGTGTAAGTCACCCCTTAATGATTTACCTGTCCAAAGCTTCTGGGGTTAGCTTGCTGTGTGTTTTTACGCCAGACGCAAAAAGTTGCGCAAAACTAATATTGTAGGCCAACAAGAGAGCATTTCAGATGGTTTATCAAGAGAGGTGGCCCTAGACAAGTATTTATTTCTGGAAATTAATAACTTTAAAAACATAGACTACATAGAGCAGGTCTTCAAACCATAACCACTTCTGTAAGAAAAAGTTGCCATGTTGCTTAGAATGAACCTTTAAAAGATTGAAGTGGTTATGGTGCCTGGAATATGTGAGCCCCGAGTTCTGCATCACTATTACATATTTTGCTCACTTTCAGTAGAGATTCTCAGCCCCAGGCAGCCTGAAAACTAGCCTTCCATATGACAGAGGGGAAACTATTCTCTGCTTCATACCATACCAGGGGTAGTAAAAAAATTAATTAGGTCCAGACAGTGGCGTTTAGGATTGCTGCAGGAAGGCAGGTTTATTAAAACAAGCTTGATAAAGGCCTCTGTGTAGGCCAAAACATTGCAATACACCGGCAGCAATCCTGAGTGCCTGGACCTAATTTATTTTATCTACTAAACTGAGTTTTGTCAACCCTGGCCTTGATAAGCACCTGGATTACTAAGTGTGAGTGCGGAATCCTCTGTTTGTGAATTAATACCAGAGGTAGTGGGCATAGACTGGCTGAGAGTGTCCATGGACTCGAGGGGCCATGATCACTACAATTTGGTTAATCAATCTGGAAGTGGTTATGGTGCCTACAGTGTTCCTTTAAGAAGTTTAATGTGAGTCATTATTGGCTAATACAATCATAAAACTGATATTATCTTTCTATTTCTCTGGGGAGTTGTTCAATGGGAACTTAATTTTAGTTATTTTACTACTTATATAACTGCTTTATACAATACATATACTCTATTTTAGTATTGTGATTTATTTTAATTCATTTTATATTCAAGTGAGTTGTACGTACAATTAACGTGTTTATTTTAATATACTTTGCACTTAATGTTTTTTTTTACCCCTGTCATCCTGAAAGAACTATGAAAATATACAGTATACATTTAAAATCTATTTAATTATATATATATATATATAGCTTTCCAAAATGAAATAAATCATTTTCCAACCAGTGGATTCACTGTGTGTTTATAAATAAATGCTCTTGTAAGTGTGAAGCACATATCAGTCACTCTTGTATTCTCATGGGAATTTGACAGAGGCTGTTAATTGATAGGACAGGAGGACTATGTGCTTTTTAGGAGGAGCAAACAGTGTGTGACATCTAAGTACCTCTCTTTGTCATGTATAAAAGCACAGCTCTGTCAAGTTACTTTAAGCACTAAGATCATCTCTCCTGGGATAAGCATCACTCACCATGGACGATATTTACAAAGCAGCGGTATGTAATACACTATTTACATTAAGTTTAACTGCCAAATATGTAAGGGAAATTGCAAGACTATCAATTCTAAATTGTCTTAGAAAAATAACGAATTAACCAAGGTTTATAGTAGTGTCCACCATTAACATATTATAGGTCTTACAATATATGTCTGCTTTTTTGTTTATTTCATTTTTTATTTATTTAAAATATATATATATTTGGCTGACAGTAAGACTTTTCCCACTTCTTAATTTTTGCCTGAATTTTTCCACCCAGCTATGAAAGCACCATAGCTCACTGTTAAGTGGATATCTTATTTCACAGATTTCTCTAATTTTGTATCATCCTATCGTGTCTGATGCTATGCATTACTCAGTTCTGTATCTCTATCAGTTAAACTTTATCGAAACTACACTGGAAGTGTTTATTGAATAATCCCTCTTTCCCCCATATACCACTAAACAGTACGTATTATCAGTATTTTCCATTAATCAGATATTTCCTTTCATCACATTTTTTTTTTAATGTAAAATGAGACATTGAATATTATTTACTATTTAAAAGCAAACTGCTTTGATACATAATATATAGTATGTAAAGCACAGCTTGTACATGCATTGTAAATCACAATTGCCCAAGCCTGATATGCAAACACTCAAGCTAATGACCTTGAAATTTCTCTAGCCAGCATTTGCAATACCAACTGTCCAACACGAATAGCATAAACAAAAACCTATCATGTTCACTGGTGTTGTGCTTTCTCTGGTTGGCTGAAGATACTGCTGCCCAGATGCCGTAAAAGAACTTCAGAGGACTATTTATTAAACAACTAACTTGAGTGAAAGAAAACCAAATTGCTAAATGTTTTCAAAAGAGTTGATCTGGAAAGAAAATAACCAGAGCCAGCTTTAGTTACATATTGCATATTTTTGTGTAAATCAGTCTTGATGACCTCAGCTAACACAATGCTTTCTCATAGAAAAGCATTGGGAGGTTATTGCGCATGCGCAGAAAAACCACCATGATGCGCTAATCAGCACCTCCTCATAGACATGCATTTAATAATCAATGCATCTCTATGGGGAGAGTACAGCGTCTATCTGCAGAGCTTGGAGACTCTGAACACCAATGCTGCACACTGTTTCTTTAAGCTGCAGTTGTTCTGGTAACTATAGTGTCTCTTTAACCCCTTAAGGACCAAACTTCTGGAATAAAAGGGAATCATGACGTGTCAGATATGTCATGTGTCCTTAAGGGGTTAAGGACTAGGATTGGCGTTGAAACTGTTTCCAGTGTTTTTTTTGGTCTGGGGTTTGCAATTAGCAGGATAATATTCCTCCTAAAAATGTGTTCTTCATTTCACTTTTCTAGATATTAATTAAATATCTGCTTTTTATTAATTGAAGTGAGGTTAACATTGTGTTTTCATATCTAAGACTAGTTTACAGAACTCCCACGTCCAGGTTTTCTGATATGAAGATGTGCTGTGCTTTGTGGATATAACACATTGATCTCACAACAGAATTGCGTGATCTGGTTGTGTGTCAAATGGACAACCCACACAGCCCATACATTATAATTTCACAGTTCCACTCCATTGCATCAAGGCTTTAATGAGTGAGATGTTTTTTATTTTTTTTTATTTTGAGGGTGGGGGAAGATCATAGTATAAACCGACTACTGTTATATTTTATGTATCCCATGCTTACCTACTTGCTTGGTATTTTTAGCTGTCATACCAAGGGATCAACCTTTTCTCAACCCCTGTAAATGAATTAGAAAAAAACCCCATATATTTATAATAGTGATTTTAAATCATTATGGTTCTTCTTGGAAAGCAGGATTTATTTCACTAAAAACATATAAATGTATTGGTTAAACTCTTTAAGAATTGCATGTTCTGTTTAATCCCTTAAGGACCAAACTTCTGGAATAAAAGGGAATCATGACATGTCACACATGTCATGTGTCCTTAAGGGGTTAATTGGACCTTGCCTCATTTTTTTCTGTTCTAAATGCATGTTTTATATTTCTAATAAAGCAAAACCAACATTTGCTTATAAATCCACACTATACATTTTGTGCATTAAAAATTGAAATGTTTGGCTGTATGCTTTTATGCCTACTGCTATTAATAAAACAATGCTAGATCGGATTGTAGAAGCCACATGTAAGAAACTTTGTATTGGAATGTAGAGCGAGGAATGTATGCCTGCTGTCTGCACTTGGGGTTACATTTCATGCCATTTACAAAGGGTATGCATTCTTCGTCTATATATGGAACAATGGATCAGGGAACAATGGCAAGGCAGACTGATATAGCCGGTGGTATCATTAATAAATAGCTGTTTCATCTGTGAGATGTAGGCCCTGGTACATAGCCCAGCAGGTGCTCTAAATAGTGAGCAGATTAATGGAATGGTTATTGTTATAGCGCCTCTGCACAGGTGAATCATAGTGCTGTCTTATACATTATAGCAGAATGCTGATTTTGTTGTGCTTCTAAACTTGAGCGAAAAGTACATGTAATGCCTAGTTTATAAAATTATATTGTGTGTGATCCTTTTTTTTTTTTTCTTATAAGGATATGGTGATGGCATGTGATCAGATTGCAGCAAAAACAAAGTCAATGTTATTTACATAAGTGAGCTTTGTTGGGAATTCTTAGTCAATTCAAAGTCAAATTCAAATTGACGCCACAAACTTTAAACTTCCCCAACCACCACAGAGCGTGATAATTATCCTGCAGAATGATATAGTTTGTTATATGTCTCACCTCCGTAAACAGACTTTGATTTATCAAGTGCTGCATGATACAGAATGTGATATGTCTCTGGTTGGTACAGCGAGGGATATTTCCCTTATAGTATGATGAATAAATATTATATAAAAGATGAAAATTTATATATAAAAAAAAAAGTTCTCTAGTCTACGGTACAATTTTTTTCATGAATGAAGAGATTGGGAGTAAAATAAACATGGGGCCAGAGGGCATCTAATGACTAGCCTTAACATCTTCACTGTTCTTTGCATGGCAAAAGGGTGATTCTAAAAAAAGAGACCTGGGGACTGGAAAACTCCTGATTCGCAAAAACATTGGAAACGGCTGAAATTGGAGATGGACAGGTGGAAATGGGGAGGGGTGGGGGGCCGAGGGGAGTGGGTGTGTGCTGGTGTGGACAGGCAAATTGTATTACCGGTGGTTACAAGGCTGTCACACTGAGCTTGCCATCTATAGAGCAATGCTGAATTGTTTACGTAAGGGCAGGAATGCTCTGGAATTCAAGCCTTGTGCAGCACAAATACTTTTAAACATGACTTCATAGTACATCTTTCCCTGGTATTCTCAAAAGCGTGGATGGTGGAGAAGGTGTTCCAAAGTGGGAACTTTTGGCACAAATGCTGGTGCAATATCATTATTACAAGGGAATTACACTTTTTAGCCTATTAAAGAATCTGGGTGTCATGACTCACCCAAAATGTCCTTGAGAAGGTTGGGGAAGTGAATGCCGCATTCTAAGCTTCCCTATTACATTTTGTGTCCCTATATACCTCCTATAATTTATTTATATAATTTACACATTCATAATATGTAATATACAGACACGGGGAGGAATTACATAGACCAGTGGTTCCCAAACCAGTCCTGTGGGCCATGAGGACTGGATTGGAAACCACTGAGATAGACACAATTCAGAGGTAAAATCCTCCTATGTTGTTAGATTTGATCCAAGGCAGGCGTCCCAAACTCTGGAGCTGCATAATACAAATACCTTGATTTTCTGGCCATTTATTGCATTTAAAGAATTCTGGGAGTTGTAGTTGTAGGTCAACATATGTGGGTTAGCGTTTGAGATCCTTGAGACAACTGCATGGCAGTGAACTCGGTTTAAAATGAACATATTTAATCCCTTTGTGACACAGGAAGTACAACCACCGTCACCGTCTTAGAATGACTCTCATGCGCTCATGACCACATCCCACTCACACCCCTAAAATTAAAATGTGAATTTTTGAAATGTGGGGAGGTATGATTAATACATGAAACCATATTGTAAGTTCATTTGGGGAGGGCCATCAGCATCTCCTGCTCCTCTAATTTAGAACACCGTGGAATATATTGGGGCTTTATAAATAAAAAAAATAAAACATGATGAGAAGGGTGTGCTGTGAGGTTTTTAAATAATAATATTTGCAGAGCATCATTAGTTTTCAGCATTAGTTCAATGTCTCTACTAAAGGCAGAATCGTCTCTACTAAAGGCAGAATATGATTTTATGCACTAGACTGTAACTAATTATTATTCAGAGAGAAATAACTTATCAGAAGAATAACAACAGCTGACCTGGCATTTTCACTTAAACGAAGGTAAGATATATAGATGCATATTCTAAAAAAAGGCTCAGTGACACAACATAAGGCATCATCAGGGAAATCTGCATAAAAATACACCCCAAAAATATAGAAAAGAGCAATATATGGAAAAAATGACCCTTTATTCAGCTGAGTATGCCAGAATCTCTCAGTATTTAATCTGGACTGTGTCATGTTGCGTTGTGTATATTTTCATAGAATGCTTCCTCTTACTCATTCACTCAGGCACAACCAAGCACTGCCGCTTTTTATAGTGGGCATGACAATATGAGTATATAGGTGCCATCCTTCCACTAATATTCCTAATACCTTCTCTGCTCCTCATTTTTTATTCACAATATTTGTACTGGTAAGCAGGATTCAGGTGTGCTGAATCACTGTTAAAGCGACACTAAGTCACTATAGCCATTTAATCTCTTTGAATTGGTTATAATGTCTGTAATCCCCTGGCACCGTCTCTCCATTCAGTGTTGAAAGATGTTTGAGCAGCTTAACACTAAATAAGGCTCCCTGGCCAACCAAAACCACGGCCCCTGCCGGAGATGTGGCTAAGGCAGAAAGTACACATTTCCTTTTAGTCATACAGATTCATACCAGTGATGGGAGCTCTGATAGGCTAAAAGCAGTCAGCTGACACTCTCAGCCAATCACCGCTGCCCATTGCTGCTCAAGCTAACAATTAATCATTGGTCCAAACAGCACAGAGGGGATGTGCTCTTGTTTAAAGGGAAACTCCAGTGCCAGGAAAACGATCCGTTTTCCTGGCACTGGAGGGTCCCTCTCCCTCCCACCCCCAAATCCCCGGTTACTGAAGGGGTGAAAACCCCTTCAGTCACTTAACTGAGGCAGCGGCGATGTCCCTCGCCGCTGTCTCCTCCTCCGCGATGCTCCTCCTGTCCATTGCGTCGGCCGGTGGGCGAGACTGATCCCGCCCACCGGCCGAGGAGACCTAATGCGCGTGCGCGGCAATGCCGCGCATGCGCATTACGTCTCCCCATAGGAAAGCATTGAAAAATAATTTCAATGCTTTCCTATGGGGTTGTGAGCGACACTGGAGGTCCTCACACAGCGTGAGGACGTCCAGCGACGCTCTAGCACAGGTTTCCTGTGCTGTGGACCAGGAAGTGACCTCTAGTGGCTGTCTAGTAGACAGCCACTAGAGGTGTAGTTAACCCTACAAGGTAATTATTGCAGTTTATGAAAAACTGCAATAATTACACTTGCAGGGTTAAGAGTAGTGGGAGTTGGCACCCAGACCACTCCAATGAGCAGAAGTGGTCTGGGTGCCTGGAGTGCCCCTTTAACACTGAATGGAAAGACACTATAACCAATTCAATGAGATTAAGTTGTCTGGATGCACTGTCACAGGGCCTTCAACCCTTCAAAAGTAACTATTGTAGTTTTTAACAAACTGCAATAATTACCGTTCAGGGTTAACTCCACCTCTAGTGGCTATGCGTGGGGACCTCCAGCGTCACGTAGAACCCCATAGGAAAGCATTGTATAATACTTTCCTATGGGGAAATCCCAATGCGGCCATTGAGGAGTGAAAATGGAACCGAGCCAGGGCTGAGGGACATCAGCGCTGGACCCGGGTAAGGGATGGAAGGCTTTTTTTTTACTCCTTTTGCACCACGAGGTAGGGGTGTTTGACAGAGGGGAAGCTCTAGTGCCAGGAAAATAAGTTTGTTTTTCTGGCACTATAGTTTCCCTTTAATATCTACTCAGTGTGTCCTCTTTCCATAAATGTCTCTTCACTGAAATTCAGAGTTTAGTGAATAAACCTCTGAGGGAATGTAGTTGCATTCACAAGGGGCTGGCAAAATGGATTTTTGCCTAGGGCGGCGAGAATCCTTGCACCAGCCCTGTATGATCCCTCTATAATTTGAATGCTACTTCAATGGGCCCATTTATTCTAGACTACTCCTAGCCTCAAATGCCAATTAACCATAGTGAATAGGCTGATGGACCAATGAGAAAATAACCAAAACTGCATTTTTTATTTTGCATTTTAATAATTGTAGTTATTTGTTATACTTGTGAAACATGAATTTGTAGATTGTACTTTCTTTCTTTTACATCGTGCAATGGAATATATATAGTGCTCTCAAATTAATAATTAACCCACCGTGGTAAACAAGTGTAACAATCCTCATTTAACACTAAAATTTATATTTCTAATTACAGTGTAAAAATAAATTAATGATAGAACATTGAACAAAATTATTACAATGTGAGTGAATAAGTTTTCACTTTATAAATAAATTAATGTTGATAAAAGCAGGGAAGGTGGTATCTGCACCTTTCATGCCTTGATAAGGTAATGCAAAGCGACGGCTAAATTTGGTTTGAATTTCACGTCTCTATCACAATGCGAATGCTGGTGCCAAGTTTGAGTGCTTAGAGTAGATAAAAGGCCTAATGTTAAATGCCAGTGCTGTGGCGTTACTGGGAACAATCAAATACTTTATCTTTCTCTCTCCTACTCCTGTATCTGGTCCCTAAATATAGAACACATGCTAAGGGATCGTGTTACTTTAAATATACCAGAAGACCAACAGGGGTATGCATCTTAAACCTATGCAGAGCCAATTGTGACTCACCCATTCACCCATTCAGCTTGAAAGCCAGAACAATAAAAAGCCTCAGCTGTTATTTTAATACACCAAATAATAAAGGCAAACGTAATCAATTATTGTGCTGCTGTTGCAATACTTTGTTGTTTACCTTTCAATCTATACATTTTACCATTCTTCTTAAGGGGATACTCCAGGCCTGAGCGGACTCATTTTTTATTAGAAGATGTATACGAAAAAACAATAAATTATAAAAATGAAATAAAGCAATAAAAACGAACCAGATACTCACATTTTAGTGAAGTTCCTATCTTTGATGCAAATAGACATGTTGTGCAGAATCTGCAGTGAGCTCTCATTAAAAAGATGTATCCAATCATGATCACGTAATTTGTATAGGATTGCTGAAATTATCCCATCAAAAAAGGTGAGAAAAAGAGAAACACCGTGTGTTGGAAGACAGAGGCAGAAAGGATGTTATTACACAGTAAAATGTTAGATTATTTAAAAAATAAACCAAAACAAAACACCCAGAATTACTATCTGTAACCAAACTGCCACATAACACCTATCAAGTCTGGGTACCTAGATGTCCCTTTAAAATATGTACATTACATTTATGAAAAAATAGATATTTTTTTAGGCAGATTTAATTGTTATTATTGTGAGTTGTCTTCAGTAAAACATATTCTAAAAAAAGACTATACAATTAAACATGCATGTTTCAGCTCCATATCATTGTAATGAATAACTGTTATCTCATTGTCTAAAAATTATAGTGAGAGCTGAGTAATGAGAGCCTATCTCTGAGACACAGGGTGACACATCTCTGGTAATCTTAGATGGGGCCAATCAGGAAAGGCCTGATATGGACTGGGTATTTCATCATGAAATGCTGGCACATGTTAGGGGGCATCTTAGCGGTGTGGGTATCTCAGACTATCATAATTGTTTTTGTACATTCACTTTTTGTGTTTATAGGCATAGTATCAAAAGCAGCAGTTCAGAAGAACACAGAAATATAATAATATTTAATTATGATCCCCTTAGGTATAGTATGTTTAATTCTAAAGTTCTTAAACATTGAGTCAGGGTCTCCCCCATGTTATTTTAGTGGGTTCCTATTGTTTGGAGAAGGAGCGATATTAAAATATAACACTTCAAGAATTGGTCACTGAGTTATCTTTTCCTATTATAGACTGTGTCCTCAAGTTAATTCCATGTACACAATTTGGAAGTTAACAATCATTGACTTATTAGCTCTATAAGGATAATGAGCTATATGTCGCCCAGAAGATACTCCCACGGATCTAATGAAATGTATGGGTAATAAAAATATACAAAATATCACACAGGGTTATTTACTAAAGTGAGAATTCAGTAATTCCAAATTTAAGGTAAAAAATACCCCCCCCTCCACCCCCACTCCCCCATCAAAAAAAATAATAAATCAGTTATTCTTTCAGATTGGCTACTGTGGCCTTAAATTTAAAATTCACTTTAAATTCTCACTTTAGTGAATAACTCTGCCAACATTGATCTGACCGGTGTTTTTCTTCACCAACACATTTCCATTTTTATCTCTCTATATATGGTATTAAATAGACTCATATAAAAAAAAATACAACAGCTCACAGACATATTGTGAAGTGCTAAAAACGTCCTCATTCAGCTGTATTAAAAAAATAAATACAGGGGGGCGGGGCCGGACCGCCGAGCTAGCTGGTCGCATGTCGGACCAGCTCCTGCAGCCTGAGGCGAAACTACACAGGAATTTAGCATTAAATTGACCGGAGACGGCGGCCCCCATCGGGCGGAGTACCCTGGAACCAGGGTGAGGCTGGCCCGACGGGCTTCAGTCCCCTGGAGGAGGAAGCCGACCTGACTCCATAGCGGCCTACTCCGGAGGCGAGCGGGGCGGACGGCCGCTGCCCTGCCGCACTCCATCCGGCGCTCAGAGTCAGACCTGTGGGGGAACCGGCCCCGCACCCCCCCCTATGGACCGGGGGGGTGATCCCGGTCCTCACCCTCGGGACCCGACCACCGACAGGTCTGCCAAGCGAAGCAGCAAGGCCACCATAACCCGCGCACCAAACACGGACGCCAAGATGGCGGAGGCCACGTGGGATGGAGCCCAGACCAGTACCTCCCCAAGCTGCTCATCCATAATGGCGGCTCACCACAAGCACCCCTGTTTCTAAGCAGGCCGCCTACCCCAGCAGAGGCAAGCCCATCAGAGCCCGACTGCGGGTCCCCAGAACACCCTCACCTCTGCAAGCAGAGCAACATACCGCCCCAGAGAGAAAGTAGCGTCCCACAACTACCGCTGCACTAGGGGACACGCCAACACAGGAAGAGGGCAATGTACACCGTCCACATTGCCGCTGCCAGAGACACCAACGCAAGCAGAGTGGGTAAAGCAGAAGTCTCGCCCAGCACTACAGCCTGAGCGTCCTGACAACACACACCAGCAGCTGCAGAGGAGAGACAGATCCCGTCCGTCTGAAGAGGGACTTGGTCTAAATGAAAGACTTACCTTTCGCCACCTTCCCCTCAGGAACTTTATGCCACCAAAGCCTGAGACAGAATGCCTGGTGCTATACCCCATCAAGATGCCTGCCTATGGACCACACCGTAATTATGAACACCCAGCATATGAATCTCACCAGCTTGTCTCTAAGTGTCCACTACTTATTGAACTCATAAATACATGATTAAATGATGTTTAACCTGACTAGGGACACATGCAGGACTAGAATAGGCACACTTAATCTACATAGGCAACGCGACCTCATTAGAGATGGACATAACACTCCACACATGACCCACCTGTCTCTCTACGACTGGACTGATCGGACCGCCAGTCACTGCTCACTACCACATAAAACATACACGCCATACCAGAGCACAGTTAAGCGAATGAAGCAAGACTGCTCCTAGGGCCCGAGGTCTAAGCGACGAAATTAAACACATTCACCAACCCTAAGCTATTGTACTCAGACGACTGAAGTATACATTATGGAAGACCAACATGCACCCAGCTTAGTTTTGCTATTCTTATTTTAAGCTTTGTCTGCCTCTCATACGACAATCGACTTAATAAGGCATTAATGACGGAATAGCGAGTTCATATCTTATCAAAAAAAAATGTGCAGAAACCCTCATGCCATATATGTAAACCCATGCTGTTTATGCTTTTGAAAATGCTGTTGTGGCATTGATTGATGCTTTGTTATTCCTTGCACAAAGAAAATAAAGAATTAAAAAAAAAAAAAAAAAAAAATAAATACAAATTAAATAACAAGTTGAGGATACACCCAACATGCTCATTATATATGGGATATGCTGATGCTAAGATAGAGAGTCTTACAATAGATACATTAAGGGAACCGCACAGATATAAAAACTAAAAAAAGAGCAGTGGGGAGGGAGGGGAGACAATATATGATACACTGTAATGTTCTTAAACCAGAGATATAGCTATTATTATTATTATTGCTATTTATATAACGCCAACAGATTCCGTAGCGCTTTACAATATTATGAGGGGGGGGGGGGGGGGATTTAACTATAAATAGGACAATTACAAGGAAACTTACAGGAACAATAGGTTGAAGAGGACCCTGCTTAAAAGAGCTTGGAGGTGGGGTATAAAACACATCAGGACAGGAAATATCAATCAAATAAGGTGGGAGTGAAGCCAAGCTGGAGAAGAGAGTAAAGTGCTGCCCTTTAGGAGAGAGCAAGAGACAGGTATATGAGGTAGAAGTTACTCTGGGAGGCCATACACTTTTCTAAAGAGATGGGTTTTAAGGCACTTCTTAAACGATTGAAGACTAGGGGAGAGTCTGATGGCGGTCGGCAGGCTATTCCATAGGAAGGGAGCCGCCTGCGAGTTTAATAAAAGGCATACTGAAAGTGTAAGACACATCACTAGGGTATCACTGATCTATCATGACAGTCTCATATTTTGCAATGCTACCTAAAATCACCTGTCTTAAGGAAAATACAAATTGTGGTACTTAGTCACACTGTACGTCATATCGTATATAAGCCCACCACTATTAGTGAGTTCTATACAAATTTCCATCGGTTATATACATGATACTTGCAAAATGTGCAGATGAAACCACATTAAGAGGCTCACCTCATATTTAAAAACATCCCTCACCTCAAAACCGTATCGTGTTGAGGTGATAACGAAGATATAATGAAATGAAATGAAATAGTACTTATCTATAAAAAGACAGCTTCCCTCAGATTACTTCTCAATGGATAATCCCTTGACAACCAATATATATATACACAGAAAATGGGATACAGCTGTTAACAACTAGAAACAAAAAAATAAAAGAAACATAGTGTAATACAGTATAAAAATGATTATTGCGCTGTAGTAGTACACTCACAAGAGTTTAGTAGTATGCACTCCAAAGGTGCTTCCCTCAATGGAGATGGGGGGATTCTGAGCCCTTCCTGGATCCATTCACAGGACTCCGGGTGGTACACACAAAACCAAAGTTAAATAAATAAAAAATATTTAAAATTAGCTGTGGGTCCTACGCGTTTCGTGCCTAGCAAATGGGACTTTTCAAAGGGACCAATAAATCAGTAATAATCGTAAAACAATAATCAAAGCAAAACAAGCAGCCTAACCACCCCCATCCGTTAGTCTCTTCAAATAGTGCTAGTCCCTTAGTTCACATCATGTTTATGCTTAAATGTCATACTTAATTTATTTTTGAACATATTGACAATATTTTTGATGCATTTTCCAAGGAACTACTCACAATTCTTCAAAATGTGTAAGTTTCCAACCCAGAAGATCTGTGATCTAAAAATATCATATCATACACAGGTGATCCCCATATTTATATGTTTATAGCACACACAGAGGGGTTTATTTACTGATATGAGATTTCAAAATGAATTTGAAATTTAATTTCAAAATAGCTGAAATTGAAGTCGGGTATACTTCTAGTTTGGCTACTGTGATCTTAAATTTTAAATTCTATTTAGATTCTCACTCTGGTAAATAACCCTGTTAGTGAAAAGATATTTTTTTATTATTTGCCTTCCTCTATTTATCTTTTTTATTGTTATAGTTTTCTTTACTGTTTGCCACAGGAATAGTTATACAATATTTACTCTTTGCTTAAAAATGAGGAAGCTTTATTAAATAGAAACTGATCTGTACTAACAAAAGAAAGAAAATGCAAATTACTTACATTTCGTAAGAATTCTTATTATGTTCCTTGTAAAATTTACATGCTAAGTCAAATGCTGTGTGTTAAGGTATTAAGGGTTTGTTATTTAGAATGGTGAGCTTGTTTGAGCAGGACTTTCTTCACCTCTTTTCTCTGGTAATATTTTGTATCAACTACTGGTTTCAATTATCCTCATACTATGATTTTATGAATATGTTGTTGCTATATAAATATAGCCGGTGCAAGGAGTTTTGGCTAAACAAGATGCATTTTGTCACCTCCCCTGTTACCCCAAAATGCACCTTCACCTGTGTGTCCCCTAATCCCCCTTTTGTGTTTCTTATCCTCTCTTTTAAATGTCTTACCCTCTTTCGTATATCTTATCCCCTATTTACACCCCCTCTGTTGTGTGTCTCTTACCTCCTTCCAGCCCCTTGTATTTCTCTTTTAACCCCAGCTCCTTTGTGTGTCTCTTTCTACTCCAGATCCTTTGTGTGTCTCTTTCTACCCCAGATCCTCTGTGTGTCTCTTTCTCTACTTCTGTAGTCTCTCTGTGTTTCTCTTCCCCTCTCCCGTTTCTCTTCCCCTCTCCCAGACCCTTTGTCTGTCTCTTTCTCCCCTTCCCCATCCCCTCAGTTTGCTTCTCCCCCAGTACCTTTTGTGTTTCTCGTTCTCCTGTTCCCAGCCCCTCTGTGTGAATATTCCCCCAAAGCACATTGTCTCTTTCTCCCCTTCCTCACCCCCTCTGCCTCTTTCTCCCCCAGCCCCTTGTGTGATACAGGAGCTCCTCCACACCGGTCCACGGTTTGGCCACTTTGCAGTAACTGAAAGATTGGCACATGCTGCCACTTTAAGGGGCACTGGCCCGTGGGGTGCACATGATACATTTGACCAGCAGGAGGAGAGCGCACAGCACAGCCGTTAAAATGGATGATGTACATCCCCTGGGCCAGTGCGCCCTAAAGTTGCCACATGTGCCACCTTATGGTAGAGCCGGCCTAAGAAGAAAGGTCATTTATATCACATTGAGGAGATTTGTAGTGTTTTACTTAGAATGAAACAATTGTGTGTTTAGCTGCTGTGATGTGTAGCTGCTACAGTTATATCTATTATTCCTTGCTAAACATTTACACATTTACACGTTTAAAAAATTGTTTAGGTTCATATGTACTGCAGAGCTAATTTCTAGTAGAATGTCTATTGGCAAGTAACACGCTATTGTTTTGAGTAACTAAAGAATACAAGTCAATAATTATAGAATAACTCAGAAGGCTGGGCACAGGGCATATCAGAATGAAGTTGTTATGGTGCCCGGAAGTCCCTGGCACCAGCCTTTCTTTAAGGGTTATACTGCTCACGAATGGCTTAACTCCCAAGTGTTCTCTCTAGCCTGGTTAGCTGTATTACTGTCCTTCCACTGTTATATTCTTCAAACAGGGAGCCTTGGAATGCTGCAGATAGGGGCTCCGCTGATTGGCCGAGAGTGTCCCCATTCCTAAAAACAGATTAATAATAGGAAAAAAAACCTGATTAATTTATTGTTAATGAAACTAGATCAGGAAGACAAAAGTAGTTGAAATGTTCTGTTTTGGTTGCCTGCAAAGAACATAACTGTAAATACAGATTTCACTTTCTGCTTGAGTCTGAACTGTGTTTGAATGAAAAAAATATTAGAATCCCAAGTGAATACATGACAACTGTGAATCATGCTTACCTTTGTTTTATTTTAGGTTGAGCAACTTACAGAGGAGCAGAAAAATGGTAAGAAACCCTGAAGCAATAAGCAGCCTGGTTTCCCTAAATCACAACCTAATAAAAAACTCAAAATATCAAGTGTCAGGGCCAAAACATGTCTCCAATCATGGGTCATTCTCAGGGGAATATATTCCCTTAAAAACTAGATGTGGTGAGACTTCTTAAACATGTTCCATCTCTCAACTGACATTGTAGCTCTAAAGCAGTTCTTTTTTTCAACCTATTATTTTTTTTATTGAGGTTTTCAGACCTATCTATTTTTAGAAGTTAGGTGTTAACTGACCACATAAGAAAGTACGATTCCATTTATGTTATACAAATTATGTTTAAGTCTATTTTTTTTAATTTGCATGATGAGCTTTTCTGTAATCTTTTCTCCCTGCAGAATTCAGAGCAGCTTTTGATATTTTCGTACAAGACGCAGAAGATGGCTGTATCAGCACAAAGGAATTGGGGAAAGTAATGAGGATGCTTGGTCAGAACCCCACCCCTGAGGAACTTCAGGAGATGATAGATGAGGTGGATGAAGATGGTGAGTACATACATTTACATTAATGTCTGTTACTTTGTAAAACAAATGCAGCATCACACGGGATTTGTTAGAGATGCAGGTAAAAAGTAACTAAATTGACTTTAATAGTGAAAGGAGAATTTCACTCCTCTAGAAATGAAATCATTAGATAAATAATTGAAAATCACCAATAACTAGTATAAATCTTTCTATGTGATGCTCTGATTTATTTAAAATTTATGTTACAGGTATATTCTAATATATTCTATGTCAAAGAAGTTATGGTAACTTGAGTTCACCGGCACCTTCATACCTCTTCGCAGTAATCAGGATTCCCCAAACTCTAGCCCTCCAGAAGATGCTGAACTACAACTCGCATGATTCTTTGAAAGAAATAGATAGCCAGAGAATCATGGGAGTTGTAGTTCAGCAACATCTAGAGGGCAAAAGTTTGGAGAACCCTGTGTTAAACCATTATCAAAGAGTTTAACTCTTAAGTGGAGTACCCCAAGTGCCAGTCTGGCCTTTCTTTCCTCTGGCTGCTGATGCTTTCAGCCTATCACTGGCTGACCATAGCAAGTAATATTTCTGAAATTTATGTATCTTTGGCAAGTATTACTCACCTTGGGCAGCCATTGGTAGTAACTGAGAGCATCAATTGGCACTCTCAGCCTATCACTACTGCTCAAGCAAATGCTTCTGGGGGACTCCAGTTAAATGTTAACATTTTCAAAAAAAATGTTTAACACAAAAAGGTAGTAGGTCACCTGTGAACTGATCAAAATCTATTCTTTGGCATGTGGAGGTTTGGTGCTCAGAATGGTCTTTTAGTGTAGCCAGTCTATTCATTGCACATAAAGAAGATAAATATAAATGACTTTGAATAACGTGTGTATTTTGTGTATTGCTCACTTTAAAATTATATATGAAGGGACATAACCACTCTTACATTCAGTTTTTTTTTCCGATTGTATTCAGCAGGATTGTCAATAAGTGTAGGTTTTTCTAAATAAAAAAACATGCTTTTTGCTTGGGATGCCATAAGGAAGGAGAACGTTCAATTCCTCATTATCTGGAAAAATATTTGTATGGTGATTGGTGATGTGTGTTCTTGATTTGAAATATTACTCTGAGCTGTGGTGTACAAAAGTATTCTGCTTTGCTGGATTGCTCCAGCCATTCAAGCATGGCCAAAATGCACGTAGCCCATTTGGTGCCACAAAATGAACTCAAGGATACCTAGTTGTATGGCTTCTACTAATGCCATTCACATTTCCACTATGTTCAACATCAGCACGCCAGATCTTGTGGACTACGCCTCCCTTGATGCTTTGTCAGCATTATGGCTGTAATAGCATTGTGGGAGATGTAGTGCACAGCATCTGGAGTGCCGAAGTTTGCCTACCACTGATCTGCAAGTTTAGTTGCATACCATCAATTTCCCATCATACCTTTTTGCTCTCCTTGATTAATGATCAGGACTGACTTTTTGCCAAGTCTATGTGAATATAGCTGAATTAAGACCAAAATGTTTGTCTTTGGGCACATCAGGCCATAAAACTGTCTCCTATATTGTTTCTGGAGATTATGCATGTATGTGGGCTTAGATATTCTAGTATCTATTTGTGAGAACCAGATTTCATCTTGCAATTCTGCTCCACAGCTCGGACGTGTGAACAATATGTGAAATTGTTCTGATGTGTAGGCTGTAATGAGTTACTTCCACAAATTCTTGCAGCTTATATAAAGCTGTCATTGCCTTCTTGATAATCCCTGTGATGAGTATTTTCCTTACCCGGGTATACGTTATGGAACTTTGCAATGTGTTTCCTGTAAGACTTGTCTACTACTTCTTATCAATCTCCATACTTTTCCATTATCTGAGTAATGCAGTTATGCTATTTCTTATATCTTGCACCTTATCAGAAGCTTTCAACCTTTGTTAGCTTTTTGTAGACCAGTACTATCCCTGTATTATGTAACCAAGAAACCAGAAAGTCTTACAAGAACCTCTGATTTTATTTATGGATAATCAGTTTAACAGCCCTAGTTATTGATAAGCCTTCAAGTGATGATAGGCTTTACTGCATGTTTTTACATGATTTGTAATGTGATCAGTTAAATCAAACACAGTCACGGCTCCTATTGATTATAAATGATGTACACATCTTAAATGAACACTGCAGCTTCGTAAAATGATTCCAATGCTGAGAAGCTTTTCCTTCAAATTTCTATATTTATGGAGGTCCATTATATTTGCTTTTATCTAGCTTTAAATTAGAAAACATGTTAAGATAATACACCTTAAAGAGTTGGCGTCACACTAACAGCATTTTTTTTTTAATCCTTAGGTAGCGGCACGGTAGACTTTGATGAGTTCTTGGTAATGATGGTCCGATGTATGAAAGATGACAGCAAAGGAAAATCAGAAGAAGAACTATCAGATCTATTCCGAATGTTTGACAAGTAAGAATGCTATTTTGACAGAATTTATGGGATGGTCTGGAGGGCTGCATATACATCCAGTCTGCACTCTTCCCACTTGGCTGGACTAATCAACTTGCCCTGCTATATCATGTCTTCTTCCCTCTTTCTCGCTATTACCATCCTTTTGATTCATATATTTTATTTTAGGCCCATTATCAGACTGTGTTGGATACACCATATTTCGTGTGAAATCTCCCTCCCAATCACAGCTCAGAGAATGTAGCTAGATGTTATTATTATAAAATAAGTAATGTTATTAGTCTAAAAGGATTATATTTGTTTTATTGTTTGTTGCTTGCGTGCTTGTGTGAAACAACCAGTTTCAGTTATTTCCGATCTAAAACTTTATGTCACTATAACCTCTGTCGGTACAATTGTTATTGTCTTTTTTTTTTTTATTCTTTACGGACTCACTAGCATAATACAGGTTTGACTTCCATGTTAATTCTTGGGTCAACTGGTGTGTTACTACTGGCCATATACCACTCTGTGATTTATATTACAGATTTCTCAAAGCCACATAGAGCAAATCACCAATGTGCAGATAGAAGCCTATTAAATGACAGTACTTCTAGAGAAAGAATAAACATATCTGTAGAGCCAGAACAAAATTAACCTTACCTATATTAGGCAAAAGGTAATTTACTTGGGCATCATCTTTCTTCAATGCCATGTAAGAACTCTACTTTAATTTTAAATTGGCTGTCCTATAAAAAAACTATGTAATGTAGTAGCGAGAAAACACAGGGTGAGGGTGAATGAGTTGATCTAGTTGTATTGTCTTTTGCAAAAATATTGTTTTAAGATGCTTCATTTTGATTTTAAGAAATGCTGATGGGTACATTGATCTTGATGAGCTTAAAACCATGTTAGAAGCAACCGGAGAAACAATTACTGAAGATGATATCGAAGAACTGATGAGAGATGGAGACAAAAATAATGACGGCAGAATTGATTATGATGGTAAGTAAAATGGAGATCTAATTTTGTAAAGTAAGACTCATTTTATCTAATCCATCCTATCCATATGTTGATAATGATGATGATGAAATCCTGTGCTGAGGCTAGGTTCTCCTGGCAGCATGATCCTACTTTGGTGACTTAACTCCTCACTGCAGGGTGGGACCTGGAGGATGGGGATAAAGGTGGACTTGGGTTGCATGGAAGGAGTACTATGCCACCAGTGGTCAGTCTGCCACCGGTGCATTATCCCGCGCACTATCCTAAAACCTAAAGCATGTTTAAATAATAATAATTGTTTTTAGTACCACTGAAATGCCCATTTCAATGTAATTTCACCTTCTGCGTTGAGGCAAGCCTGCCACCAATTCACATTTCTGCTTTTAGCCAAAAGGCAGTTTTTAATGAATTACCCTAATGAGCCAGAAAAGGGTGTTATTATGACCCCTACAAGTCAATTAACCCTTAATAGGGCAGACATGGGATGGCTGACAGCATTGTAACATGGCTGTTCAGGAAGGGCTGGTCTTTTGGCATCAGGAGAGTCCCATGTGTTTGTTGGTTATTTTCCAATTTAAAAGATAAGCTCTTAAGAGTGATAATATTTCCTTACCAAATAAAGAACCTTTCGCAACATCTTAGAAGCAGGGATTGTTCGGTTTATGTGTAATTTAAATCTTTAGATGGCAGTAAGACAGATTGCAGCACAAGAGTTATGAAAACATAGGAAGTGTATATAAATGCAAGCGATAAGAAATATTTTGGGAGACTGATTATTAGACATGAAGAACGGGAAGAGGATGATGAGAGTTTCCGTTCAGTATCAACTGACGAGCCACAAATATGGTGGTCTATAAACCAAATTGAATTGATTGTGACTTTTAAGGTAATAAAAAAGCCATATTCAGCTGAAATTGTATTTATTTATTTATTTTTAAATCGAAATTTTGCACATGTGCTGTTAATTAAGTTTTTAACGAATTAACCCCTTGCCCTTCTTGTCAATAATTTTGGACTGAATGAGTATGTGATGGTGAGCTCCATCTATAATATAGTGCCTTATTACAGTGCAGGTTGCACCCCACTTTATTGCATTGACACTCACCTGGTTGAGAATGATTAGAGATATAGTCTACATCAGAGTACAGGTACACTATATAAGACATTGTGTCGTACCTAAACCCCTAAATTCTAACTAGATTATTATATTAATTATCCTATGCCATATTCCTAAGTACTCCCCACCCTAAGGACCCAACCTACTCATACTTAGTAACCCCTATAATATTGTCATTATAATGCTCAACATGAATGAGCTGTTTTGACTGTGATGGTTTTAATGGATTGCAAATGAAATGGAGTGCTTTACTAGACGTGTACAGTGCAATAAAAATGTTTTGGCAGAACATTTTCATGAAGGCAGAATTTGAGCAATATGGTGGTTCGACTCGTCCAAATCTTGTTACCGTAAAGAGATTCTGGAAAATGAATTGGACGTACTAAAGAGCACAAAAACAAGCCAATCAGTGTACTGCAAAACATATACCTATCATAAAAAGTATGTATATATTATATTTTGCATACGCTGATAGGTGCGTTTTCCTGCCATTTATTTCACACATCAAGTAGAAAAAGTAGCCAAAATAGGGAAAATGAGGAGCAGTAAAAATTATATTTATATATTATGTATTTATATATTATGTGTATATATATATATATATATATATATATATATATATATATATATATATACATATATATATACATATTACTGCTCCTGCTTTTTCTCCCTCTATTGCTGAATTCTCAGCAAGTCATCTAGCCATAAATAATTTTTTCCCTGTCAATCATCTACTTTTTTGGTGCCGTGGGCGGAATTCTGAATCATAAATCAAAACAAACATGCTCGTCGATTGTGCACTTAGTTTGTTTTGTGATTCATCTACATTTCAACTTAAAGGGACACTATAGTCACCCAGACCACTTCAGCTCAATGAAGTGGTCTGGCTACCAGCTCCCCCAGGTTTCAACCCATCAGATGTAAACATAGCAGTTTCAGAGAAATTCGCATTCAGCGTGCTGAACGTTCATAGGAAAGCATTGAGAAATGCTTTCCTATGGACTGTTTGAATGCGTGCACGGCTCTTGCCGCACATGTGCATTCTGTTCCACTCGGGAGCTGATGTTGGCGGGGGAGGAGAGGTCACCAGTGCCAGGGAGCCCGGCGCTGGATAAAGGCAAGTAGCTGAAGGGGTTTTAACCTCTTCAGTGCCAAGGGAGGGGGGCCCTAAGGGTGGGGGGGGGGGGGGGGGAGGGGGTTATAAGGATGCTATAGTGTCAGGAAAACAAGTTTGTTTGACTGACACTATAGTGATCCTTTAAGGCTCTGCAATTCAGACGATCACTCAGTTAGCCCAGGTTCGGATGAATTACAGTTCGGAACATAGCAAATCTCCAAGTCTACTATATATATATTACATAATTATAATAAGTTTGTTATGTATAAAACTTTGAAAGTGAAATAAATATATATATTTTTTTAATATCTTTTAGAATTCCTGGAATTCATGAAGGGTGTTGAATAAATATCAACCTATCGCAACTTCAATATGTGAACCCATTGTCTGTTACCACCCATTTGTTTTATGACCCCTGGACTGGATCTTGAAACAGCATCTCATTACAAAAATAAAATAAAGATGTCATACACAAAATAAAAAATACTGGATTTGTTGTTGCAGTCATGTGAAATGATTTTGTTATTGCCATGTAAGATATTTTGGAAATACAGAAGAAGGACCGGCATAACTGCTTAAATTGTGATTTTAATTTATATGCTAATTTGAAGAGTAACATTTTGACTACTGATTAGCGCTTATGATGTCTACTGGGAACAGGGACAGTAAAAATGTTGAACCTAAAGCAAAGTCAGCAGACTATATGTGACCATATAAAACATCGTCCTCACTGTGACCTTGGAACCCTTAAAGTATACAGGGCTATATTTATAAAGGGAAAAGAAATGGTGGTATTCTGTAACAAAGTGCTAAATGAGTAGGTATCACCATAGCAACCCATGCAATATACCTCAACATTTAGCGCTTCCCAGATTAGGAACTGTTTTGCTTTGATAAACAAGACCTGTAAAGTTTAAGTAATTGAGCTGACAATCACTGTACTTCCAAACAGAAACATTGTGAATACTTTGTAATATGCCACCCATTAATTTTATATATAATGTAATTGATAAGTATGAAAACCATGTTACTCTGCAGACATATATACGCAAATGTTTACTGTTTAACTCTTTGATTACGGGAGTGTTGAGTAAAGCTTCATTCAGTACACTTTGCAATCTTCTGAGAAGTGTCAGTCTATAACCCTGGTGTTAAAACATTATGTTCTGCTAATAAATCAATTTGCAATATATTGACTGTGATGCCTTTTCATTTGTATCTGAACCCGACACTCTTACTAGGGTGTTAAAGGAGCACTCCAAGTACTATAACCACTGCAGCCTGCTGGGTTCATCAATACACAAAATTATAAATATAACAAAACCTTTAAATTGACAAAAATAAAACAATATCTTCTTTTAAAGACTATGGCTTGTTTGGAGATATCCCTCAATCTAACATGACTATGTCTGGGAAAATCTCTTAGTTAAGAGAACACCACAATGTCTAAAACCACTGCAAAATCTTGTAGAGGTTATGGTACAAGGAATGCCATTATGCATTCCCATTGAAACATGTCAAGCTGTCTTAATATGGTGTGACAACTTGGGGCAGTTGTGGATGTCAGGACACTTGTTGGTAGGTAAGCTATATAACTAGGCATGCTATATAAATAGGAATGCTTTAAGTCTGTATCGTGCTTAAACCTGCAAACATACATATGTAATTCCCATGTTACCACATACATATTTCCCATGTTTCAAGTAAAATACCATTAACATAACAAAACAGAAAAAAATAAAACTGATTTAAAAAAAGTTTTCAAACTTTTTAAAATCAATTTTAGTTTATATTTGCTCGGTTTTGTCTATTCCAGTTAATGACATATTAATTGAAACACGGGGAATATGTATGTATGTGCCTGTGTTTAATTTATGACATCCTAACCTAGCCTATTTAATTTGAGCATTTATAACAATACTGTTCAGTTTTGGTTAGGTATATAAAGGTCTCATCCCCAATTAGTCTGACATTTAACACTTCTGGGTAAGGCACACTGTTACACATGCCTACAATGCTATTGCTGGAAGTTCCATCTTAAAGGAAGAATGTAAGAATGCATGGAATGGATTGTGGCATAACTGAGTTTAATTACCACTCTCTTAAATATGATAATGAACACCACATGGAAAAAACGAAAAGTGACATTAAATCTAAACATAAGTGTCCTCACAAAGTCAAACGTAAGGGCAGAGGATGTACGTCGTGAAGGTTATATGAGGCTTACTTTATTGGGACAGAAGTCTAAAGATATATCACACATTACATTTTTGTAGTATGGTACTAAAACACTTTGTAATTCTATTATTAATGTTAATGATTTGTCCTTTTTAAATTAATGTTATCTGTAATATTAGCTCTTTGAGTAGCATTCTCGTGGCTTTGTCCAATTGACATATAATGACCTATGTGATATTCTGTACTTTACATTTATATTTAAAAATGTTTATATGATCCTATCATGTTCTAACACTAATTTGTGATAAAATTAGATCTTCAAAGCGTAGAAAAAGACCCAGGAGATTTACACATACTTTAATAGCACCTAAATAGATTTAAATACATTTGTACGTGTGTATAAGGGATGCAGTGTGTGTACGTGATATAATTGTAGTGTGTGTAGAGGAGGCAGTGGGTGTGTAAGGGATGCAGTGTGTGTGCAACTGTTAAGTGGGGGGGGGGGGGGGTGGCTGTGTTCTGGGGATGAGACAGGAGCAGTTTATATTATATTTTATCATTGTTTTTATTTGCAACTGCATTTGAGCTCCCCCTGCCTATATCTGTGGCCGTGAAAGGGGACACCACATCCCCCGGTGGTCCTCTGGTACTGCAGAGGTTCCACATTTTTAACTCCATCATATGTGCTGACAGCAGACCCATGTCGTGAGTCTTGTCACTATGTGGTATCAGAGAGTTGTCGTGGGTTACCACGCTCTGACAACTGGGGCTCATGAGATAAAGACCCAGCGGAGGAGGAAGCAGAGAGTCTCCTGGGTCCCCCTTTAACACAAAGGCCTGCAATGGCCCCGGATCTGTGGCTGGATATATTTATAGTGAAACTCGCTGCACACATTTTTTGTGATTGTCACATCAATCTATACTCAATACCCCATAATGATAAAGAACAAAATCAGATTTTTTTTTAAAACTTTGCACATTTATTAAAAAGAAAAAACTGAAAGATCACATTAATATAAGTATTCAGTCCCTTTGCTGTGGCAAATTTAACTCATTTACATCTCATTTTACAAGATGTTCCTACACTTTGATTGGAGTCTTTTTGTGGCAAATGCAACTGACTGACATGATTTGAAAGGCACACACCTGTCTATATCAGATCTCAAAGCTGTAAATATTTATCAGAGCAAAAACCAAGCAATAAGGTCAAAGGAACTGCATGCAGAGCTCAGAAACATGATTGTGTTGAGGAACAGATCTGGGGAATGATACAAAAATATTTCAGCTGTTTTGAAGGTTCACAAGAGCACAGCGGCCTCCACCATTCTTAGATGGAAGACGTTTGGAACAACCAGTACATAGAGCTGTCCACTCAGCCAAACTGGACAAAACAGGTAGAAAGACAACCATCACTTCAACACTCCACCAATATGGCCTTTAGAGATGCTTCCTCTAACCTAACCTATAAAGAATTGGATGCGCACAAAGTGCTCATCATGCATGAACATCAGTTCCCCATTCCCCAATACTCTTCCATGATGAGCACTGGATTGGACCATACTGGAGAAGGCCATGCCTCCTGCGTGACGCTGTAGAAGTGGAGAGGTGAACAGCTCAGAGTGAGCCTTGTTACAGGAAAAAGTAAGGTAAAGAGCATTATTTCTTTACATTTATAGGAAAGGGGTGGCACCTATATAAAACTAGGGACATGCACATTATTACTTTAGGAATACAAGTGTGTATGGAAATCGGATCCAGAGCACTCTGGACCTCAGACTGGGCCAAAAGTTAGCCCAGTCTGAGGCACACAGCCAATACAATGCAAGGGTGGCTAAGGGCCTTGAGTGGTCCAGACAGAGCCAGGACATGAACCCAGTCAGACATCTCTGGAGAGACCTGAAAATGGCTGTCCACCGATGGTCCCCATCCATCTTGACAGAGCTTAAGAGTATCTACGAAGAAAAATGGCAGAAACAACCCAAATCCAGGTATGCAAAGCTTGTTGCATCATACCGAAAAATACTTGAGGTTAAAATCATTGCTAAAGGTGTTTCTACAAAGTACTGAGTTAAAGGAACACTATTGCACAATGAATACAAATGTTAAATGTTAGGCCCCAGGTCATCACATGAAGGATTAAAAAGCTGTTAACTTCTCTGAGATCATTGAGCTTGATAATCTCAGCCAATCAAATGCATTCCCACATGAAAGCATTGGCAGGCCATTGCGCAGGCGTGGCAAAATGCAGTGCTACGTCTATGTGAGACCATTGGATTTCAATAGAAAGTGAGAGCCACTAGAAGCATTTAAATCCTGCAATGTAAACATAGACATTCTGCAGTACAACAATGATTTGCAGGGACAAAACTGCAGAGATATGATACCCAGACCACATCATTGAGATGAAGTGGTCTGGGTGCCTATAGTATCCCTTTAAGGGTATGAATACTTATGTCATAAGTATGACATAATCCTCAACAATATATATGCAATGGTGTCACAAATCTGGTATTTAGTGTAGCTTGATGGGAAAACATTTTATTTAAACGACTGTAGTATGCAGTAGGATGCAGCGGCGTATTAGGGGGCGGTGGGGGGCACGCATTAGGGGTGTGCCATCAGGGCCGGACTGGCCTTCCATACCTTTGGGCCAGTGTGCGCCCACCTATGGTGCACTAGCCTGAAGGTGACCAGCAGGAGGGGGGCACAAATGGAGGAGCTTCTGTTACCCTACGTGGTCTGACAGGAAGTGCTCACAGAGAGCACAGAAACACTCCCTGTCAGACCGGGGAGAGGAACAGAAGCTCCTCTACTGCGATCTGCAGCTCAGTCACTCTACAATAAGAAATGGGAGGGGGGCTGAGGGTGTGTGCGAATGAGATAAATGGAGGGGCTGGAGGGAAATTGAGACACATAAAGGCGTTGGGGTTTTTAATGAAATACATGGAAGTGCTGGGAAGGTAAATGAGACACATGCAGTGGCTAGATGTGTGTGAGTGAGATACATAGATGGGGCTGGGGTGGAATGAGACACATGGAGAAACTGGGGGGGGGGGTGAATGAGATACACAGAGGGTCTGGGGGGAAGGTAAATGAGACACCTAGAGAGTTTGGGAGGCGTTAATGAGGCACATGGAGGGGCTGGTGGGTATATGAGACCATGGAGGGAAGGTAGGTGTGAATGAGACACATGGAGTGGATTGGGGGTTAATGAGAAACATTGAGGCGGTTGGGGGGGTTTATAAGATGCATGGGAAATTGGGGGATTAGTGCTACATATGGAGGGGCTTGGGGCATTATTGAGACACAGAGAGGTGCTGGTGTTAATGAGGTCATGGAAGGGGGGGGGGGGGGTTAATGAGACACCTGAAGGGGCCAGGGAGGTGAATGAGACACATAGAAGTACTGACTGGAGGGGTTTATAAAAATGTAAAAAAAGATTATGAACACTTTCTCAATGCACTGCATATATAGATTAACACAAAAAAGTAACAATTTGCCATAGAGCTGTAAAAAGAAAAATCTTTTTAGACTTTTAAAAAGTGGCAATAGGATTCTTTGGATCAACTGATAATAATGCCCATTTTAGATACTGTAATCTTACATATCCTTTTTTTCCTGCAAGAAGCACTCAAAAACACTGCCATTCAGTCGTCTTTTTAGCTAAGGTATAGGCCAGTGATGGTGAACCTTTTTGAGTCCGAACTAATTAACATCTTTTGTTTTAAAAGAACACAACAACAGAGAGTTCAATGATACAAATTTTAAATAATGCTATAAATAATAGATACAATTACGCTAATATTTATTAGTATCTCCAACAAATGCAGTACATACATACAATACATACACACGGACTGATGAATACAGTCACAGACTGCTGAACCCCTGAACCGATCTGGGTGATTTTTAGATATGTTGTTCACTCAGATCAGGGCTATCAGGGGATGTAATTATGGGGGGTTATGTGTTCTTAAGGTACTTTTTGGGGTTTTATAAAATTTTTATGTTTTTCTGTGCTTGGAGATAATTGGGTTAGATTAGTACAGTTCCTGATTCAATTATCTCCCAAGCACAGAGGAGGGATTCTATTGTTTGTGTATGGGAGTGTCTCACTGTATGACTCTGTTCTTATTGGTTTATTCACTTTGTGTCCCTGTGCCCAAAAAGGTCCACCTGGATGTCACCCTTGTTGGGAAACTTGGATAAAAGGCCAGTGTGCCTCCATTAAAATGATGTTCCTTCTTACCCTCAACATAGAGTCTCATCTCATGTGTGGGGGAAATGGCTGTATTTATCCTGGGGATTGCTATATCACTATACTCCCCAGGAATTATAATCACTAGCTCTTATAAGAGCTGTTCCTGCTACGCTCTCTTGGAGTAGAAGACGTCTGCCCACTGGAAGCTGGATCCCAGTCTTGGATCCAGGGTGGGTGAAGGACGGCGAGACCCTGATGCAGCTGCATTGCGAGACCCTGATGCAGCTGCATTGAAGTGGGGTCTGCAGTGCTTATGGTGTCTGGTGGAGTGCTGGAATTTCTCGGTGAACACGAGGTGCATCGATTGGCGGTGGCACTCGGTCGGAGTGCCAGGCGGTCCGTCACACACACAAACTGCTGAATACATAAAGACTGCTGTAAGCACATACAGACAGACTGCTGAATACACACACACACATAATTCTGAGTACACACAGACTGCTGAATACATGCACACAAACTGCTGAATACACACACACAGTCTGCTGAATACACACAGACTACTAATTGCATACAAATTGCTGAATAAATACAGACTGCTGAATACAAACACACATAATGCGTGGGGGGTGCAGAGTATGTGATTGTGTGTGTACGAGTGCAGAGTGTGTGTGGAGTGCTGTGTGTGAGGGGTGCTGTGTGTCTGTCTGAGGGCTTCTGTGTGTGTGTGGGGTGCTGTGTGTGAGGAGTGCTGTGTGTGTGTAGGGGGTGCTGTGTATGTCGGGTGTATGGGGTGCTGTGTGTGGGGGGGAGGAGTGCGTTGTGTTTGTGGGGGGTGCTGTGTGGGGAGAGGAATGCTGTGTGTGTGGGGGGGTGTTGTATGCGTTGGGGGTGCTGTGTGGGGGGAGGTGCTGTGTGGGGAGGAGTCCTGTGTGTGTGGGAGTAGGGGTGCAGTGTGTGTGGGGGGGTAGGGATGCAGTGTGTGGTGGGGTGCTGTGTGTGGTGGGGTGCTGTGTGTGGGGAGGAGTGCGGTGTGTGTGTGTGGGGGTGCTGTGTGTGTGGGGGTAGAGGTGCTGTGTGTGGGGGGATGGTAAAGATACATAAAAGACACACAGCCAGCCCAGGTGGTCCGGTGGTGGTAAGTATGTGCCTGGCTGCAGCTCTCCTGTACTCCTGCACATTTCTGTGTGGAGCGTTGCCATGGAAACTCGCAGCAACGCTCCACACAGATTACTTGTGGGAGGACAGGAGAGCTGCTTCCCAGATCCCTCCCTCTGCGCCTCCAGGTCCTCCCGACACGAAAGCAGAGTAGGCGTCTGCTGTTTGGGCAGGCAGGTGCCTACTCTGCATTGCTGCCGACCAGCGCCAGCAGCCCCATCCCCCGACGCCCTATGGCTGCGTGCCCACAGAGAGGGCTCGGCGTGCCACTTGTGGCATGCGTCCCATAGGTTTGCCATCACTGGCATAGGCTGTGTCCATTTTAAAATAGCAATAGCATTAGGGATTGGTGTAAACCTGTGCCGATCAGGTGTAACTGAGAAAACACATGGTCAAAGTTCTAAATTACATAAAGTTAAAAATAGCACCATGGGTCAGTAGGTCACAAGCAGTCAATGATACTAAGCAAATGTCTGATTTTGTCAAGGTCATGTTTATAGTGACCAGAAAAAATCAGGAGGTATCTGTAACAACAGACAGATTTCAACTAATTTTCTCATATTCTCAAAAGATTCATCTAGTTTGTCACTGGGAGCAGTCATCTTTGGCATGTCAATCCAGCCTGCTGAACAGAATGTCCAGCTGCTTGCATTTTTGGGCAATCAGATAATGTCCAGCTGGTTGAATTTTTGGTGTTTTTGCCCCTGTACTGAGATTGTTGGTTTTATGGATCCAATCCAATCTAGAAGAAATCTATTTAAAACTGCACATTTCTTTCCATTCTAGATTGGACCTTTTCCACAGAAGTTTGTAATTTACAGATCCGTATGTGCGTTATGATTAATTTATTTTTTACAACAGGTGGCGTAGTAGTTTATGAAATGTTATATTAAATTTACTCATATGATTCCCCTTGTGTTAATAAGTACTATTTCAAGATAATTAGAGTAATAATTTTGAGCTAGTGTAATGCAAAATGAATATACTACTGTATTCCTACTCAATCACTGTTTGCTGCATGGAATGGATTTAATAAATTATGTGAGCGTGTGTAAGGTACGTAAAATTATCTGACCAATCATGGTTATGGTGCATTGCAATCAGCTACCATATAACATTTACTTAAAGCATTGGTAGTCAACCTGACCCCTACTGCCTACTAGTTCAGCTCTCATCTACCCTATGGATTAAAGAATCCATTCCCCCCCCCACCACCATCCATGTCTCTGTTCCCCTCTTTTTCATGTATTTTCTCCCCCCTTCTCCCATGTTGTTGAGGTCATTTGTATTGTATGCAGTGTGTGTATTGAATACATTGTGTGTGTGTGTGTAGTGGATGCAGTGTCTGTGTTTGTATAGTGTAACTAGTGTTTGTGGTGCATACAGTGTGTCTAATGGATACAGTGTCTGTGCAGTGGATTTAGTGTATGTGCATGTAGTAGTGTCTGTGAAGTGCATGTACTTTTGGATAAGTGCTGGGGGGTGAGCCGTTTAAATTAAATTGGGCTTAACCCCCCTCCCTGCCTCTTACCTGTGGGCTGGAAGGGGAGGGACAGTATGTAGGAAGGAGACAGTAGTGGGGACAGTGTGTAGGAAGGTGACAGTATAGCAGGGCAGTGTGTAGGAAGGTGAAAATATGGGGTGCAGTGTGTAGGAAGGTGGCAGTGTGTGTGTGTGTGGGGGGTGGTGAAGTGTGTTGGTAGGTGACAGTGTGGGGGCAGGGTGTAGGAAGGTAATAATGTGGGGGGCAGGGTGTGGGGATGACTGTGTGGATAGGCAGACTAACAGCCAACATGCCCTCACTGATATACACTCACTGACAGTCATTGTCTCACACACTGTTTAACTAACACACATGTTCACTGACAGACACACACTGACACAAGCACACTCTCAGAGACTCGTGCACTCACTAGCATACAGACACTTACTAACAGACACACACACACACACACACACATCACTGACAGACACAGACTCTCACTGATTTGACATACACACATTCACTGACAGATACACCCACTGACATACACACATTCACTGACAGGCACGCAAACACTCAATGACAAACACAGACTCTCACTGATGTGACAGACACTCACAGACAGACACATACAAATTCACTGACAGACATACACACACATTCTCTCACACACACTCAGAAATTACTAATATTATTATTTTAATTTGTTAACCCAGCCTCCCTAACTTTGGGAGTGCTGGAATGGATCCGTACCTGGGGTCCAGTGGCGCTGCTGTGAGGCGGGTGGCTGTGAGGGAACGTGGTGGCGAGAGAGCTGTAATCCTCATGCTCTGCTCACATGTGTGATGTCTACCGATGCAGGGAGCCAGAATATGACGTCAGATTCCGGCTCCCGGCATCAGTAGATGGCTCGAGAAGGAGCAGAGCAGGAGGATTACAGCTCTCTTGCTGTCCCTGATATTCTCACAGCCGCCCGCCTTGGGGGTCCATAAACGGCTTCCTCCAAAACAGGAGGAAAACAGGATGTCCATGTGGGCACTTTGGGATAGATCGAGCCAGGGCTGGCCTTGGCCTTTAGGCACCCTGTGCGAAAAAACACACACACAGTCACACATAGGCACACAACCACACAGACAGAGGCAGACAGTCACACACTCAGTTAGTCACACACACACACACACACACACACACATTTACAGTCACACATAGGCACACAGCTACACACACACACACACACACACACACACACACACACAAACAAACACACACACAGCAGCCTTCACACACATACAGTTCTACAAACACATTTTAGGTCCCTGGTCTCCCTTGCTTCTGGTTAAAAAGTTATTTTACTCACCTTTATTGCAGTGCCATGCCAGTCATGTCATGGATGGCCCTGCCTTGCTCTGCCTTTGTGGTTGAGATCTTTAAATTTGACCATCTCAGCCAATTCAATGCTTTCCCATTAAAGAGAATTGGGAGGCTATTGAGCATTGCGCATGAGCAGCAAAATATCACACTGTGCCAATTAGCATCTCCTCATAGAGATGCATTGAATCAATGCATCTCTTTGGGGAATGTTCAGTGTCTCCATGCAGAACGTCAGTGTTTCACACTGGGCAGCACTTACCCTTAAAGCACCTCTGGTGGCAGTCTGAGTGACTGCCACTAGAGGTGTCCTTAGGAAGCAGTGGCGCAACCAGACTTACAGTTGCCTGTGGAACAGCATCATTTTGCCCCCCCATGTACCACCCCATCCACTCTTTTTATCTTGTCGTAAGGCTAATTCAACACATGTAAAGACTATAGTATTTGTTGATAAAGTGCATTACCATTTTTATGAATAAATACTTCATAAAGCAAAAGAAAAAATAACTGGTAATAATTCAAGCATGTTTTTTTTGTTGTTGAATGTTTGTATGTATTTGTGTGTAGTGTTGAAATTTAAATGTAGTTGTATGTTTGCATGTACTGTTGCTCTTTAAAAACAGTGGTGTACATGTGTTTGAAGGTGTTTGTATGTACAGTTATGTTTTGTAGTTTTGTGGTTTTTAGGCCCATCCAGCTTCTCTACCTTTGCGAGAGTTGTTGTGACCTCTATACCTGTGGTCCATATTCCATCTTCCAGCTTCACTGCAGGGTGCGAGGGAGTAGTGAGGAACGTCAGCGCTCTCTCACCGCTGCTGCCTGTATCCTCTCTCCCCCAATATATATCAGCTGAGAAGGTGTCTTCTCTGATAATTGTGCGCCTGTATCCCCTACCCCCCTTTTCCAATAGCTACGCTACTGCTAGGCAGTAATGTAAACACAGACTTTTCTCTGAAAAGACAGTGTGTACATTAAAAAATCTGCAGGGATCTGTAGGGACAGGCTGTAGGCGCCAGAATAACTATATTAAGCTGGTGACTAGTGTCCCTCTAAAGAAATATGCCTCCATAGTATATTATAGTCAATATGGTGTAGTTCCTTTATTTTTTGTCAAACTGTTTAAAGCAGTTTAACAAATATAGAAAGATTCTTATTATTGCATCTTCACCGTAAAGTTTAACTTGTCTATAATTTGTCCAAAATCTTTGAATGACTAAAGAAGATTCAACCCCTTGGACTCACTCGCATAGCCGTCCATTGCAATGACAGGTACTCATCCTGCTGTCTGAAAAAAAAAACAGGGTTAATGCGATTTAACATATCAGAATCTTAAATACCAGATACTTATTTTGAAGGAATAATGAGGAAGTTAAATTTCCTCAACACTGTATCCAACACTACATCCAATGAAAAGAGGATGGCAGAAAATTGCAAAAAATACCTCATTTGTTGTTAAACCAACATAATTTGTAAAATACATAAATTCCTAATTAAATAACCACTGAAATAACTGATAGAGACTGATAATTGTATTTGGAGTATGTCTTCAAAGTAGCTCCCTTGCAGTTAACCATATTACAGATAGCAGATGCCCTCTAGTGATATAATGTATTATTACCAGTATCATTTTGTCATTATTGCGTTCCTATTAAGGGTATTGTTTTGTTGTTTTCGTATCTAATTATTTCAATCCTACTATTTATTCCATATTGCTTATTAGATGTATTTTAATACAAATCTCGAATAAATCGTATTGCTTGTGGGATATTTTAAATTAATTTGCTTGCAATATCCATGCCTACACGTGGTTGCCAAATAATTGCAAGGAGCTTCCAACAGAAAGAGATTAATTTATTTACTTTATTTGATGTCTGGCGTCAGCATGCAAAATATCTTGATGGCTGACACTGTGTCCATCCAATGCTTTAAGAGAAGACGTGTTGGTTTGAACACTTGTGGCAATAGCTGCACATTCACTGTTGGTCCTCATTTATTCTCTATATGAAGAATTTGATTGAACACAGATCACAGCATTTGATCTCACTTTAGAAGGATTGAGCTGCAGTGGAGTTCTTTACTGGCACCAGAATAAAGTAAAGAAATAAAGTAAAGAAGTAAAGAACTTTGTATTTATTTTAGAAATGGAGCCCATTCATTTAAAGTAAAATAAACAAATATATAAATTATATATATACGTTCCTTTAATAAAATAAAATGGTTTATTCACTAAACAATCAAGTGTGGTGAATTGTGTGGTTGTACCAAACTGCAACATTTAGGCAAATATTAGAAAAAAGTCTCCACCACATCTATAAAGTCGCATTTAGTCACAAATTTGCAATATGGTATTCAGTGCTCCACATAAAATCTGAAATGCTTATTGCTTAGTTAACTGCCATTTTAACAGAGGGACATGCTATCATAAAGTGTTGTCTCTTTTCAATGCCTGCTAAAGGGTGGGGCTGGAGGGAACACTAGGATGCCCGCCCATACCAGGGACCTACCTGTCCACTTTCCATTATTTAATTTTAGGCCCCCACCAGATGTCCATGGGTGATGAAATGGGGGGGTGGAGGGGGGGGGGGAGGCCGGTGCATGCTCACTGGTTAGTAGATATACCCCACCTGTAGCATGGAGAGAGGGGGAATATTAAAGGGATCCTATAATGCCAGGTAAACAAACCCGTTTTCCTGGCACTATAGTCTCTTGGAGTGCTCCCCTACGTTGGGGTCCCCCTTCAGCCACTAACCTTAATCCAGCGTCGGGCTTCCTCTGCACTGGTAACCTCTCCTCCCCCGCCAACGCCAGCTCCCAAGTGGATCCGAATGCACATGCGTGGCAAGAGGTTGCGCGCATTCATACCCGCCCATAGGAAAGCATTACTTAATTACTTAATGCTTTCCTATGGGGATCTTATTTGACGCTGCAGGGTTAAAACTAGGGGGACCTGGCACCCAGACCACTTCATTGAGCTGAAGTGGTCTGGGTGCCTATAGTGGTCCTTTAACTAATGTGCCAATCACATTGACCTCCAAAAGTTTTTTTCCCATTCTGAATAATTTCAGATTAACAAATGGATCTACCTGAAATACCGGCAGGACAAAATTCAGATTGCTCTAAACATTTTTTTTTTTTAGATGAACATATTCGACTGAACCGATTATTTTTTTTTTCTTTCGGTGCACAAGTCTGTGGCATATTGCCCTCTGACATGGCTGCCATTAGGAGTCTACGGCCAGCACTTTCATAATGGGAATTAAGACGTGTTTAAGAATGTATCCGTGTGCGTCAAGGTATATTTATATTTGTGTCGGTGTGTCTCATAGTTTGTATTTGTGTGTTTTGGTGCATGCGTCTGTTTGGGAGTGTATGTGTCTCGGAGAGTGTTTCTATGGGACCCAGTCAGTGATTTTACAAGAGGTTGCTTTATATGGCAACCCATCCCTGAGTTATGCTAATTCATATAAAACAGTCACACAGACTTAGACTTGTCCAACTTCTGAACCAAAACAAAACCGAAAATATCTGAGTTTGTTCCACTGCATTTTAAGAATTTAAGAGCACCTATGTATATTATATATTATTTTTTCAAATGGCTGTCTTTTAATACTCTATATGTTTATGCATCACAACATTAAGTACAACTATCTCTAACCTTATGCTAACATTAAAACTCTAACTGTACATCTAACCCAACCTTACCCTAATCTTAAATATGCACTATCCCTAACTAGTGATGTCCCGAACTGTTCGCTGGCGAATAGTTCCTGGCGAACATCACTTGTTCGCGTTCGCCACAGACGGCGAACACATGCGCTGTTCGGTCCGCCCCCTATTCGTCATCATTGAGTAAACTTTGACCCTGCCTGTACCTCACAGTCAGCAGACACATTCCAGCCAATCAGCAGCAGACCCTCCCTCCCAGACCCTCCCACCTCCTGGACAGCATCCATTTTACATTCATTGTGAAGCTGCATTCTTAGTGAGAGTAGGGACAGTGTAGCTGCTGCTGATTTGATAGGGAAATTGATAGCTAGGCTAGTGTATTCAGTGTCCACTACAGTGCTGAAGGACTCATCTGATCTCTGCTGTAAGGACAGCACCGCAAAAAGCCCTTTTTAGGGCTAGAACATCAGTCTGCTTTTTTTTCTTCTGTGTAATGTAATTGCAGTTGCCTGCCTGCCAGCCTGTGTGTCAGGCTCACAGCGTATACTGTGCCCACTTGCCCATTGCCACCACTCATATCTGGTGTCACAATAGCTTGCATTTAAAAAAAAAAAATAACTTTTTGGACTGTAATATAATAGCAGTCAGTTTCCTTCACGAGTGTGCGTTTCAGGGCCTGCCAGGGCACAGTGTCACACCAGTGCAACTCATATCTGGTGTAACAGTAGTGTACATTTAAAAAAAAATAAAAAAAAATAAAAATAATTTTGACTGTAATAGATTGAATAGCAGTTAGTTGTCTGCCAGCATGTGTGTCAGGCTCACAGCGTATACTGTGCCCACTTGCCCAGTGCCACCACTCATATCTGGTGTCACAATAGCTTGCATTTAACAAAAAAAACTTTTTGGACTGTAATATAATAGCAGTCAGTTTCCTTCACTAGTGTGCGTTTCAGGGCCTGCCCACTGCCACCACTCCCTCATATCTGGTGTCCCAATAGCTTGCATTTAAAAAAAACTAAGCTTTTTGGACTGTAATATAATAGCAGTCAGTTTCCTTCAACCGGGGGGGGGGGGGGGGGGGGGTTCAGGGCCTGCCCAGTGCCACCACTCACTCATATCTGGTGTCCCAATAGCTTGCCTTTTAAAAAAAATACACTTTTTGGACTGTAATATAATAGCAGTCAGTTTCCTTCACGAGTGTGCGTTTCAGGGCCTGCTCAGTGCCACCACTCACTCATATCTGGTGTCCCAATAGCTTGCATTTAAAAAAAACTAAACTTTTTGGACTGTAATATAATAGCAGTCAGTTTCCTTCACGAGTGTGCGTTTCAGGGCCTGCCCAGTGCCACCACTCACTCATATCTGGTGTCCCAATAGCTTGCATTTAAAAAAAACTAAACTTTTTGGACTGTAATATAATAGCAGTCAGTTTCCTTCACGAGTGTGCACTTCAGGGCCTGCCAGGGCACAGTGTCACACCAGTGCCACTCATATCTGTTGTCACAGTAGCTTGCACGCATAGTACCACTAATCGAAAAAAAAATGACAGGCAGAGGCAGGCCACCCTGCAGGGACCGTCGGGGTCGTGGTGCTGTGATTCCCTTTGGCCCTAGAATAATGCCCAGTGTTCAGAGGCCACGTACCCTGAACTTGAAAAGTTCTGAGGAAATAGTTGACTGGCTAACACAGGACACCCAATCTTCTACAGCTTCCGCTCGGAACCTTGACGCACCATCCTCCTGCAGCTTAGCTTCGGGCACCTCTCAAGTTACCACTCGCCCGCCTGCCGCCACCACCAACACTAGCACCACAGCCGCTTCACTTGATCTGTCAGAGGAGTTATTTACACATCAGTTGGAAGAAATGAGTGATGCTCAACCATTATTGCCAGAGGATGTAGATAACAGGGATATGTCTCAGTCAGGCAGCATTACACACGTACGGTGTGATGATGATGATGTTGTACCCGCTGCTGCTTCCTTTGCTGAGTTGTCAGATATAAGTGAAGCGGTTGATGATGACGATGCGTCCGTGGATGTCACGTGGGTGCCTGCTAGAACAGAAGAAGAACAGGGGGAAAGTTCAGATGGGGAGACAGAGAGGAGGAGGAGGAGACGAGTTGGAAGCAGGGGGAGGTCGTCGCAAGGAGCTAGTGGTACAGTCAGACAGCATGCATCAGCACCCGGGGTCAGCCAGACAGCACGCCAATCAACGCATGCAGTTGCCACCACCAGAATGCCATCATTGCAGAGCTCAGCAGTGTGGCATTTTTTTTGTGTTTCTGCCTCTGACAACAGCGATGCCATTTGCAACCTGTGCTAAAAGACCATACAAGCTCCTCGCCATTCGCGAACCGAATATTTTATGTTCGCGACATCACTATCCTTAACCCTAAACCAGCGTTAACCCGAACCCATCATAAACTAGACTTTTTTCCTGTCTATTGGTCACTTCTCACTGAGAATACAATGAACATTTAGTGGTTGTCCCCTAGCTAACTTTTTCCAGCAATCATCTCTATTTTTTTGGTGCTACTGGCGGAACTCAAAATACTGAATCAAACAAACATATTTTGTCATCACGCTAGTTGTTTGCTTGGTTATACATCCGTGTGGCATAGGCTAATTGGCCTATATTCACAAGAACTGTGATTTGTACAATCACCGAATGCAAAAGTATAGCAAAAAGTTTGCCTTGCACTAACCCTACACTAACCCTAACCCGATGCTAACCCTATCAGTAACTCTACCCTAACGTTAGTCATAACTGTAACACTAACCCTAACTCAGGAGCATTCCTTCTCCTGATGTAAGTTGTGAGTGATCTGCACTGGAAGATTGCTGCAAGAGATCAACCTATAATGCTGCAGCTCCTGCATGCTGTCCCTACCAATTACACAATGATCAGTGCTGGACAATTGGTAAAGAACAATGTCAATTATAGGCGGGTGGCCATATAGGGAGACCCTTAGACTGGGGTAGGTTTAGAATCTTCAAAGCTGAGCTCTATTGCACAGTCTCAGTGATTTAAATATAATTAAATACAGCTCTCATTTGGAGCACTGCATGCAGTTCATCTAGCAGTCTGGGACCACTACATTTGGTCCCAGCTGACAGAGGGGAGCTCCAAGTATATATTGATAATTAGTATCTCCCTGGTGTGAGCAGGGATTTAACTCTGCTCACACTAGAACTACAAGACAATCCATGCTGCCCTAACGTCGTTAAACCCCACTGTTTTTTTTAATGGCATGGGATGTCCTAAAGCTGTGAAGGGGTTAATGATTCCTTGTTAAACAATTAATGTCTGATTACAGGCACCATAAAGAAAGACACACTGCAATGTCCATATAGAACATAACAGAGTAATGATGCACCTGTCACCAATTGGGATCATTTATGTACTTTGCATAAGGCTGCAAAAGAGAAAGTTTGTTTTCAATAATCCTTAAACTGTGAGAGAAAGTAGTCAGCTATGAGTTGGGCCCATTTTTTAAGGAACACTATCGGGTCAGGAACACAAACATGTATTTATGACCCTATAATGTTAAAAACACTATCTATCCCCTCTGCCCCCACCTAAATAAAGTAAAAGCTTGCCTTTATTTTGATTTGCTGATGCTGGCTCTGTCCCTGATGTGCCTCCTTGGCTGACATCATCAGCCAAGGAGGCTGACATCATCAGCCAAGGAGGCTGACATCATCAGAAGTGGTGATTTCTGAGATTGTCAATTCTGATGATCTCAGCCAAGGGAGCAGGCCGGCGACGGAGTCAAACACCACCCTGGCCAATCAGTTCACTGTCTCCATGCAGAGGGTGGAGACACTGAGACCCAGGAAGCACCTCTAATGGCCATATGAGGAGTGACCACTACAGGTGTCCCTAGGCTGTAATGTAAACATTGCCTTTTCTTCTGAAAAGTCAGTGTTTACAGCAAAACGAGGCATTGACAATTCTCACCAGAACAGATACATTAAGCTGTAGTTATTCTGGTGACTACAGTGTCCTTTAATAAAGCTTCCTAGTTTCCTTGGCACTAAAATTGTCCATTAAATTTGGCTTGTTATTGCTTTGAAAACAGTCCTATGATTCTAGTCAAAGGTCACAAAATTTTATCAATTGGTTACAGATGCTAGATTGCAAATTAACCCTGTATAATTTACAAATACATTTACCTAGATGTAGCTCGTAGTGATATTTTATGTTTTAACATTTTAACATGTTTATTCACTAAATCAGAAATAGGGAAGAACCAAAGTCTGACTGAAAAAATATTTGTGATGGTGAATTTTCCCAGCTTGGCTATTTTGGCCTAGACCTTTTAGTTCTGTTGTCAGTTTCCCACAATTCCTATGTTTTTTTTTACTGAAATTGCTCCTTGTATGTATAAATATACCCAACAGTCTCTTTTAGAATAAGGGACTATTTGTTTTTCAGTAAATATTCACTTGCATTAAATGTGAGGAATAACAGTGTGTATTTCTTTTAGTGGCATCACTGTAATTAAAGGCAGAAAATACTTGAATGTGTTGGTTCTGTACACATTATTCATTACTTTGTACTACAGTTTTTTTTTTTTTTTTTTTTTTTTTTTAACAATTCTTACTTCAGTAAATAACCCTGTATGTTTTCTCTTCAGGAGTGACAGTCCATATGTAGGCCCAAATCTATCTATGCCTCCTTCTTATCCTATGTAATTTGTTTTCTAGGGACTCAACATGTTTGGCCTGTAAGAGTGTATTAACAGAACTTTGCAGCAATAAAACTTAATGAATATTAAATGGGCCACTAAATTCACACAGGGCCTTCTGTGGCCTTGCATCCTTATTAATTACACCATCAATGAGAGTAAGATAGAGACTAAGCAGAATATGGGCATGAATTGGGCAGCCTGGACACATACCTGAAAAAGGTGCACATCACCATAATATTTTGGTATGATAATCAACAGTGTTCCCTATAAACATTTTCTTCAGTAATCAAGCATTGAATGAGTACATTTTGCAAATGACCAGCTGACTTCATGAAAACCTTGAAATGTTGTAATTATAATGTTTCCTTTGTGGGTTTTATTTAGAAAATTATTATAAATTGCCACAAAAATAATATAAAGTTATGTTAGCAGTTGAAAAGTCTGTTAGTTTTAGATTTAGCATTTGAGGACGTGGCATGTGCCTGCAACATCATATGCTTAATTGCCATGTTAAATTTAGATTGGCATGTCAGCACATTACTCCTGAACAATTATTGTCTGAATGCACTGGATGCCTGAATGATCGTTAACCCTAAATTGCACGAATATTTAAAACACCAGAATAAGGGCGTAAAGGAGAAAATTGCAGCTTAAGTGAATTAAGTTCTCATACATGATGCATTTTTGCCGTGATTTAGATACATATACCGAAGACTAGAAAAATATGACATTAAAAGTAAAAAAAAAAAAAGAATAAAAAGAGTTCAAAACTCAGTTCAAAATACATTTAAATTCATATACAGCACTCACCTTTGACATTCATGCACTTAAAGCAGACTTTCCCAAACTCCGGCCCTTCAGATGTTGCTGAACTACAACTCCCATGATTCTCAGCCTATTTCATTCATAGAATCATGGGAGTTGTAGTTCAGCAACATCTGGAGGGCCAGAGTTTGGGGAGCCTGACTTACAGCACACCTATGAACTCAAAATTCTATAGGGAGCTCTTGTCAGATAAAAAGCATCTGAAATCTTTCAGCCAATCCTGGTCCTGCTATAAAACTCAAACGATACACTGGTCATAGTCCAAAAAAATCTTGCTCAATTTGAAATATCACTGTCAACACTGTAATTATAAAACATAATCACAAAGTTCAGAGGGAAAATAGAAAATTGGCATCCCTTGGTAACTTATTACTAAATGCTAACCATTACATAGAACAATTGCAAAATTATCACTATGTTTATGAGGAAGTGAATTGAGACTTAAGAAAAAAAAAAAAGAATCCTATGATCCTTTGACTTGGAGTGGAGATAATCGAGAGGGTATGGGTAGGTATCCTTCTGTACTCCAGGGCTGCGGGTGTACTGCTTAAATATTTAAATGCAATGTTAAGTGGCTCGGTTTTGACAAACATATAGAAAAAACATCCTCTAAAGAAAAATCTCTGATGTTCACCCAATTATTACAAAGCGATAACACACAAGCTCAGTAGCAATACACAAGCAATTTAAAGGGGCACTCCAGGCACCCAGACCACTTCTGCATTGCTGCGCAGGCGCATTAGGTCTCCCCCGCCGGCGGGCGTGATCAGTCTCCCCCACCGGCTGACGTGATGAAGGGGAGGAGCATGAGCGTAGGAAGAAGCAGCGATGTGGGACATGTCGCTGCCTCTGGTAAGTCACTGAAGGGGTCTTCAGCAACCGGGGATGGGAGGTGGGAGGGAGAGGGGACCTGCAGTGCCAGGAAAACGAATTGTGGTGAATGAAGGTGGGGCTGGTTTTCTTAAACTCTTAAAAGTAACATGGACCTTATTTTCAGCACAAATAATAAAATTATACTATGCATTACAATAATATATATATCATGTAACAAGAAACAATGTACATAAATGAAAGTTACATATCTCATGGAAATCTAACTCTTGGAAGACATAGGTAGCCTATCAATGTTTTCAAATGTATTAATGGTTTAAAGTTCAACAAAATTGTTTCCACTCTGGTTAAGGACATGTGCATTGCTAACATTTTAATCTCTAATAGAAAGTAATTCATTAATTTCCTAGACAACATGTGTATAAAATTCCTAGTTCCTTCTATCCAAACATACCAGTTTGCTTCTTCCTTTTTTTGGCTAAAGTGAAAGACAATAAATCTGAAAATTTTATTTTTTAAATTATCAAGAAGCTTATGGAAACACTCCTGTAATCAGAGTTCTTGGTTCTCGATAAAGAGGAAGATGGAAGCCTTTTGTACATCAGGTGGCTAATTTTCAATGTCAAGAAAAGAACCAAATAAGACTTTCACTCACAGAATGAGCCTAAAAAGAAAGTAGACAGAGTTGAATTATCCATTAAAGAGACAAAAACTAATTAAACTGAGATTTAAAATGTGTAACAGACAAATCAAAACCTATGCCTTTAAAAAATATATATTGGAAGGTATGTTGGGATGTGAAATAGGCTACAATTTCTGGCGTTATATATACAGTGGGACCTCGGTTAACATAATTTTTGGTTTACAAATGAAAATCCATTGAAAATAATGCCTTGGTTTACAATTTTTTTTCGCAATACAAAGCAAGTTTCCCCAGGATGCATTGTACCTGGGAGGTTTATAGCACCGCCCCCTGCATGCTGGAGCCTGTGGGAAGCACGTGGCGTCGAGTGTGGAGGTGTTGGAGCGGCTTTTGCATCGAGTTTTGGAGCCATTCTGGAAATTGTTTGCAGTTGTCTTGGGACTTTTTGGTGCAGTTCTCAAGCTGTGGAAAGGTAGGAAGCTGAGCTTTGTCGTTTGCATGCCTTTTATTGTGTGTTAGCCTGTTGATGATGCGGGTTCCTTCAAAGACCCTATGGACAGAAAGATGGACTTCTGTCTTTACAAAGCGTATGTGGCTTCAGGCACTGGCCTACACCCAGCTGTGGCCCTTATGTCAGTATCCAGGGCGCTTAAAGTTTGGATGGAGAATTGGTCATCAAGGTGACTTCAGCAAAGAAGGCGATGAGTCTCCTGGGTTCCATGTCCTCCACGATAGGACTGAGAAGGTGGGCACAATGGAGAATGAGGAGGTTTCAGGTGAACTTCCTCCTCCAATTCTCCTCAAAGAGTCTACTCCAGCCCATCAAGATTCCGTTGTCGGTTCACAATTCTCTGGTTTGGTGGCTGAACAGTGTCTCCTTAGCCAAGGGCTTCCCTCTGGGAGACGTACTGTGGATAGTAATAATGATGGATGCCAGCCATTGGGGTTGGGGAGCCCATTGTCAACGCGACTTTGCGCAGGAGGAGTGGAAGTTCCCTGCGGACAACTTGCCTTCCAATCTCCTGGAACTCTTTGCTGTTCTCAAAGCCCTGAAACACTTCTCTCTGTTAATTCGTCACCGTTGGGTGAAGATTCAGTCAGACAATGCTGCGGTCGTAGCCTACATCAACCATCAGGGTGGCACCAGGAGCCGCAGGATGATGGTGTTTATGCATCAGTTGATGTCATGGTCCCAACGACACGTGACAGGCCTCACAGCAATTCATCTTCCGGGGAAACAAAATCAGATCGCCGATTTCCTCAGCAGATCCAGAATCGATCTGGGAGAGTGGCCTTTGTCGGTCGACATGTTCCAAATGATAGTGGACAGATGGGGCCTTCCTCAAGTGGACTTGTTTGCGTCACAAAAGAACAGGAAGGTGGAGTGTTTCTTCAAGAAGGACAATGATCCTCTAGCCCTGGGGAGGGATGCCCTTTCCAGCAACTGGCGATTTCAAGAGGGGTATGCATTTTCCCCCTTTCCCTCTGATTTTTCCCATTCTAAGGAGAATGAGGATGCTTCGTGTCTCTCTCATACACATAGCCCTGTTTTGGCCGTGCAAACCCTGGTTTCCTCTTTTGCAGAGCCTTTGTGTAGCGCCACCCTGGAGTCTTCCGAGAGTCCCAGACCTTCTGTGTCAAGGTCCTGTTCTTCACCCAGACCCATCCTCCCTCAACCTGATGGCATGGAGGTTGAAAGGGAAAGACTGTTGAATAAGGGCTTCTCTCATGCGGTGGTAGACACCCTACTCAGGGTGGAAGCGTTCCACTTCTAACGCATTCTATAGAATCTGGGATGCTTTCTCTTCCTGGGCTTCCTCGAGGGATGTCTCGGTCCAGTGTCCATCCACAGGGAATATCTTAGACTTTCTTCAGTCTGGCCTCGAGAAGGGTCTGAGCTACAACACCTTGAAAGTTCACGTATCTGCCTTGTCGGCTTTAACTAACCACAAATGGGACTTTGATTCGGACATGGCCAGGTTTCTTAAAGCTGTTCTAAAAATCAGACCTCCGATTAAGCCGTTCACTCCAACTTGGGACTTGCCTCTGGTTCTCCAAGCTCTAAAGTCTCACACCTTTGAACCTTTAGACTCAGTGCATTTCCTCTCCATTAAAACTGCCTTACTGGTGGCTTTGACCTCAGGCAGAAGGGTCTCGGAACTTCATGCTCTGTCAGCCTTCCACAGTCTTCCACAAGGACAGGGTCGTCCTTTGTCCTATCCCAGAATTTCGGCCTAAGGTCACCTCTGATTTTCATATTAACGAGGAAATTGTTCTCCCAGCTTTGCATCCAGTTCCACAAGTAGATGATGTCAGAGATCTTTCCTCCTTGGATTTGGTGAGATGCCTCAGAATCTACATTGACAGAACCGCCCCTTGGCGTTCATCTCCAGGCCTCTTTGTCCTTTATAACGGATGTAGGAAGGGCAGTCAGGCGCCTAAATCTACCATTAGCAGATGGATTGTTTCAGCCATGCTTATAAGGCCTTGAAAGCTCCAGTCCCGGATGGACTCAAAGCTCATTCCACGAGATCCCTTTCCTTCTCTTGGGCCTCCTCTGCCAAGGTATCTCCTGAACTGATTGGTAGAGCTGCCACTTGCTCCTCCGCCACTACTTTCATCAGACATTACCAAGTGGATGTCAGAGCCGGTCATTCGGACCAATTTGCTAAAAGTGTCCTTTCTGTATGAAACCCTTGATTCCTGAAGTTTTGGTGTTTGTCACTTGGTTTGTGGTACCAATATACTTTGCATATGATGGATTCTTTATTTATTCTTCCCTCCCTTGGTTATTGCTTGGGTATTACCCATCGTTGTGCTGCCATGGATATGGCCAGGAAAAGGGAAAATGTATCCATGCTTACCGTAATTTTATTTTCCTGGTCATATGCCATGGCAGCACAAAGGTCCCGCCCTGGGATATTGCTAGTAACAAGACTGATGGAGGAGGGGATAGGAGGAGGTAGTTATACATTTATTTTAATTAGTTCCTGTCTAATTAGGGATAGGGAGGAGCTACCCATCATTGTGCTGCCATGGCATATGACCAGGAAAAGAAAATTACGGTAAGTATGGATACATTTTCCCTTTTTTCCCTGACACCCCTAAGGCAAGCTAAGGCTATGGCATGCCACATTGCAAAATCCTCCTGAGCTTCAAGAAGTGTGCCTTTTGATGTCAAAATACTATTCCAGAAAGTAGTGGACAGAATGTTTTTTTTTTATGAAGGCTGTCAGGTCTAGATTCACATGTCAGGACCTTGTAGGCACAAAACTCCAAGGCACACCCTGCTTCCCAAACTAGAAAGAGGCAGTTAAAGTGAGTATAATGGATTTATTAACTAGACAATGCAAACCTGAAGAATATATATTAACCCCTTAACCCCTTAAGGACTTAGCAAAATGTACACGTTGTGAACAAAACAAAACGTAAACAAAACCTGGCATTTGCGCTACATATCTGTCCAACCGTAACTCACCTCTTTCATATTAAATGCACCCACACTTATTATATATAATTTTATTCAGGGGAAACAGGGCTTTCATTTAATATCAAATATTTAGCTATGAAACATAATTTAATATGAAAAAAATGGGAGAAAATAAGAAATGTTATTATTTTAGTTCTGCATGACATTTTAACTGTCAATGTCATAATATTGTTTGCTTTTACTGCAATAAAATACACATTTGTATTCAGCAAAGTCTCACGTGCAAAACAGTACCTAATATATACATTTTTGTATATGCATATTTGTGCTCAGCTTTTAATGTATTGAGTTTGAATCAGTGAGTATAGTGTAAATGTATGCAGGGGTAAATATAATATTATAAGTGGTTAGGGTCAAGGTTTTAGAGGGTATAATGTCAGATTTAGATTACATATAACATTTAGTGTTAAGAAGATGAAAAGTTTGAGAGCGGTTTAAAGGGACACTCCAGGCACCTAAATGTTGATGATATCAGTAAATGCAATGCTTTTCCATAGGAAAGCATTGGCATGCTAGTATGCATGTGTAGAGCACATCAGAAGGTCTCCTGAGATTATCTGACCAACATAATAGAGGCACTAGAGGAAGGTTAAACCTGCAATTTAACCATTGCATTATTGAGATGAAATGGTCTTGGTGCCTTTATAGTTCCTTTAAGCTCAAGGAGCACATTATAAGTTCTGAAAACAGCTGCCCCTTGCATGCTGTGTATGGCCCTGTTGCCACTTATTCTGTTCAGGAACAGCTCGAGCATCAACAAGAAAAGGAGAGGGGATGGGGGCAGCCCTGCCATGTTCCGTTGCATATCTTATATGGCTCAGTTAAGGCTCTGTTAATTCTAAATCAAGCTCACAAATTGGATTATAAAGCTGAAATCCAGGACAAGAATGTTGGACCCATACCCATCTCACATAGTACACCAATCATGAGCTCCCAGTCTACCCTGTCAAACGCTTCTGTGTCTGTGGAGGTCAAAACATTTTTCTGACCTCCAGAACGGATTAATTGGTTTTCAATGCATTCTTATGGGGAACCGCATAGGTTTACAAATTTTTCGCAATAAGAAATGTCCCAGAGAACGCATTCAATTTGTAAACCGAGGTCCCACTGTAGTATGTTTGCTGTATTTCCATTGATTAATAGTACTTTTCATAGTTTAAGTGTCCTTTTTGTTTTTTTAATTATGGAACAAAATTGTTAAATAAATTAAGACTGATGCCTTTTGAGGACCTACATTGACCCATAGTCCAATGAGTGAATCACTTCTTCATATGTTTGACATTTCTTAAGGCTGTATTTGAGAGGATACATTGGAAGGGACCAGCAATATATACATTGGAAGGAGGGGGGGGAGTGTTGAAGCGCTCCACGTCACGCCGACGGGCGTCGCCTATCCGCATTCACGGAACTCCAGTAGCAGAAGGATCCACTCTGATGTGAGGTCAGCAATGCAGGCAGTAGTGAGGCCGGAGCAGAGAGCAGCATTCTCCATCGAGTCATCTATAATTGTGAGTCCAGAATGTAAGGAGTGCAGGGCTTTTTTGTGTGAAGGGGAGGTGTCTTTATTCATGGAAGGGGGGTGCAGGGTTTTATTTGTGAAGTAGGGTGCATTTATTTATGGAAGGGGGTGAAGGATTTTATTTGTGAAGGGGGGTGTATTTATTTATGGAAGGTGGGTGCAGGGATTTATTTTTAAAGGGGTGGTGTATTTATTTATGGAAGGGGGGTGCAGGGTTTTATTTGTGAATAGGGGTGTATACTTTATGGAAGGGGGTGTATTTTTGAAATAATAAAATATATTTGGGTGTTTTCTACATTTTAAAGATGGGGGAGTGGGTGCGGAGGAAAATGCTCTCTAGGTACGCCCCTGCCCATATGCATAGGCCTCAAAATCAATTCTGGCCTGCATGTGGTTCAGAAGTGCTAAAACTCTAGAAAATAACTCCTGAGTGAACAAGGAGAGTTAAGTATTCGCTAGAGTCCTGTTTGAGGTTACAATCCGAGCAGAATGTTCAAGTTTCAAAAAATACTCTTAATATTTCCACAAGAAAGGTCATTGCAATTTTAGCAAGTGGCAAGTAAGAGGGGGGACTGTAAGGATGAGGAGAGAGAGAGAGAGAGAGAGAGAGAGAGAGAGAGAAAAGGACATAAATAACTCCAAATCACCATCACAAATCACTATCACAAAGAACCGAACAATAATAAAACATACACATAAAGTCTTTCCTAAAAAGATTGACAGTGGATATATTAGTCCAAAACTGGACCAATTATTGGAGTCCTGTAAAATACAGTCTCGATTAGCCCTGGGGATGAGTGTCTTAACCATAATATGCATGGACATGTGTCCTGTGGTAACTCTGTTCATGTATAGAGAAATAGAGAGAGCGAAAGGAGGGGGGAAAAAAACATGATTTTTTAATTGTATCCAGTATGCCTTTCCCGTTTTCAAAATATATAATCCCTATTTTGTTACAACATAAATGATAAATCACCAAATCAAACTGAATACTCAACAATAATATAACATACACAGAGCCTTTCCTAAAAAAAAAAAAAAAAGCTAGCAATAGATATTTTAGTCCAGTTCTGGACCACCAATCTAGGTCCTATAAATTGCATTCTCAATTACTATTAGAGGTAAGAGTCTTGACTTGCCCCATCAGTTGTTTCTATGGTGACTCAGTAAATATGACTCTTTTTCAGTTTATATAATTCCTTATTTTTGGACTTTTAACTGCCTTCTAGATCTCCACATTATTGTATGTGCTTAAGGCACCATTTCCCCCCTCTCTTTCACCCTTCTTTTCTTCTTTGCTTCCCTTTCCCTCCACCATTACTTTACTAATCCTTTCTTTCTCTTTTCCTTTCCCTTTATCATAGATTATCTGACAGAGCAGTTAGTAGAAACTATGTAACTTTTGTTGTATTTCTAATTTCTTTTATAATCCTTTATAATATTAAACAAACAAGGATTTATTCTAGAAATTTGCAGCCTGAAAAGTGGAGAAAGGCGAAGGTGTGAACAGAAAATATAAACTCACAAACCGAGATCAAAAACTTAGTGCATGTAAATAAACTAGAAGGTATGCTAAGGGAACCACTTATGGGGGTTAACCCACATTAATAAGTAAGACTAAATAAGTCAATGTCTCACTGTAGCTTGTGGTTCTTGGGAGAGACGCTAGGTTGTATTAAAAGCAACATTGAGATAGGATTTAGAATTACCTCCCCTTCAGCTTTCGAGCTTTTGGCTTTTTATAGGGTGTTTTTTATTTTTTTTATTTTCATTTATGTCTCTTTTGGATATGTAAGTTTTTCTTTTCTGTTTTGCAATAATTAGTTGTTCTTTTTCTTTCTATCTTTTACATATTACAAGGGACCTTTTTGTGTCTAATGGGCTTCTTGAGCTCATTTAGACATTGCTGTATTTAATCTAACAAACCCAGTTCAGCCTGGCAAAATCTGATCATAAACAATCAAGTGTTTCCTTTTACCTCTGATTAATATAATGATTAACCCAGATGGAAATGTGCATATGCATCTCTCCTATAAATGTACAAATGTATTCTGTGTAAATCCCAAACTACAATCTTCAGGGAATTAATTACAATATAAATTATAAACAAATATCAAAACAAATGATGAAAGTGTGAAACAGAGATGCTTATAACAATAATCTAACAAATAAGTGTACAAGCTGCTACTGCACTCATGTATGTATAACTCCCATAAACCACACTTGATATAAAATACGCAAAAAGAAATTGTTAGAGTGAAACATCCAAAACAATATATGAATGGAGTACTAAAAATTTAGTATACTTTCCTTTATAATTTTGTTAGGGCTATGTATTCTGTTATAAAAAGAAAAAATACAAATAGTGCAACTGTGACTGCTAGAATTCAAATGAAAATGCACTGACATATTCCAGAGCTTCCAAATGTATCTGAATCGGAATATGTGAGTGCATTTTGATTTATTTACTGATCCAGTACTGATTTACCAGATATACTAAACTATATTGGTGTCTTTTTCTTTTCTGTATGATTCATTACATATCTTACAGAATACTCATAAGCGGGGATGTACCACTCAAGCGCATTAAGTGGAGCTTAATAAGAGCTCTGTATGAAGCTTAATTAGGAGCTAAGTGGAGCTAAATTAGGCACCAATATAGTGTAGTAAGTGCATTTCTTTATCCTACTCCTTTTTGACCATAGCATACTACACTATCAAGTCCTATCTTTGTTCCATACCTATCATTCCATATCATGAATTATTAAGTATGCCTTAGGACATACTTAACAACATACTCGACAACTTCCATCATACCACCTTAAAAAATAAATTGAAGTTCTGTCCAATGAACCAAATGAGTGGCCCTATGTCAGCTTTCAATTTGGCAGTCATTGCAGATATAGAAAAATTACCGAGAAGAGTACCGAAACATAAACAGAATCTAAACATTTGGGAGAAAAGAGCATTAAGAGAGCTATGTGAAAATAGGGAAATCACAGTGAAACCAGCAGATAAGGGAGGGGGGGTCGTTTATTCTTAATACCAAAGATTATGACATAGAGTGTAGAAAAATACTCAATGATCCACTCACTTATAAACTCATTTTAGACATGAAGAAGAGTCTGTTTAATATTTTAGAAAAAAGGAAGGTTTTTGAATATATTAAATAAAAAAGAATTGGAGTTTGATATGGTTGTACATCCGATAAAACCTGTGTTGTAAACCTACCAATTACCAAATGTTCACAAAACTTTAGAGAGTCCCCCAGGTAGACCTATAATTTCAGGGATAGGGTCCTATACATGTAATCTATCACAATATATCGATGAGATCCTACAGCCCTTTGTGAAGAAAGCCAGGTCATATTTAAGAGACAGTGGGGACTTGCTAAAAAAACGTAGAAGGTCTGAAATGGGAAGAAGACTTCCTCATGGTGACATGTGATGTCACATCTTTATACACTGTCATCAAGCACGATCTAGGAATCAAGGCAGTGAGGAAAATCCTGTATGAGGACCCCACTATGCTGATAGAACAGGTGGAATTTCTTATTGAGTGTATAGATTTCATACTAATATTTTTGTTCTGGTATGAAAAGGACATTTATCTTCAAGTCAATGGTAGCGCTATGGGGACCAGGTTCGCCCCTAGTTATGCCAACATTTTTATGGCTCATTGGGAGAACCTGTTTATTTGGCAGGGTCACCAGTGGGGGGCGAACCTGGTCTTCTATAGACGGTACATTGACGATAGTTTTTTTGTATGGAAGGGGAAAGAACCAGAGTTACTGGAATTCCTTGCCTATATCAATAATAATGAATATAATCTGTCTTTTACGTATAAATACAGCTCCACGGATATAGATTTTTTAGATCTGGTACTATATACAGACCAACAAGGAGTCTTGAAATCTAAAACCTTTTTTAAAAGCGTAGATGTGAACAGCTACATCATGACTAGTTGTCATTATCCATCTTGGCTATCGGGACTTCCCTTTAGTCAATTTTTGAGAGTGAAGAAGAACTGTACAGATGTGTGCGATTCACAACTACAAAAGGTTAAACAACAATTCGTGGAAAAGAACTATGATGAGAATTGCTTAAGAACAGCCGTTCAAAAAATTCAAACCATAGACCGTTCAACACTTTTTGCCAATAAAACCAAAAAGGCAAAACAAAATGAAATTATGGGAGACCTACGCCCCCTAGTCTTTAACTACAGTATCCAAGCTGGCTTCCTAAAAAAGAGTATACAAAAGCACTGGCACTTATTGTGTCAGGATCCGTTTCTAGTTTAAATCCTGCCCAAAACCAAGGATAGTGTTTAGGGGTGCACCTACATTAAGAAATAAACTAGTACACAGTTACAACAAACCTGTAAAAAGTAATCATTTTTTAATAGGAAAAAATGTTTTTTATAAATGTGGTACATGTAATATATGTAAATTAAACCCGAAAGGAGAAAACCCCACCACTTTTATATCATCTGTTACGAAAGAAGTGTTTGATATTAAAGAGTGCATCACCTGTAATACCAAACAAGTGATCTACATGTTGGAGTGCCCTTGTGGCCTCCAATATGTAGGACAAACGAAAAAAATCCTAAAAGTCAGACTTAGGGAACACGTCTATAATATCAGAAAAGGTTTTGATGAACCTTCCCTCTCGAGTCATTTTAAAACACATCATAACAGCGACCCGACATTACTCAAATGTAGTGGTATTCAAAAAACAGAAATACCTTGGAGGGGAGGCGAACTGAATAAGATCTTAACCTATAGAGAAATGTATTGGATTTACAATTTAAAAACTTTAGCCCCTATGGGCTTAAATGCTGAACTAGAATTAGCAAATATACTATAAATATATCTAATACCTATAGAGAAATTATGGATAATTTGCACCTCTAGTTACCAACAGACAAGAAGTTTATCAGCATTATTTGTCATTATAACCACTTATTGTATTTTTTTAACCTATCCATCCAATAAATTATTACATTTTTGAAAAAAGCATTTGAAAAAAGCATTTGAAAATGAAGCACTTAAATAGAAAATAGATATGCATTTTCAATATTTTTTGCATATTTTCTGTGTGCATCTTTTGCATATATTTTAGAATAAGATTTGTGTTGGTTATTATTTTATATATTCCCAAGAATGAGTTGAGAATTTTTAGTTTTACATGTATGGATAGAATTGTATAATATTATGCAATATGTATGTGTAACCATATATGTTTTAAAAGAGTTCTGTTGTTCCTTTTTATTTGTACAAATTGTCTCTTAATTGTTAAATCAAGTAAGATGCATAGCTTGCTATTACTTAAGATTATCAAATTGTATTTCCAAGGACAATTTCTATACAATAGTATTTGATATGTGCAAGTAAATGTATACACCTTTAAGGATTTAAATGTGCTTTTCCCGGCACGGTATATAACCGCCGAACAGCACACGAAACACCTATCTTGAAAAAGCCCACACAAGAGGGGCGAAACGCGTTGATTAGGTGTTTATTTGTTTTTATACTTCTTTGTGTGGCTGCCAATACCCTGTACGTCTAGCTTTCCATGCCAACCGGAGTTACATCTGCGGAGAGGAGGACTTTACCGGACATACAGCTTGCCCCAGTGCACGAGGCAAATGCTGCTTTCATCTGCAAACCGGACGGCACATTTGGAACGGAGGAGAGACTGCAGCCAGATAATCTTTTAGTGTGGTCCTTAGAAATAAGCACCACATTTTTTTCCTGTAAGGGTTTCTATGTTGGGGAGGGGGATTCCCTTTTTTTTTTTCTTTATTTTAGTTGGTATGCAAGTATGAAATTCGTTTGACAACATGTGCATAAAGGATAACATGCGCATAAAGGATAACATGCATCAATTACATTCCATATAACCAACAGTTAACAGATATAGTTGCACAGGTGCTAGTCCACCCGTTTTTTATAAGTTAATTCCTGCTTCACTCCCTCGTGCTAGGGACAGTGGAAACATGTAGTATCTCGAAGGGGGCTAATGAATAGCGTTATGCGCACTGCTCAGAAGTGTTGGGGTTGCGGGCTTAGCCTGGGCACGTGTATGGGAGGTGGGGGGGGGGGGGGGTGCGGGTGTATTGGCCGTTAGTTTTGGTGTGGGTCCCATTGTGTCAGAGTGGATGTGCGGTATATCATCGCTCCTTTAGTGGGGAGCCTTTGGGTAGAGGTAAGGGACCCCGCACTGGCTTGAGGGGGGCGAGGTCTGCTTAGCCGTCAGCGCTAGTCATCTGCTTGCAGAGCCAGTATCGTTAGTATGTCTGGTACCCTGAGACATTTAGAAACTTGACTTGTGTAAAAACAATAACTAAACTTAATAACAGCTTCATAAGCTACATTGCCTGCAAAGTAAGAGTGAAGTCCCGGCAGATGTAGTTAACTTTCAGTGTCCCATATATAGTCCCGTAGTAGGGCACCTGTTTGACAGGTTGAAGGTGCACTTGCGTTTATGATCGCTTATCCTGCGTTAGGGAGTTCGTTGTCCTCGGCGTTGCTTCTCTGGGTATAAACGGGGTTATTTCGTCGACGTTCCATATTGGGCTGGATCCTGTTGCTGCTGCAGGTGTCGGGAGTCCCAGGGACTGGAGAAACTTGGGTGCTTCGGTGCTGTGTGTCAGGTGGATCGTCTTGCCTGCGTGTTCCATAGTTAAACGGTGGGGTCCCCACTTATAGGGGATAGAATGTTCCCTCAGCAGCGCGGTGATGTGGCGGAGGGATCTGCGCCAGGTAAGTGTATGCCGTGATAAGTCTCTATAGAAAGTCAGGCTTGCTCCCTCAAATATAACCGTGGGAGAGCCTCTCGTAGCTCCCATGAGGGCCCCCCGGTCAGAGTCCCTGACAAATTTAATCAGCACATCCCTGGGTGCCTCTTCGGGTGCCTTGGGTGCTTTGGGAATGCGAAAGCAGGAGTCAATCCCTGCTTGCTTTGCTTGCTTGAGGATCAATAAGGTCACTAGTAGCCTCCTGCAATAGTGAGGCAGCTCTTGGTTCACAACCGATTCGGGCACTCCCCTGATCCGCAGGCTTCTGGCTTTCGTTTTTTCCTCCATTCCCGCAATTTGTGCAGTCAGCGTTGCACACTGCTTTTGTAAGAGTCCCAGAGCTGTGTCTGTTGCCGCCTGTGCCATCTTTGTGCCCCCGAGGGACTCCTCAATGGAGACCACACAGCCTGAGAGCGTGGAGATTTCCCCACGGACAAGCGCTATATCGGCGTCGAACATCGCCTTAATGTTCAGCATTAATGCTTTAATATCAGCTTTCGTGGCGGGTGCTGCGTCGCCTAGGTCTTTAGGCTGCTGAAATGTAGTAGGTACCTTGTCGGGGACCTGGAAGGAATCATAGACGCTGTCTTCGTCTGAGGATTGTGGGGTATAGGCCTCTATCGGCGCCATCTTGGCGGGATCTTGCCGCTGAGACGGGCGCATAAAAGTGTCGATATCTTTTGACCCCGATCCGGGATCTGCTCTGCTCTTCTTAGCTTTTTTCCCCATAGTGTAGGGTCCTTTGTGGATCGGATTTTTGGGTCCCAGAGGGTAATTTTGGCACTGTATTTTCCTCTTTTCGAGTCTCACGTTCAGAGCTGCGGTGAAGTGCGACTTGCTCATTCAGGCGCTGGCTCCGCCCCCCCATTCCCTTTTTATTTTAAGACATTAAATACAGTATTACACCATATTTATTTTCTGTCTTTTTTAAGGGATTTCAAGCACAATATTGTGTTTTCAATAATTCTGTGGACTTCCCTACACTTTGGACCCTGCCATAAATCACACATATTGGACTGTGATATAATTTAGCTTCATGCAATATTTTCATTGTTACAATCAGCAACATTGATACTTTTTTATTTTATACTGTATTTCATTGCTGTTTCCAATTGTTGCAGATACATTTGTGAATGTGTATACCCCTAACTAAATCTAAGGGGATTATCTACTAAGCGCTGACAACACAATTCAAAAAATGCTTTTAAAATGATTTCATATCTTTGGGTAAACTTTTAAAATATATTTTTCAAAATGTTAAAATATCAAATGGGGGGGGCGTTGCTAGCTGCGATCCTAACTAGGCATGTTGGTGAAGAGCTCCGGTTCCCACCACCAAAATATTGACCAAATTACCACGAAAACAGCCCCAAATCCTGAGTAAATGCAACAACTGAGACTCTGACCCCCCAGCAGTGACATGGGGTGAAAAAAATCGCAAGTTGGGCCACTCAGAGAGCTCCCACTTACCAGTCATTCGCTGGTCCTTTGACAGGCCACAACACAAGATGGCGTCTAAAGGGCTGCGAGGCTCAAGTGACTCCGAAGTGTCACAGGAAAGAATCAGGGTCCCGCGGACTTCAAGTGAAATACACCAGAAAGTAGAATCTGGTAGAATCTGACTCTGATGCCTCACCTTCCACCAAAGGAGACATTAAAAAACTCCTAATCATAGCGGTCACCAGGGATGTCTGTTAGAGGCTTGGTGATTCTGTTACGCTACTAGGGGTGATTTGGGTTGGAACTCAACTGCAGCTTGTAAACTCCCTAATTACAATAGTAAAGAAATGGAGAATCCTTAAGTATCAATACTGTAGCTTTAAGAAAAGAGAGAATCACTGGTAACTTGATTCAACCGAAGTTTTAATAAGAGTTAAACTTAAATGAATTGAATTTAGGCAATAATCCAATAATAAGAATTGCAAGTAATTCAACAACACAAAGTTCAGTATTAAGTATTTCTTCAGAGATGCATTAAGTAACATTAGTTCATGAGAATAATCTTCTATAGGAACAATAATCAATTAGCTGAGAATAGTTGCAAAGCAAGAACAGTCCATAGTGAATAAGCGTGATGGGAGTTGCATTTTACATTTATCCTTTTATCTTTTCATTAAGCTTAACCATCTCAGTTTTATTATAGATGTTGTGAACACAACCCGCATGTAATCACATAGACCAGAATGCCTCACACACTTTTATTTTTTTAATTTAATTTATATTAGTTTCCAATCTGGCTGGAGCGGAATGCCAGAGAATGATGACCACATGTCAGTTGAGTGTGGAAATGAATATGAAGAGAGGGAAGCAAACACGGGTGGAGAGAGCCATAAGAAAGCCGTACAAGATGCTGAGAGAAAGTTTTGATTGCCCTAGTTTAAAGCCTAACGCAGCCGGAGAGATTGGGAGGGAAGAATGTGCAACAAGAGAGTAAGTGTGTGTCTAAATGGATGGAAGAGAGAATGGAAGAATAGCCAACAGCTAAGTTGCTCTTTAATGTTCTTACTACCCCTATCAAAATAGTGTTATGTTTTTTTTCCCCTTTACTGAACATATTTTACACAAATTACTACTTGATCTCATGTTATCAAATATTACAAAACAATGTGGACATATTGCTTTTGTTCATCAATTGTATGCACCTCCACATGATAAATAAAGAATAAAACATAAATAAAACATAAATTATAAAAAACACCAATATATAAAAAAAATAATGGAAAATTTACTCATACTTACCGTAATTTTCTTTTCCTGGCTATTATTCATGGCAGCATATACACATGGGTTAGCTCCTCCCCTTACAGCCGATAGGACAGGAAAACCACCAAGGTTTTAAAAGGAGGCTCCATCCCTAAGGTCCTCAGTCAGTTTACAAGCTCTACAGTACATAAATAGAGACATTAATGGGTGGGAAGTATATGCTGCCATGAATAATAGCCAGGAAAAGAAAATTACGGTAAGTATGAGTAAATTTTCCATTTTCCAGGCTAATCATGGCAGCATATACACATGGGGAATACCCACGCTTACAAAGGGAGGGACAGTATAGCCAATCAAATAATCAGAATAATTCAACATAGATAGAAGAATTAACTGAGTTAAGTACTTGAGTACCAAAATGTGCATCATAGACTGTTTTAACGAACAGTATGAAATGCCAGACAAACGTGTCTAAAGAGGTTCAAATGCTAGCTAACAAAAAGTGTCAGCGGAAACCATTACCATGGCAACCCATGATGCTGCAACAGCATGAGAGGAGAGTGCCCTGATACCCTCCAGCACAGGTAGAGAACGGACGTGACGTCCAAATTGTGCCTCACGAATTACTTCAATGTCCAATATGTAATGCAGGACAAACAATTTCAAAGAGGTCCAAATGCCAACTTTACAAAGTTTCAGCAGAGACCATTGCCATGGAAGCCCACGAGATGCTGTAACAGTACTAGTGGAGAATGCCCCAAATCCTTTGGTACAGGTAGAGAATGGCATTGAAAGGCTCTCACTTTAGGCAGGATCTCTGGTGCTACCAGCAAGACAACCATATCCTGTTGAAATTCAGTGAATGGGGGTACACAGGGTCAAGCCTGGAGTTCACCCATTTTCCTTGCTGGGGTACTAGCCACGAGCACTTTCTGTGCTACCACCATGAAAGCACCTTCTAGAGGTTTGAATAATGGTTCAGTCAGAGCCCATGAGAGCAGTGGTACGTCACACATTGGCTTCACCACACTCCGTGGAGGCATGATTTCATTCAATGCCTATATGAAGCAAAGTGCAGCTAAGTGCACACATTCACCTTGCTGAGGTACAAGTCACCAGCAACAGCAACGTCTGGGCTAAAATCATGGAAGCTCCTGCTAGAAGTTCAGTCAGAGTCTGTGAGACCAGTGGTACGTCACATATTGGTTTCAACACCCTCAGCGGAGGCTTGAGTTCAATTGTTGCTTACATGAAGCAAAGCACAAGGGATATCAACGCTCAATCGGTACCCTTCAGTACAGGTAGAGAATGACCTAGATAAGCATTCACCATAGGCAGGATCTTCAGATGCCAAATGCAAGATGACCATATCTGTTGAAAAGTAGTGAAAGGGGGTTCACAGGATCAAGCCTGGAGTTCACCCATTTTCCTTGCTGGGGTACCAGCCACCAGCACTTTCTGTGCTACCACCATGGAAGCTCATTCTAGAGGTTCGAATAATGGTTCAGTCAGGGCCCGTGAGACCAGTGGTACGTCACATATTGGCTTCACCACACTCAGTGGAGGCATGATTTAAATCAATGCCTATATGAAGCAAAGTGCAGCTAAGTGCTCCTCTAGAGTGTTACGTCAGGACCTGGTTGCCAATCCACCTTGTCCACAGTTATTCAGCTCTAGCAAACAGCCATTGTATTCTGAGCCACTGGTTGTTCTTCTGTGCCCTGATTATGGGCTGGAATTCCATCAATACGTATCTGTGAGACCCATCTTGGTAAATATAGGATACAGTTGCATTGATTTTTGAGCAAATCTGGACCCACTCATTCTTCAGCAAGCATCTGAAGTGAAGAAGAACCTTGAAAATGACTCTTAGTTCCATACAAATGAATGGAAATATTGTGCAACATGTTCCAAACACTGTGCAACCAATCTTATAAAAACTGGAATTCGAGCTAATAATCGACCAATGAGGTTCTGTTCACAGGAAACTCAGAGATCTAATCCCTCTTTCAGCTGCCAGGGAAGGTGTAACTCCACTGATGGGGGACATAGTAAGTGGCTGACTCCAATAATCTTTCTCTTGTTGGATCAAGATAGGAAGGATCTGTAAGGAATCCCGAGATGCCATTGGGCCCATCTGACAAGTCTGCTGGTGGAAGCCAGGATTCCTAGTAGTTGTATCTATTTTCTTGCTGTTACCAAGCAGAAATGAAGAAACTGGGAGAGAAAACCTTTACAATCTGTGGAACTGTTCCCGAGATAGGGAAAAGCAGAGCATAGAATTTTCCACTCGGGAATGTCAACCACTGAGCTGGTCTGAAACGGCTTTTCTTGATATTCATCAAGCAGCCAAACTTTAGGAGTTATGAAAGAACTATATACCTCTGTGTGCCTGCCTTCTGAGGGTCTAAGGCTATCAGAAGTAGATCCTCCAGCTAATGGAACCAGGTGGAGTTCTGGACTCTCAATAACACTATAAGCACATATAAAGATTCTTGGGGCCACATTGAGGCCAAATGGTAGGTTCTCTTCGGAGCTAATGCCGAAGATCTCTGCAGATTGGACTGAAAATAAGCATCCTTGAGATATATAGAGGTAAGGAAATTATCCTTCCAGATTGCTTGAGATATGGATCTGCTTGACTCCATCCCGAAGACTGACATTCAGCCTCTTGTTGGCCCCTCTTATGTCCAATGTAGGCTTTCCTGTGCTTTTCCTCTAAGCACCAGAAGAGAGGCGAAACTTGTCCCTGGAACTGCTCTTGTTCTGGGACCTAAAAAAAATATCACCTCTTCGTCCAGAAGGCTTCTTCCTTCAGTGCTTTACCTTTTGATTCATTGGTCTTAATACTCCTGTTGGTATGGGGACTCCTGTGCCCGTTAAGAAAAAACTCCAGTCTATATCAATCTGGACCATGGATACCACACACAAGCCTCCAGAGTATGATGAGCCCAGGTATGTGTGATCAGGAAAATGAGGCTCCTAGTACTGGAGGAGATATGTTCATTGCTGAAGAGCAAAACGACTGCGTTATAGCTCCATTAGAACCTTGAAAGGCAGGTTTACCAACTGCCATGAGTCACCTCTGGAGTATTCCCTGCAGGGCCAGCAGCTCCATGTATCTCAGAAATACTGGTCACTGGAGGTTCTCCGGTCTGACTATGACTATGAGGAGCTGGGATCCTTGGAACTTCCATCCTAAGGTACCAATATCTTGCAGCCCTCATTCGCCTATTCAATGGAATTATCCAAAGTTTCCCCAAACAGCACCACCCCTTCAAATAGAATGGTGTAGAGGGCAGACTTGGAGGATGAGTCATCATCCCAGAAATAGAACCATAATGCTTTCCTAGCTGCTATAGACAAAGCCATTTGATCCAGAGAATATCCTAGTTACATCTAGGGAAGTTTCTGTGAAGAAGTCAGTTGTAACCTGAAGACTTCAGACTGCCTCTTCAATCTTGGCTTTTAATATCTCTCTCCATAGTAGCCTTGAGATCTTAAATCACATATTTCATGTTTGTAGAAACAGCAGCGGAAGTCACAGCTGGCTGGCCTCCTGCAATGGTAGGCGTAAAATAGGATAGGTCTGCGTCCACCTATGATCCATAAGTGTGCAACTTAGGTGGTGTAGTTCTGGGGTTGGAAATAACTTCCTCCACAGGGTAAAGCCTGGCCTCTTTTCTTACCCCTAAGGCCTCTGGAACTTACTTTGTAAGCCCTGCCTGCATGTCATGTGGCTGCACAGTGATAGGTCATGCTGAAGCGAGAACCTTCTGGAGGAAGTCAGTGCATAACCGATTCCTTCCACTGTTTTCACCTCATAACCAGATCCTGGTGAAGAATCAGACACCTGACAAATAATAATAACTAAATATTACCTGTGGTAAGTATTAAGAAAAAATGTGCACTGTTAAATTCTATAAGAAACCAGCGAAACAGCTTTAAAACAGGCTGAAGACAGCACTTATCCATGTCTGGAGACACTGCAAATACTTACCAAATAAGTGTGGTAGGTTTACTGTACTTTTCCCTTTATTTTAGGCACTTTCTGGCAATTGCCCTTATCCAAGATGGCTGCCACAACTTGTATTCCCACAATGCAAGTCATCTGTATTAGGCCCAATAAGGCACAAACTGCACACATGTGGGCCTATTCCGAGTGTGTTTGCTGTTTAGAGACCAGGGAGAGGACTCTGTCTGAAGCCTACATGGCCCCTAAACACCCAGGGTACCGGGAATAAATCACTGGGACCGAGGGGAAGCAAAATAGATAACAAAAGTGCCTGCAAGGGAGTTGAAAAGGCAACCACGTGCAAAAAGTCAAAGTTTAAAGGCACCACAGTCTAAAGGCCTCAAGATATAAAAGGTAACACAGTTTTCAAAATGTATCACAGTTTTAAATATATCAGTCTTCAAATGCACTGCAGTTTTCCAAATGTACTGCAGTTTTCCAAATGTACTGCAGTTTCAATACATGCAAAAGTATTAAATGCAAATTTAAATGAAACAGTTTTAAATGCCACACAGCTGAAATGCAACACAGCTTAACCCCTTAAGGACATATGACATGTGGGACATGTCATGATTCCCTTTTATTCCAGAAGTTTGGTCCTTAAGGGGTTAAATGCTTCCTAGCAAAAGCACAACCGCATAATGTACCACAATCTTAAAAATAAGGTACAGCAGTATAATGCACTAGTTTAAAGATATCAAAGCTTAAATGCATCACAGCATAAAAGCACAACTGCATAATGTACTACAGTAAAACAGGCAAATAAAGTAATAAAGATAAAAAAACATACATGTCCGTAAGTTAAGGGAGCAAATTGCTCACGTCCTAAGGGCTGTAGGACAGGAAAAAGACTGAGGACCTTAGGGATGGAGCCTCCTTTTAAAACCTTGGTGGTTTTCCTGTCCTATCGGCTGTAAGGGGAGGAGCTAACCCATGTGTATATGCTGCCATGATTAGCCTGGAAAACAGAATATTACAAAATTAAAATATTTTTCACAATTAATTCACATTAACCCCTTAAGGACCGAGGACGGTTCAGGACCGTCATCGGCATTTTTGCATTGCCGACCGAGGACGGTCCTGAACCGTCCTAACGGTCCAATGTACTTACCCGATCGCCGTCGTTCCCCCGGCGGCGATCGGCGGTGCTCCCGTTGTGGGGAGACTGCCTGCAGCCCAGACAGTCTCCCCATGGCGGATTAGAAACATAGAAACATAGAAACATAGAATGTGACGGCAGATAAGAACCATTCGGCCCATCTAGTCTGCCCAGTTTTCTAAATACTTTCATTAGTCCCTGGCCTTATCTTATAGTTAGGATAGCCTTATGCCTATCCCACGCATGCTTAAACTCCTTTACTGTGTTAACCTCTGTGGCCATGTGATCGCCCAACAGGGCGACCACATGGTCACAATAGGTGTCCATGTCTCTGCCTGCAGGGGGACTGTCTGTGCTGACAGGCAGTCTCCCTGCTTAGTGTAAAATCATAAAAAAAATAAAGTTTAAAGTTAATAAATAAAAATTATAATTATATATGTGTGTATATATATATGATATATAGACGTATATTATATATAGATAATATACGTCTAAATATCATATATATAATGTCATACTAAGTGTATTTTTATATTAATATGTACATATATTAATATAAAAATACACTTATAATTAAATTACACACGTGTATATATATAATATATATAATAACTATATATTGTGTATATATTATTATAAACTACAAATAATAAGTAATTTAAATTAAACTAAAAAAATTAAAAATAATAATAAAAATTTTAAAAAAAATTATATATCTATACAAAATTTTATTCTAACTGTATTTTGATATTAATATATATATATTTACATCAAAATACACTTAGAATGAAATTGTATATATATCTATGTATATATAAATAAATAAAAAGAATACGAGCTATTCATATGTCCATATACAAAATTACATAAATAATTATATAAATATACACGTAGACTTCAAATATATAAATATGCATATATATTTAAATTCTACGTGCGTATTTATGTAATATTTTTACATAATTAAGTTATTTTATTGATTGCAATTTAAGGGACCTGCCTGCCAACCCAGGCCGAGAGTACAGAGAATTTAATTTGCTATCACTGTATTTTACCCTGTAACGTTCTACGACACCCTAAAACCTGTACATGGGGGGTACTGTTTTACTCGGGAGACTTCGCTGAACACAAATATTAGTGATTCAAAACAGTAAAACATATCACAGCGATGATATTGTCAGTGAAAGTGACTTTTTTGCATTTTTCACACACAAACAGCACTTTTACTGATGATATAATTGTTGTGATACATTTTCCAGTTTTGAAACACTAATATTTGTGTTCAGCAAAGTCTCCTGAGTATAACAGTACCCCCCATGTACAGGTTTTATAGCGTTTTTGAAAGTTACAGGGTCAAATATATGGGTCATATTTTTACATTGAAAATGGCCAGGTTGGTTACGTTGCCTTTGAGAGCGTATGGTAGCCCAGGAATGAGAATTACCCCCATGATGGCATACCATTTGCAAAAGTAGACAACCCAAGGTATTGCAAATGGGGTATGTCCAGTCTTTTTTAGTAACCACTTAGTCACAAACACTGGCCAAAATTAGCGTTCAATTTAGTTTTTTACTTTTTTCACACACAAACAAATATGAACGCTAACTTTGGCCAGTGTTTGCGACTAAGTGGCTACTAAAAAAGTCTGGACATACCCCATATTGAATACCCTGGGTTGTCTACTTTAAAAAAAATATGTACATGTGGGGTGTTATTTAGCGATTTATGACAGATAATAGTGTTACAATGTCACTATTGATACATTTTAAAAATATAGGTTTTGAAACCTCAATATCCTACTTGTACCTATAGCCCTATAACATGCAAAAAAATAGCAAAAAGCATGTAAACACTGGGTATTTTTAAACTCAGGACAAAATTTTGAATCTATTTAGCAGTTTTTTTCATTCGCTTTTGTAGATGAGTAAAAGATTTTTTACATAAAAGTCAAAAAACATGTATTTTTTTCAATTTTTCATCATATTTTTTCATTTTTTAAAAATTAAATTACATGAGATTATATAAATAATGGTATGTAAAGAAAGCCCCTTTTGTCCTGAAAAAAACAATATATAATTTGTATAGGAACAGTAAATGAGAGAGCGGAAAATTACAGCTAAACACAACCACCACAAAAGTGTCAAAAAGATGCCTGGTCGCAAATGTACAACATCGCAAAAAAAGTCCGGTCCTTAAGGGGTTAAAAGTAGGTTAAAAACATGAAACCATTTGAAAATCCAACAAAATAAAATTGAATCCATAATGTCAAATAATCCACAGAAAACTGGTCATATCCACTAAAGTAAATAAAAAGAAAATATAAATGAAATACTTATCTCACCATTGGAGGAATGAAGCTTGACTGTCCAGAGGCCCAGTTGAACAATACATGGATAATTATTGCTACATTGTGTTACTTTAAAAAAAATACATATAACCCTTATTTTTGCAGTTATAAAAGATACAAAACCATATAAGCAAAAATGGCAAAAAACACTAATTAACTAACTAAAACATAGTAATTAAGAAAAACAAAGAATCTAATAACACTACCCAATACTCAAGGTAAGATGAACCACACACATAGATGAAAATAGATATTACAAATGAATTGTTAGTTTAAACAGACAAATTAAATAGCCAAAAAATCTGAATAGAGGAATAACTGATACATGATTACGACTGTAAAATGTTACAACCCACTCCCCCAAATCTCATTGTAATGGACGTGGTGTGGGCGTGATGACGTAGACAGCGGAGTGACGTTGCGGGTGCGCGAGGAGGGCGGCTGAGCGGGAAGAGAGAGAGAGCGCTGCAGAGGCTTCGGTACAGGGGTGGTCGGAACGGCTCAGAAATGCCGGTTTGACGAACGCTAATCATCTGAACAGACAAGTGGGATACCGGCGGCTTACTGAACCAGCTTACTGAACCGGCGGCACACTGAATCACTGGCTGGCTGGACTGGCTGGCTGGACACTGGATGGTATCAGTGGGTTTTCGGGAGGTTGTGCAGCACTGGCAAACCCATCTCAAGTACTGGCGGGGGAAAAAAAAAAAACGATGGTGCCGATGGAGGTCGCAAGTATTTTAAATTAATATTATTGCAATAACTACAATAACACTTGTCACCATATAATTGTTTGGCAATTTGGCAATAATTGTTTGGCTACCTGCTGTACCGCAAAAGGAATAGGTTTTTTTTAGTATATTTGCATATCATTCAAGATTAGATATGGGGGTTGTTAGATACTGCTAAATCTCTTTTTATAGTTTCAGCAATACAAGGCTTAACTAGCAACTGGCAATTTAGACAGGTTTAGAAAAAAAAAATGTTCCCTCTTTTTTCTTTTAAGCAACACACACTCCTAAACATTGGATAAATGAATTTTGGATGATTAGCAAAATAATTAGTATAAAGCCTCTATAAGCTTTTATAAGCTTCTATAAGCCTCTCCAGACCCCACCAGATCGAACCAGCGACACCTGGGGTAATAAGCGGAAAACAGATAATGGGGATAGAATATTCCACGATATAATTGGGAATGCAGTAGTATCAACCTGAGCTAATATTGAGCTAACATTGAGCTAATACTGAGCTAATACTCCCCAGAATTAAACATCTCTATACAGATCCTTTTATCTGGGTACTATCTGGGTACTATACCTTGGATGAATTTGGATGATTAGAAAACAATTAGCATAAAGCCTCTATAAGCTTCTATAAGCCTTTCCAGACTACCCAGACTACCCAGACGAACCAGTGACACCTGGGGTAATAGCGGAAAACATATAACGTGGTTAGAATATTCCACGACACAACCGGGAATGCAGCAGAATTAATTTGAGCTAATACTGAGTAAATACTGAGCTAACATTCTCAAGAATGTAATCCTCTATTTAGATCCTTCTACCAGGACTCTATACTTAAGGAGGGGGAAAAAAAAAAAAAAAAAAAATTCCCCTGAAAATGGGTCCAAAAAAAGAGAAAATAACGGAACTGGAGAAAAATAAAACATCAAATATAAATACCCTCTTTTCACCAAAAATAAACGTCCCTTCTCGGAAAGATCAAAGACGATCAATATCTCCAGAGCAGCACGAGTTAATGAAAATAATCGTGGCTAAGAACCCAACAGAGGAGCTAGATAAATTGGGTATCCAGATTGGACTATGTACAGATATGTAAATAAGGAAAAAAAAAAAAATGTGACCTCCACAGTATATGAGAAATAAATTAACAACCATATCCTCCTACTCTGGAAAGCGGGTACCAAAGTGACTTCCACAGTAAATGAGAAATAAACTAACAATCATTCCCTCCTATTATGAAAAGCGGGTATCACAGTGACTTCCACATTAAATGTGAAATAAATTAACAATTATATCCTCCTACTAAGGATATAGCTGTACAATAAGAATGGAAGGAGACACTATATACCTCCTTATATCTGGGAAGATTAACAAATGGAAAATTGCTATCCCATAAAGAGGGATGTCTCCCACCAAGATATCATCTCAATATTCAGAGAACCATCATGGGCAAGGCACAATGGGATGAGGAGTTTAAAGAGGAAAGTGGGTACTAAGGGGAATTTAATAGAATATGAGAATTAAAACAACAAACATATCCCCCTCCCAAGGAAATAGATGTGCAATAAGCAAAATTCGCAGGAGTTATTTATACCTCCTTATAGCAGGACTGACGGACATACGGAAGATTGCTAACCCATTATTTGGTACGCCTCCATCAGATCCCAATCTAATACGTAGAGAACTATCCCGGTTAAAGAATTATGGGATAAGAATTTTAAAGGGGAATCCGGGAGATAATTTCTCGTAACTATAGAGGGGACATAATAATAATTAAGGTAGCTAGGGGCAGGGAAGGGTGGGGGGGGAAAAAAAAAAATATATATATATACACACAAACAATAAAAATCTAAAGTTATAAGCACTAATAAAATATACAATCAGTAGATACAACTCACAATATAAATGAATGCAGAGAGGAAATGTATAGATATTTGAGAAATTTACACACTAAAAAGCATCGAAAGAGATGACAGGATAAAATGATATCAGAAATAGGAATACTCACCATAGAATGATTTAAAAACGATTATACACTAAAATAAACCACTCACTTGGGGTTGTAAAGATTAGGGTAGGGGGAATCTTTTTTTTATATATGGTTATTCCTTTACAGTCTTATATAGGTAGGAGAGATTAAAATTGAATATTAGTCCCCGCCAAATAAGAAGGGGGCAAGAATACCGTTCATCCTAAAAAAAAAAAAAAAAAACACATCTAAAGAAATAGAGATGACTGAAAAGATCTGTTCACATAAGCATAAAGGGAGGGGGTAGAGGAAGATGACTATTAATAATATCATAGTAGGATAAGGGAGGAAATTACGTGAGTTGTCCCAATTCTACGCAGGAAGGACTGGGGATAAAATATAATATGTTCTCTCACTCGCTCTAGGTCCCTCACCGCGCCAGCAACAGTATCTAGCTAAGTAATTTGTTTTTTTATTTTTGGATATTTTAGTTTGGATTCATATTTTTCTTTAGCTAGGAATTTGCTTAGCATTAGTCTAGGCATGGATTCAAATGGTATGAAGTGTTAGAATGTATGATTGAGCGATGTCGGTTCGGGAGCGGGGTGGCGGCCTAGGTCGCTCCTGATAAGAACATATCACCTATCGTAATTCATGACGATTAAGGTGCTCTCAATAAACTCCCAGGGCTTAAATTCACCACAGAAAAGGGGTTGTCTGTATAACTCATTAATAAAAGGAAAGATAGATATCTGTTTTACACAAGAGACACACTGGAAAGAGGGAGACAAACAAAGATGGAGATTTGCAAAATTTCCACTTGTTTTCGACTCCAGACTAGATAAAAATAAGAAGAGAGGGGTCGCTATAATGATTGCTGCACGTTTAAAATTTGAATTGATACTAGAACAAAAGGATACTGAAGGCAGATATATCATAATTATCTGTAAGATTAATGACATACAGTATACATTAGTAAATATCTACGCCCCAAACGTATACTCCCAAAAAATTTTCAGGAAGGTTTTTTCAAGAATTCTTAAAATTCAAAAAGGAAGATTGATAATAGCGGGTGATATGAATGTGGCCCCAGATGATAAACTAGACAGAACAAAAAAACAGATAATAAATAACAAAAACCAAGGGGATAGGAAGAAAATTAAAAAATTCCAAGCTCTTATGTCAGAATTTAATTATTATGACATATGGAGGGTGCATCACCCCAGAGAAAGAGACTATTCGTATTTTTCAAAGGTTCACAAGGTTTATTCTAGAATTGATTTATTTATCACAGATGCATATAATTTAAGAACGTTTGTAAATTCTAAGATAGAAGTTATTACATGGTCAGATCATGCCCCAATAACCTTGGAGATAACTGAGGAAAACAAATGGGTAAATAGACCTCAATGGAGATTAGATGAAGGTATATTGAAATCTGAAGAGAATAATAAATTCTTGCAATCCAAAATCGACGAATTTTTTAGAAATAATGACAATGTGGAGGTAAATACGGGTACTCTATGGTGCACCTTCAAATGTTATATAAGAGGAGTCTTAATCAAAATGGGGATTAGACAAAAGCGTAAGATGGGTAAACCATTACAAGATTTATATATTTCCTTGGCACTACTAGAACAGGAGAACAAACAGAAGGTAACAGAATATAATACACAAAAAATAAATGATCTCCAAGAAGAAATAAAAAAGAGAATAGAAATTAAAACATCTAATGCTATATTGAAATTAAATCAAACATGGTATTACACAGATAATAGAGTTGGGAAAGTTTTTTCAAATAAATTAAAACCCAAGAAAAACCTATCTCTAATAAAGAAAATAGTGGTAGGAGATAAGGTTTGTCTGTCTCCTGAATCAATCAGTGATGCCTTTGAAGAATATTATAAATCATTATATAATCTGAATACTCCTAAGGTATCTACATCTGATATCAGAGACTTTCTGAAGAATATTAAACTCCCAAAGGTGGATAATATAATTCTAGAAGAGTTGAACGCTCCCATAACTAATGAAGAGATAGAGAAGAATATTAAAGAATTAAAAACAGGGAAAGCTCCAGGCCCAGATGGGTTTACCCCTTTGTTTTTTAGGAAATTTGGGGGATCGGTTCTTAATATATTAAATAAACTATTCAATGGTATCTCTAATAATACGAATTTTCCTAAAGAAATGTTACAAACTAATATAATTCCAATTCCTAAGGCTGGTAAGGACCCGAATTATGTTAGCAACTACCGTCCGATCTCGTTAATAAATATCGATATTAAGATATATTCAAAGATTCTGGCGGAAAGACTGAAATATGTTATACATACTTTAATTCATTTAGATCAAACAGGCTTCGTGCCTAAAAGGAGCGGAAGCGATAACATACGTAAAATAATGAACTTATTTCAAAAAACAAGTAGTACCAAAGTCCCTGCAGTTTTTGCTGCCTTAGACGCCGAGAAGGCTTTCGATAGAGTAAGATGGGAATTTATGTCGGAAGTTTTAATAACTCTAGGTATACAAGATATTTTCCACGATCGAATAATGAGCCTATATAAATCACCATCGGCAAAAGTGTGGGGGGGGGACTGAACTCCAAAGGATTTATGATAAATAACGGGACGAGACAGGGATGCCCACTGGCCCCAATGCTATATATTCTCTCTATTGAACCATTGGCTGCAATGATCAGACAAACAAAAGAGATACAGGGAATTAATATTGCAGCTTTAGAGCATAAAATCTCTCTTTATGCGGATGATGTAATCCTCACATTATCTTCACCTAACTCATCTATCCCCGCAGTTATTTCATGTATCGAACAATATAGCCTTTTTTCAAATTATAAAATTAACTTGACCAAATCTCTTGTTTTGTACAATAACATCTCAGAATCAGATCTTATTACTTTAAAAGAGAAGTATAAATTTAAATGGTCAACTGAACATATTGAATATTTGGGAGTCAGATTGGGATTTAAATGGAATAAAATTATTGAGATAAATTATCTACCTCTTCTTCAGGATATAAAAAACATTTTATCCATATGGAAACCTTTATATATCTCATGGATGGGAAGAATAAGTGTTATCAAAGATTATATACTACCTAAACTCGAATACTTAATGAGATCGATCCCAATGAGGATACCAAAAAAAATATTGATTGAGTTTCACGAAACCTTCCTGAAATTCGTTTGGGGATCTAAAAAGCCAAGAACATCATATAAGACGTTATGTAGGACACAAAATGAGGGAGGGGTATCCTTTCCAGATTTAATAATGAGACATGACGCAATTATGATTATGCATCTAATTAACTCAAAGCATAAAGACTTGGAACAGAATCCCTGGGTAAATATTGAAAGAATACCGAAAAATTTAGATCCAATTGCTCTAATCTGGCTGGATAAAACTGCGTTTAAGAAATTAAAGGTACAAAATAATATTCTGACAGAACTATATAACTATATGAACTACCTAAAAAAAAGATATAAAATCGAAAATAATATCTCCGCTTCCGCCCCAATAGAAGTATTGAAGGGATATATAAATGATATAGACCTGAGTAAATGGAAACAGGAAGTATACAAAGTTATAGGTGATTTTTTCATGGATAATAACATAAAGACCTTTCAAGAAATTTATGAAGTAAACTCTCTTTTAAAACCCGAGTTTCTAACGTACCAGAAAATAAGAAACATTTTGAAAAATAAACGAGTTGAAGAAGATCTCTTTGACAAAATTGTTTCTATAAATGGGAAAGATAAGCTAATATCAAAAATAAACAAAATATTATATGAATATATACCCAGGAATAAAATGAATAAAATCAGTACGTGGGAACTAGAAATAAATAAAGAGTTCAGTGTAGAAGAATGGGCAAAGGCACTTACTCTAACCAAAAAAACAATACACAACATTATTATTTATGAGAATTATATTAAGATTTTACACCGGTGGTACATGGTACCAGCAAAACTCTTTAAATTCCAAAATGGCGCTAGTGATATATGTTGGCGATGTAATGGGACCACGGGTACACATTTACATATCTGGTGGGACTGCCCAAAGTTACAACCAGTGAAAAACAAACTGGACTTAGTACTGGGTAGAATCTATGGAATGAGTATTAGATTAACGTCTCACTCATTCCTATTTCATTTGGAGCTACCAGATAGTAATACCTACTCTAATAGATTGACAATACATATATTAATGGCAGTAAAGATATGCCTAGCTAGGAGATGGAAAACAAGTATAATTCCATCATGGAAGGAGATACAAGCACAGATAAACTTCCAAAAAACAATGGAAAAAGCAGTGTACGCTAATTTAGGGAAAAAACAGGAGTATCATAGTATATGGAATCCTTGGGAGATGGTTTTGGATAACTCAGGGGTGGCCTAGAAGGCGGCCCCCCCTCCCCCCGACATCGCTCAAGAATGGATGAATGTGACGAAAGACGTGAAGTTGAGGTGAATTGCTGCTACGTCACCACGTACAATTATATAATTGATAATAATAAAAAGAATGAAAAGATAAAACTGGTTAACAAATGATGATAGGGTATCTGATATTAAGCATTCCACCATAACAATCTAATATGTATCAAATACCATTATCTGATGTTTTAAAAAAAAAAAAAAAAAAAAGATACAAAACCATATAAGCAAAAATGGCAAAAAACACTAATTAACTAACTAAAACATAGTAATTAAGAAAAACAAAGAATCTAATAACACTACCCAATACTCAAGGTAAGATGAACCACACACATAGATGAAAATAGATATTACAAATGAATTGTTAGTTTAAACAGACAAATTAAATAGCCAAAAAATCTGAATAGAGGAATAACTGATACATGATTACGACTGTAAAATGTTACAACCCACTCCCCCAAATCTCATTGTAACGGATCGCCTGGCACCCCGGCTGGGTACCTCCATTAATGGATGCTCCTAGCACTTCCTGAGGACTCCAAGCACTCTGGCAGACACCACAATCACCGAACCGATGCAGCATATGAATCTTCTCAAGCATAGGAATGCTGTAGACCATTGAATAGGAACCATACGAATAGGCTTACACTCCTAGCAGTCAACTGGAACAGCATGCAATAAATCCTTCCCCCAATAATGAGACGACACTTCACTTTGAGGGTAAAACAGGAACTCTGGACTGGCACATCCAGCCTGGCTTTTATTTCCATCTCACACATATAAGAGCGCCCACAGGGGAGGTGTAAAATATCCAATAGCATCACGGGTGCAACCCACACATCCCCTCCCCTTAGTGTGACACATAATCCCATTATTCATACAGTTTAAAATATACTTTTTACACAATATTTATAACTTCAAAACCATACATCACATTCACATAAAATTACATATCCACAATCAATCCATTCAGGGGAACAACATATAAAAAAATGGCATGGATCAGACCAGGGGTTCAAAAGTTAGTAAAGTATCTTTTAAAACCCCTAGCTTTCCAGCTCAGACCGGTTTTACAGAGCCTTCTCTCCTGGAGAAGTAATCCAATTACCTCCCAGCACAGAGACAGACGCCATTGGGCACATGGGGACACAAAGACAGTAAAACACTTAAAAATACATAAATTCACCTTTTACACATAACACACAGACATTTCACATATCCCCAGATAGCTGGGATCTGAGCGCACAAAACTACCGAATAGCGCGCAGGTCCTATTCACACAGTTCACTTGCCATGGAGCCGGAGTCTTTAACTACACGAATGGGCTCCATGGCATAGCTATCTGGGTTAACACATTCACATCAAGTCTGGTCCATAGTCCAAAGGCAAGAGGCGGGCGAGCAGCCCCCTCCAAGGACACGTGGCGAGGTTGGTTTCGCCACACTCATAAAATAAAATGACAAAACATATAGAAATACAACCTAATTCAGCAAGAAGCACAGCAGATTTCCCAACCAAAATAAATACATAACTGCAAATCATTTAGAAATGTGTTACACATTTCTTTTGAACACATATAAACACAGATAAATGTATAAATACAAAGTGCACAGCTGCAAGAAACTAACAGTACAGCTTTAAACAATGTTATCATAAATCTTATAACACATATCACAATCAATATTTCCAAAATGTAAAGGCACAAGAACCAATTAAAGTTTAAAGAATGCCAATTAACACAGAAAAAAATACATATTGTCAAGACCATGATGTCAAAGTTAATGAAGAAGACAAGAAATGGATGGATAGCTGTTAAGCCACTTCATTCCCAGGTGGCTAAGGAAAGTGTGACAGAAGCTCCCATGCCATAGCCTTTTGTAGAGGCTTGAAAGCCATCCTTTTGCCCACAGACCTGGTCCCAAGAGCCCTGGAAAGGCATGTGATGATAGCAGCTGAAAAAACAAATTATTCATTGTTACTGGATAACTCTACAGCACCCTCTGGTGGCTGAATGGAAGTTTGTACATCTGTATAATGCTGGTATGCAAATGAAGGCAATCAAATAAACAGTTATATATATATATATATATATATATATATATATAATTTTGTTTTAGTATGTTTGAAAATGTTATTTGTATTATTTAGGTCATGTATTAATTATAGTTGTTCGTTCTCCAATGTTCTATATATTTGTATTTTAAATGTTTGTCACCACATGTTTAAAAACTAGTCCTCAAAGGCTAGTCCTTGTCAAAAATAAATAATTGTATGTTACTTTTTTTTGGAACTGTGTGTCCTTTGTGCATTTTTAGGTATCCCAGTAACAGAGTCTAGAGACCTGTTGGCTGGCTACACAATCCCTCTAGTCCAGGACAAATAAAAAAAAAGAGAGCTAGGCCTGGGGGCCACATGTGTCTTTGTAAAGACAGGAGCAATTACTACAAGCAGAGCTGTTGATGCCTGAAAAACTGAAGAAGCATGAGGCTACTTGCCTGGAAGAACAGAACTGAAGTAGGGTCTGGTGGAAAAGTTAGGGAGAGACCCCAGTCAAGCTTTGGCAACTGGGGCTAAAGCGTTCCAGAGTCCCTTGTGGCAGCTAGGAAGGGGACTTGGCATATGTAGTCAGAGGGAATACATAGTTACATAGTTAGGTACATAGTTACATAGGCTGAAAAAAGACATGTGTCCATCAAGTTCAACCTTCCTCACATTTGTTTTTTGTTGTTGATCCAAAAGAAGGCAAAAAAAAAAAAATGTTTAAAGCACTTACAAATTTGCAACAAACTAGGAAAAAAATTCCCTCTTGACCCCAGAATGGCAGTCAAATTTATCCTTGGATCAAGAAGCATTTACCCCACATTGAAAAATTACATAATTGAATATTAGGTTTTGCAAGTATGCATCTAGTAGCTGTTTAAACATCTGAACAGATTCTGATAACACCACTTCTTAAGGTAGAGAATTAGAAACATAGAAACATAGAATGTGACGGCAGATAAGAACCATTCGGCCCATCTAGTCTGCCCAATTTTTAAAAATACTTTCATTAGTCCCTGGCCTTAAATTGCTTAAATTTCGGCAGATGGTCACAAAGTAGATATAGTATATTAAAATAAGATATATGATATTTCCTGGCTAATCATGGCAGCATATACACATGGGTTAGCTCCTCCCCTGACAGCCAATAGGAAAGAAATAAAACAAAACTTTAAAAGGAGTATCCCTGCATAGGTCCCTCAGTATTTTTCCTGTCCTACAGCTCTTAGAATTGTGAGCATTTTTGCACCCTTTACTCATGGACATGTATGTTTTTTAGTTTAAACTTACGCACCACGAATAGGCATTAACTGCTCTCATCTGCCAACATATCACTCCGGCTACGAGTTTTATCACATCCACTTCTAACTCTGTATCCCCCACAACGGGGAACACAAATAAGGCCTCACACCTAACTTACGCAGACAGGAGAGAGGGTACCCCCCTCCCTACCCTTTACCCCATAACTCTAGCGATTGATGGTACAGATTTGACAGTCACTATGGTACACAACAACACAGGGGAAAATATATGGAACACTGTATGATATAATGTATGTTAGGATGTTTGACCTAGAACATGTATTAATGCTGTTTAACACTGTATACTGAAGGATGTGACAATGTTAATGTGAAATATCGCAGATGTATTAACTGAATGTAAAACAATAAACTGCAATAATAATAATAATAATAAAAAAAAAAACACACAATAAAACCTGTACATGGGGGCTATTGTTATACTCGGGAGAGTTTGCTGAACACAAATATGAGTGTTATAAATCAGTAAAACTTATCACGACGATGAAATCTCCAGTAAAAGTGCAGTTTTTGTGTAAAAAAATTCAAAAAACAAATAAAAGCGCTAACTTTGGCCAGTGTTTACTACAAAGGACTGGACATGCCCCATTTTAAATACCCTGGGTTGTCTTCATTTTAAAATGGTATGCCATTTTTTTATGCAACACATAACAGGAACTGAGAATCCATGACTAAAGTACAATGTGTGTGAAAAATAACACAAAAAAACTGCCCAAAAGGTTGACAAAGAATGGTGGTAGAATTAGTGCATGGAAAGTGTTAAATTACCACCATTTGAAATACCTTAGGGTGTCTACCTTTCAGAAATATATGGTTTGATGGGGGTAAATTACATTGACTGGCTTAAAAAATGTCCCAAATAGTACATAGGTGCATGATGACCAGCTGTGAAAATTACAAGTTGGAAAACTGTAATGCACACCCTCCAAATGAGGTCTTTTAGCCCCCCAGAGAACCCAACCCACATGTACATGGGTGGTATCACTGTATTTAGGAAATGTTGCTGAACACATATTGGGGTTTTCTTTGGCAGTAACCCTTAAAGTTTTCCGTACATGTATTCTTAAATTGCTATGTATGTCAAAAAAAATCACCAATTATAGGGTTTTTTTAAATTTTAATTTAGCATAGATTGGTGGTAAAATGGTTGCATGAAAAGAGTCAAAATACCCCAAGCTTAATACCTTAGGTTGTCTTCTTTTAAAACATATATACATGTGAAGGGTTATTCAGGGATTCCTGCCAGATAACCCTTCAGGGATTCCTGACAGATATTAGTGTTAAAATGTAACTTGCGTGAATTAAAAAAAAAAAAAAAAAATGGTTTGGAAATAGCAAAGTGCTACTTGTACTTATTGCCCTATAACTTTCCAAAAAAAGCTAAGAACATGTTAACATTGGGTATTTCTAAACTCAGGACAAAATTTTAAAATGATTTAGCATGGGTGGTTTTTGGCGGATGTAGATGCGTAACAGATTTTGGGGGTCAAAGTTAAAAAAAGTTTTTTATTTTACATTTTTTCATCATATTTTATAATTTGTTTTATAGTAAATTATATGATATGATGAAAATAATGGTATCTTTTGAAAGACCATTTAATGGCGAGAAAAACGGTATATAATATTGATGTAGATTAATTTAGAAATAAACAAATATGTTTAAATGTCTATCTGTTCCTGTCCAAATCTGAGATGATTAAATTGCGTATACGCAGAAGTAAGCTCACACTGACGCATGGAGTTCAGGTTAAAAGCACTTCAGAAAATTTAATGCAATCTGGTTGGAAAACAGTTGTGCAGATCTTTTTAAAAGCAAAATGACATCATCATTGAATATCAGATAATAACAAATAAACATCATTAATTGGATTAAACGTTATGTGACTATATCAGTGTCCACCCATCAATATTATTAATTGGATCAAAAACTAAGTGGTTAGCTTCGTGTCCACCCACCAAGAGGTGGTATTATTTTGGACACGGGTGGGGACAAGGGGGTCTTGAGCGTCATTTTACACGGTCGGTGATCTCAGGCCTCGTGGCCAGGTGCAAGGTCTCTTATGAATAGAACATTTCATTACTACTGTGTTCTCATGGCCTTCAAATTATACTATGTTGCAAGTTAAGGGAAAGTCAGCAATTCCTGTGTTAATCATGTCTTTATGGAAAAATACAGTCTTTGTCTATTGTGTTAGATGTGCTGAGCAATTCTGTCATGTAATGTAGTTTTCATATGGAGAAGTCAGGTTATGAGGACAAAATGGAGGATTTGTCACAGTGTGCAGTTAAAATGGAGTTAGTACAATAATTCAATACAAGTTCAATAAAGATTTTTTAATAATTCTACATCAGTCCCCCCTATGAAATGTTAATATTCTAAGAGATAAACTTTATTAGTTAGTTTCAGAAGACAGGTTAGCCCAAAGGCACAAAACCCTATGAAGTAACGGTTCTTAAAGTCTTCTTAGTTCTTCAGAGGGACATCATAAATAGACAAGCTTACATTACCATATGGACCTGTGTTATCTGGAATATAGGCACAACAAGTCATGGTGACAGGTAAACGTTGTTGGTTGCAATAGATATAATAAATGCAAATCAAAATATTATTATAATTATTAGCAGTGACGATTGGGAAAATGGACTCAAACCTTCCTTTTACTGCAAAATCATCTGGTACCCCCCTTGGCACACCTATGGCATCAATATATATATATATATATGTGTCAAACTCTCCCTTTAGAGGGGTGCTCCTTTTTATGTTCTGAAGCATGAATGTGGTGTGTCAAGAGTACCTTGTCATGTATTATGTGTATGGACATAATAACCTTGCCTAGGGCGCATTTGCTTATGCATTGTAGTATTAAACCTGTCCCACGCTACACCAGCGTAGGTGGACTCGGATCATTTAGTCAATATTAATATCACCACAAACTCAGGATGGGCAAATAATCCTGAGGGAGCTTGGCGTTTGGATCGCTTTAGCTTCACGAGGTCTCCTTTTGGGGTCCTCGGCTTTCCATCGATGGCAAGTGGTCAGGCATTATTATGGCCATCAAACACCTACTTGTTGGTATCTTTTTTTCTTTAGAGTCAAAAGTGTGTCAAAATCAACAAATGTTACTTCTCATGTTGCAGAGAGAGAGAGAGTCTTGAATCTGGAACAATGAATCCACTGAGTGATCTCTGCAACTTTCACAATGCATTATTGGGTATATGGTCTTGGTTGTCACATTGATGACCGGCTAGGCTTCTGGCCATCCTGACAAAATGTCTATTATAACTAGTGCATATTTGACCCAGTAGCTCTTTGTCACCTGGATTCTTGAAAGGGATATTGAGAGTTAGCTAGGTGCTTAGGAGTATTTAGAGATCAAAGAGTTCATGAGGGTCTTGGATAGGTATAAAATTCCATGGGCTCACTGCCCAGTACATGTTTTAGGGTAAACAGAGCTTGAGAGCGTTGGAGTACAGCCCGTCTTCAAGGGTTGCCCCTTTCTGTTTTTCCAGCTTTGTATTTCTTCAGGGTCAGTAGCTGTTTGTCATTCTTTCAGAAGCTTGAGATCTGTAGGTAGGATCTACATGGTGAGTATAGAAGTTTCTTTAGCGGACACCATTCTGTCCACTTCCCTTGGTGCACTTGTGGCTTGGTTGGCAGCTTTTAGTCAGCTGAGTGGTGCTTCTTATCTTCCAGATTGATCCAAAATAATGTGCTGCACCCAGGGCATATCTTGAGTCAGTGTAGATATTGGCATGTCTTCCTTCAGGCATTTTGTATGCCACTGAGAAGGCTGTCAGTTCAGCGTCTTGAGCAGATGTGAGTGAGGAAAGTGAAGATGCTTGACGTACCTGATCTTCTGTAGCAACAGCAAATCCAGTATGGTACCTTTCCTCTTTATCCGCAAACAGAGTGGAGTCAGGATCTGGTAAAGCTACTGCATGCTCTGTTGAAAGGTGTCTTGTTTCTTTCATCTGTTCAAAGCAACCATGAGGAGCAGTAGAAGAGGTTTCCTCACCTATTTCTGTGTGAGATTGGGGGGTATTTGTCTTTCTATTTACAGTTCTCTTGCTGACCCCCCTCTGTAGAGAGTTGCAAATTGATTGTTAGTGTTTCATGTGTTCCTTTCATGAGATTTCTGGGGCCTTAATGAAGAAAAAACATGAGGGACAGCCACCTCCCTTACAGGTGTCTTACTTCCATGGGAATCTGGGTCAGGACCGCACTATTTCCTTGAGAGTGCCCAAAACAGTTCTTTCATGTCTGAATAATTTTAATTTTTCGTTAGTGTGGTATTCCCCCCTGGGAAGTGGCGGAAGAGTGGCCAGAGCAACCTTTCTGCAAAATATAATGTTGTCAGGTAGAGGCAGAGTTGTCTATGGGTGGAGGAAATTGGTAAGGAATAAGAAGGGAGGAAGCATATAAAGGATATAGATATGGTGGTGGGGAGATGGAAGAATGAGTAGTGGATAGAGTGAGAGGGAAGAAGGTGGAGTAGGAGGAGGAGAAGGAGGAATAGAGGAGAAGTAGGAGGAGAGAGGAGAAGGTGGAGTGGAAGGAGAAAGTGGAGTAGAGGGAGGAGTAGGAGGAGGAGTAGAGGAGAAGTAGGAGGAGAGAGGAGAAGGTGGAGTAGAGGGAGGAGTAGGAGGAGAAAGTGGAGTAGAGGGAGGAGTAGGAAGAAGAAGGAGGAGTAAGAGCAGGAAGAAGGAGTAGGAGGAGGAGAAGGTGGAGTAGAGGGAGGAGTAGGAGGAGGAGAAGAGGAGAAATAGGAGGAGAGAGGAGAAGGTGGAGTAGAAGGAGAAGGTGGAGTAGAGGGAGGAGTAGGAGGAGGAGGAGAAGGTGGAGTAGAGAGAGGAGTAGGAGGAGGAGAAGAGGAGAAGTAGGAGGAGAGAGGAGAAGGTGGAGTAGAGGGAGGAGTAGGAGGAGAAAGTGGAGTAGAGGGAGGAGTAGGAAGAAGAAGGAGGAGTAGGAGCAGGAAGAAGGAGTAGGAGGAGGAGAAGGTGGAGTAGAGGGAGGAGTAGGAGGAGGAGAAGAGGAGAAGTAGGAGGAGAGAGGAGAAGGTGGAGTAGAAGGAGAAGGTGGAATAGAGGGAGGAGTAGGAGGAGGAGGAGAAGGTGGAGTAGAGAGAGGAGGAGAAGAGGAGAAGTAGGAGGAGAGAGGAGAAGGTGGAGTAGAGGGAGGGGTAGTAGGAGAAAGTGGGGGACTGCAGATGAAGGGGAGGGATCGGTGGGAGGAATAAGCGGGGGTGGGCAGGTAAGGGAGCAGACAGGTGATGTAGCAATGGAGGATACATCAGAAATCAAGACTAGGTAGAAATGCAATGGAGGCTGCAAATAGCCCATGTACAACAACTATTACTGGCCCTATGCTTTCCCTAGAGAAAAATAATAAAAGGCTAACATGCTCATCTTGTCTCCACAAGCCTCGAACGTTTCACTCCCATGGGTGGCCCATGATGGCTTGCCCACCACTTCTCCACACGGGGTCTTGTGCCCGTGGAGACAGACGCTATCCCTGACTCTCGTTCTTAATTTTATTAATTTATATCTAACATCTCAAAATGTAATTCCTACGCATATCACAAATATTCCGGCTCGAAGGACCAATACATTATCACAATTTTTATGTCTCGCAAATGGGATAAAATTTATTCTACTCTTCACTGATAATGTATCTTTAAAACATACAAAATAGACAAATAACATTGCCTTCTGCAAAATAGATGGAAAAGATAATGGAGATTTTGTTAAGCTTATAAATGGCTATACATTAATTCACATTTCTTGTTCTCCAGTTTCTGGCTGTTAATGTCAATGTACAATGTAATAGAGCAGCAGGGAATGCTAGCAGAATGCTTGGTTGCATAGGGAGAGGTATTAGCAGTAGGAAGAGGGAAGTGCAGAGTACTGGATACAGTACTGGAGACCATATCTTCAGAAGGATATGGATACCTTAGAGAGAGTTCAAAGAAGGGCTATTAAACTGGTTCATGGATTGCAGGGTAAAATTCACCAGGAAAGGTGAAAGGATCTTGACAGGTATAGCTTGGTGAAAAGACGAGACAGGGGAAATATGATAAAAGCATTTTAAATACATAAAGGGAAACAACACAGTAAAAGTGGAGACTATATTTAAAAGAAGGAAAAACTACCATAACAAGAGGACATAGTCTCAAAAATAGAGGGACAAAGGTTTAAAAATAATATCAGGAAGCATTACATTACTGAGAGGGTAGTGGATGCATGGAATAGCCTTCCAACTGGAGTGGTAGAGGTTAACTCAGTAGAAGTGTTTTAAGCATGCGTGGGATAGGCACTTGCTGCTAGTAACAGATCTAGAATTAATATACTATAATGCCCAAAGTCTCAATTCCTATGCATATGCAATAATAAAATATCTGGGCTTACAACAAAAATTATGTTAGTCAGTCTTTAAACTTGGCTTATTCATTTGTTCAAGAGATCTTGGTTTATTAGAACTTTCTTTTAGTAAATGTTCTTTTTTGTTCATAATATATGGGAATTAAGGAAGACAGCATGTCTTTAAGATAGGATGAGCATGACACAATACACGGGCGGATATGACCTCACTGATATGGTAAGGGCAGAGTGAGGGCAGGAGGAGGTGTGGGTACTAAGGACAACCTTCTTTTATTCTAGGGGCCATTTTCTTTTAGGGCATTTCAGCTGACAAATGAAAGCATTATACATTTAACAGCCCGTGAAGCTTTGAAATAACATGGTGCAAAAAATAAATAAATAAATAAATAAATAAACTCGCGGGATGCAACCAACCTCCCCCATCATTCACCAGCTATTAATCACTCAACACGTCCAAATACATATACAACGCCACGGAACCTGCTGGCGTCGCACAAATGGCAGCAGCAACAACACACAAACCCTAGAAACCTCCCATAAAGCGTTCCATACGACACATCACTCTTATGTAAGTAGCAAAATACACAATTAGAATATTTTCTAGCAAAAATTCCATTGCTAAGTCTTATCAGTAATAACTCCACGAAACACAAATCTGAATCGCACTGAGTCGCAACCACGCCCCCCCCTCCTCCTCCCTCCCTTGTCTCACAGAAGGCAAAAAGGGAGGGGTAGGAGGAGAGAGGGAGAGAAACAAGAGGTAGGGGGGCTGCAAGCATGACATTTTAACCATGTCAGTGCTGGAAAGACAGTTACGTTACAATTATTGCAAAAGCAAAGAGACACAAAAACACAACATTTAGACAATACACCTAGGGTACCCATACTTATAGCAATAATTGAAATAATCCCTGATCCAGTCAGGTCAATCACAATATAGTAATACTCTCAGTGGAACTCAATACAAAACCCCCACCCTCTACCAGGGTAATGGCTAACACAAAATACAAAAACAATTATTATAATATACATATATTCTTAACCCTTTGTGATCTAGTTCTTCCTCAGCCCAACCTTCCTGCTGAATTCTAGCTGCAATCTACCACATGAAGGCACAGCAATTTTACACACTTTAGCAATCTTTTCAACTAGATCACACGCGCTAGCCAGCCCTTATTGGGCTTTCTTAACCCCATTCCATTCCCCTCCTATACAGGCATCCCAGATATAGGGGAAAGAAGATTAAACAGATTATCTACAATGGTCAGCTGCCACTCAGAAAGGGTGGGTCCCTCCAAGTGCATCTTCCCAAAACGCAGACTAGTCACTAATTCCGTGTACCCGAGGTGGTAGCCACGGATTGGAGTGGGGTGAGAAGTGTGTGACCAATCACTTCTCTCACAAGAGAAATAGTAGAGGATAGTGTAATAGTATAGGAAGTGTAGAAAAGATGAAAGGTAAGGAAAATCCTTAGAGACAGACACAGGAGTTCATGAGACTCCTAATTAAACAGACAAAACAACAATACAATTGAAATACAGTGCATGCATCACAGTTCAAATGAAATCAACAGTAATTCCTTTCCTTTACTCGTGTGCTTACTCCAAAGTCACCTCCCTCAATCCCGTAGTGTCTTACTACCAGCGGCCAAGGATAACAGCTAACACCGGTCCGAAATCCATATGCCTCCCTCGTCACAGCAGCCCACTAATAGTGTCTGCACTACCCTCACCCTTGTAGTGCCCCTATAAAAACCCACTTTATAAGTCTCACTACTCCGTGGTGATGAAGACAGCAATGCCTGCCCGAATTCACACACCACAAAATAAAAATTGGAATGGCTCCAGCTCAGCGCTCAAAGCTGGAGGGTACCACCACTCTGCAAGCAGAGTAACGTGCACAGAGAAGCTAGCTAGGCTATCAAAGTGACACAAGAAGGATCCCCAGGAAACTATGAGTCTACACAATCTCCACAGATCCAACACACCTCTTTTTCCCTACAGCCCCAGCCACGAGGCTCCTAAAAGAGTTAAACAGGAAAAGATGACCCCCAGGAACACATCCACAGGTCAACCCCCCTTTTTCCCTACAACCACAGCACCGTGGTTCCTAAAAGGAGTAAAACAGGCAACAGAAGACCCAGGCAAATCCCCTCAGGTCCACCCCCCTTTATCCCAAAAGGGGTAAAATACAAACAGATAGACAGACAAACTGAAGACCCAGGCAAGTCCCCTCAGGTCCACCCCCCTTTATCCCAAAAAGGGGAAAACAAGCAAAACAGAGAACCCCAGGCAAATCCCCTGCAGGTCCACCCCCCTTTATCTCAAAATGGGGAAACAGGCAAACAATTCAAACACACCCAGGCAACAGATAGACTAAAATGCAGGTAAACAAGTGAGTAACGAGACACCGGGCAAGATATTAACTGTCTTTGATGTCCTCCCGGGAAGCAGTCACAGACACGTGGACGGGTTAATCAAAGGGGCCGGAACATACCGGTGGCTCTGCAGAAGTCTCTACCGTGTACCTGGAGGTGATCAGTCTCCTTTCCTACCCCCAGGATTCCCCCGTCCAACAGCATCTTCCTTAGGACGGCTCACCGGCCAGAGGCCATAGCCCGATGCCCCACGCTTCTGGGCGCCAAATTGATGTAGATTAATTTAGAAATAAACAAATATGTTTAAATGTCTATCTGTTCCTGTCCAAATCTGAGATGATTAAATTGCGTATACGCAGAAGTAAGCTCACACTGGACGCATGGAGTTCAGGTTAAAAGCACTTCAGAAAATTTAATGCAATCTGGTTGGAAAACAGTTGTGCAGATCTTTTTAAAAGCAAAATGACATCATCATTGAATATCAGATAATAACAAATAAACATCATTAATTGGATTAAACGTTATGTGACTATATCAGTGTCCACCCATCAATATTATTAATTGGATCAAAAACTAAGTGGTTAGCTTCGTGTCCACCCACCAAGAGGTGGTATTATTTTGGACACGGGTGGGGACAAGGGGGTCTTGAGCGTCATTTTACACGGTCGGTGATCTCAGGCCTCGTGGCCAGGTGCAAGGTCTCTTATGAATAGAACATTTCATTACTACTGTGTTCTCATGGCCTTCAAATTATACTATGTTGCAAGTTAAGGGAAAGTCAGCAATTCCTGTGTTAATCATGTCTTTATGGAAAAATACAGTCTTTGTCTATTGTGTTAGATGTGCTGAGCAATTCTGTCATGTAATGTAGTTTTCATATGGAGAAGTCAGGTTATGAGGACAAAATGGAGGATTTGTCACAGTGTGCAGTTAAAATGGAGTTAGTACAATAATTCAATACAAGTTCAATAAAGATTTTTTAATAATTCTACATCAATATGTGTGGGTACAGTAAATGAGTAAGAAGAAAATTACAGCTAAACACAAACACAGCAGGAATGTAAAAACAGCCCTGGTCCCAAATGGTAAGAAAATTGAAAAGTGATCTGGTCACTAAGGGGTTAAACAAATCCATTAGATGGGTAGTTAATTGGCCAGGGACAATTTCTTCGGAAATCCCTCGTATGCGGAGGTTCTTTTTACGGGCTTGATCTTTGGAGTCTATAACTTTTATTTCAAGAGCTACTAGTTTAATTCTATAACTTTTCATCTGTTCTTTATTTTCCATAATTTCTTCTCTTAGGTTTTCTTATTTCGGTTTTGTTAGTTTAATTTTTTCTGCCATCTTCTGTAGGTCTTATTTAAATTCCATAAGGCATTCGTTCAGTTCTTCTTTAATCAGGAGTAGCTGGGTGTCTAATCCTTTTTGGAAGTTCACCTTTAAATCTTCCTTAATGTCTTTCAGTTGTTGATTCAAATTTTTTTGTAAATTCTTCTTGAAGAAATTGTCTGTCTGGTGTATTTATTTGATCTGTTGGATTTTCGGTTTCATGTTCTATTGAGCTATTAGACTCTAGGCTCAATGACGTCCCTGATTTCCCAATAAATTTTCTATTTTGAGGTGAAAACATTGATGTTAAAGCTTTTTCTTTTGTAAGTTTGACTTATTTCTTTTTTTCTTTTTTAGCAGTTTATTTTGTTTCATTGCTTTTTTTGTGGCCATTTTGTACCTTGCTTTCAGTCGCGCAAACAATACAGCAAGTTTACATTTATAGGATTTTTTTTTCTTTTCTTTAATCACTTCTTCTCCTTCCTCCTCCTTTTTTCTTCATTCCTTTTTCCTGTCTGTTTGTAGGAGTATTTTTTTAAATGTAATTAGATTTACTTTAGGCTCCTTTAATTATATTTCGAATAGCTTTTTAATGAATATTTCTTCCTTCCTTCCTCTTCCCACTTTCCTTTTTCTTCCTCCCTTTTTCCTGATTGTCTGTTTGTAGAAGTTTTTTTTGTCTCCTTTAATTGTATTTTCAGACACTGTTTGACTCACTTTTTGTTGTCTCACGTTTTCTTGGCTTTTTTCCCCTTCCTTCTTGTTCGTTTGTTTTCTTCAGACCCAACACTCCGATTATCAGATCTCTTTCACCGTGTTACTTAACTCTCCTCTCCCAACTTCTTATTCTGTTTTTCTTAATGAATGTTTGGAACTCATTACACGTTCTGTCTCATGATATTTAAACCTCCGAGCAGCTTCAGAAGTGCCGGGGCTTAGCAGTGCGTTTTGGGTAATATTACTCTTTGTCACTTTTTACTTTTAGTCTGCGTTCTTACTGTAGGTGTTCAGCAGTGTTCAAAAGATATCTATTCTTTATAGTTATTTTATTTAATGCTCTGTTTTCAATGATGGGACGAATAGTGTTGTCCTTGTTTTTAACAAACAATATAGCAGATGCAGCAGGAGAAGTAGATGGTCTGCTGAATCCTTTTTGTGCAAATTTCTTCAAGGTATTATTTAAGAGTCTTTAACCCCTTAAGGACACAACTTCTGAAATAAAACGGAATCATGACGGAATAGATCCGTCATGTGTCCTTAAGGGGTTAATTCAGGTTCAGAGAGTGGATATATAGGTCCAAATGGTATAGCAGCTCCAAGAAGATCAATAGGCAGTCGTATACCCCGTGGGGAGGTAAAGACTCAGCTTCAGTTTTATTGAAGACATCCTTGAATTCATTATAATGTTTAGGTGTCCTAGTTTCCTCAGTAATTTGAAACAAAGGAAGGTAAGGATAACAATTTTCTTTACAAAATTTAGAATTGAGCTGTACAGAGATAGGAGACCATTGTATGTAAGGGTTATGAAGTTGTAACCAATTCATTCCAAGTATGACGGGAAATAATGGTGATTTAACAATATCAAATTTATATGTTCATTGTGATTAATTGCAGTAGTCATATTTAGCGGAATGGTTTCACTTTTAATAGGACCAGAATAAATGGTAGATCCATCTACCACTCTGAGGGAGACAAAATGTTTTTTTTTGAGTAAAAGGAATTTTATTCTTTGAAACAAGAGTTGAGTCAATAAATGTTCCAGCAGCACCGGAATCAATAATTGCTTCACTTTTAATAATTTCTTGATTCCACTGTAGAATAATAGGAAGTATACAATGAGGAGTTGGTTTAGAAGATGTATTCGATATATTACATTCGAGTTTCTTCTTACCCCTCTTTGAATCCTTTTGTAGAGGACAAGTGTCCAATAGACGTTCTTTTGATGCACATTACCTGCAGAGGTTAAGATTCCTTCTTCTGAGTTTTTCTTCTGTAGATATATGGGCTCTGAAAGTAGCAACTTCTATGGTTCACTTTTTGGAAGAGGGGGAGTAGGAAAAGTAGTAGTACAAGGGTGGTTAGAAGCAGGAGGTTTGCTGGTAATTGAGGAAGAGTTCTGCTGTTTGCGTCTTTCTCGAAATCTGCGGTCCAACCTAATGGTTACATATATAATTCTTTAAGGGTATCAGGTATCCCAATTCTAGCAAGTTCATCTCGTAAATAATCAGATAAACCGATTCTGTACTGGTATTTTAAGGCACCTTAATTCCATGAAGTATCTGAAGCCAGCCTTGTGAATTTTGAGATGTGCTCTGAGTCAATTTACACAGCATGGGAAAATTCCCACCCTGTGTAAAATGACTAGCACTCTGATTGGTTGGATTCCAAGCCAACCAATCAGATTGCTCTGAGTCAAGTCGCAGGGCGTGGGAAGGCTTGCGCCGTGCCCTCCATAGGTGAAGATGGATTAATTTTCAGTGTCAGGTTTTTTATTTTCCTGTGGATGTTTTCTTTTGCGCTCGTGTTTTTTTTTTTTATTTGATAAGTTCGACGGGTATTATGTTTTTTTAATTTGCCCTTTTTTGGGGCTGAAAAAAAAAGGTATTAGAAAAAAGAAGACTTCTAATAGTAAGTCTGATTTTTTTTCCAGGTAGTTTTATTGTCTCCCTCCTCATTATTTTTAGGGTGAGGGGGGGTAGGTAGGGATTGATTTAATTTTATTTGGGTGGGGGGTGACTAGAGGCTTGGGGTCCCCATGTCACTGGGGAGGGGGGTGTGTTTGTACACTTAGCTCCCACCTATCGCCCTTGGGTGGGGGCCGGTGGGGAGGACAACAGGTCCCCCCCTTATTGTGATTTAGGGCCCCCACCCACCGCTCAGGGGTGTGGGTCAGGGGGAGGACAGTAGGTCCCCCCCTTATTGTTATTTAGGGCACCCACCCACCACTCAGGGGTGGAGGCCGGGGGGAGAACAATAGGTGTCCCCTTTTATTGTTATTTAGAGCCCCCACCTGCCGCTCAAGGGTGGGGGACTGGGGTGAGGACAATAGGTCCCCCCATATTGTTATTTAGTGCCCCCACATGCCACTCAGGGTTGGGGTCTGGGTGGAGGACAATAGGTCCCCCCCACATTTTCATTCAGGATCCCCACCTGCCACTATTGGATGGGGGCCAGGGGTGGAGGACAATAGGTCCCACATTTTCATTTAGGGCCCCCACCTGCCTCTCACGAGTGGGGGCCGAGGGGGGCAATAGGTCCCACTTCAGTTTAATAGCCCCCACTCATGCAACACGGGTGGGGGTTCGGGAGGCTTGGGGTCCCCTAGTCACTGGGGGGGATTTGTACACTTAGCTCCCACCCATAGGTCCCCCCGTATTATGATTTAGGGCCCCCACCTGCTGCTCAGGGGTGGGGGCCAGAGGGAGGACAATAGGTCCCCCCTTATTGTGATTTAGGGCCCCCACCCACCTCTCAGGGGTGGGGCCCAGGGGGAGGACAATAGGGCCCCCCTGTTGTTATTTAGGGCACCCACATGCCGCTCAGGGGTGGGGGCCGGGGGGAGGCAATAGGTCCCGACCCTTTTTGTTATTTCGATGGTGGCCAGTGGGAAGGACAATAGGTCCCCTCCCACATTTTCATTTAGGGCCCCCACCTGCTGCTCATAGGTGGGGGCTGGGGGGGAGGACAAAAGGTCCCCCAATTTTCATTTAGGGCCCCCACCCGCCTCTCACGTGTGGGGGCTGAAGGGGGGCAATAGGTCCCCCCTTCAGTTTAATAGCCCCCACTCGCACAGCAGTATAGCGAGAAGGGGCAGAATTTAGCAATACTAAGTAATCTTTACTTAGTATTAGTAAATTTGAGTAAAAGACCAATTTAGGTCTTTCAGTCTTTTGGTAGATAGCTCCCTGATATCGTGGGAATTAGGGAGTTATCTACTAAACAGCTGCAAGATGCAGCCGCGGCATGAATAGGATCGGAATTTCACTCATTCAAATGAAATTCCGATCCGAACAAAGTCCCAAATTTGCTCCTAACATAAATGAACAAACTGTTCTCATTCTGTTAAATTCAGTGGTTTCGCCAGCATTCTGTCTAAGTGACAGGACGTTCGGGAATACTGACAGGAAGCATCGCGAGATCACTGATCAAAGCTAAGAATTGTGGGGAAATTTCTCTGACCACAGGAAACGGAGCACACTTTTCTCCTCCGCTGGTCAGAGATGGTCAGGCGTAGGAAACCTCCATAAGACAAAGTAGTCCCTACTTTGTCTTATGTTTTAAATAAAACTAGAGCAGATAGGAAGAAATGAAGAACAGATCCTGAGAGGTAGAGAAGAGAAAAAGGTAAGTTCGGCATGACAGTGCCGCTTTAATAAAGAATATATAAATTCCTATCCAAGAGTTACAGGATATGCATGAAGGCCTATATCCCTATCCAGCATATACAGACACACGCACACACTCATGTACATATACACAAGCAGTGCATATGTGCAAGTATACACACTATATACAAGTACATACAATATACATATAAATACAACCAAATGCCCAAATATATGTACATGCACACCTACACATACATCCACACAAAAGCACCAATACATGTACCTACACATATACCTATTCACATATACATACATGTATGCATGTATATATACACTTTATACATACACACACAAATACATATATGCACACGAACTCATATACACAAATATAAATGCACAGTCACATATATAAGTATACATGCATAAGAGTATGGGAAAGCAAAGGTCTACACACAGTACTTTGTATATTGATAGAATAAACATATTGGAATGCATTTTAAAATGGTGATACATATGACAGAACAGTAGGATAATGCTGGGGGAGTGTTCATGTAAAGTGTTGGTAGTGGGACAGGAAACCCAACTCAATATTTAGTCATCTATTCTTGCGGTTAAACCATTTGATCATTCTGGCTTCAGAAGTTTTTCTTTCTTGGATATTTTTAAAAACCCCTTTCAGTACTTTGATTTTTAGGTCCTTCATTGAGTGGCCAGGCTGGGTAAAACGGTGTCCCACAGGAGTGCAGTACGATCCTTCTTTGTGGTGTTTAATGGAGTGTCTGTGCATATTCATTCTGCCATTTAATTGCTGGGTGGTTTCCTCAATATAGCATCCTAGGTGACATTTGGTGCATTGAATCATGTATACCACATTGCTGGATGTGCAGGTTATGAACTGTTAATGCTGTAAGTTTTATTGCTGTGTGTGGCTGTGTTGTCTGTGCATATGTGCTGACACAGTTAGCAGCAAGGTTTTTTGCATTGACTGGTCCCATTTTTTTTATTCTTCCCATCAGTGAGTAGCTTCCTGTTGATCAATTTATGTTGGAGTTTTGGTGGTTGTCTGAAGGCCAAAATGGGTGTTTCAGAGAAAATGTTTTTCCAGAGTCTCATCTTCTGTTAACATAGTTAAATAGCTGACAAGAGACTTGCGTCCATTAATTACCATTAATATATACATATTTCGTACACTTTTACTAGCTAGATGCTCAACAAAAATTCTCTATTTTCTGGTCAGTTTTCTAAAGACAGTTGCTGAAATTTACTCAGATTTCATTAATAAAAAATTATACAAATGCTATGCCAACCTTTACCTTCAATTGTGTTATGATCTGATAGTTATGATTAAGAAAAAGCATACTTACAGTTAGAAATAGAAAAAATATTCTCTTTATTTGCTCAAAGCACAATCAATTTATTTATTTTACTGCAAGAACTGACGATAAAAAAAATAAAATAAAAATGATACTCTTCTCCTCTGCCAACAAACATATGTGTAGTCACATTTCTTTCCCGGTACGAATTATTATTATTTTATAGTGCTAGATCGCATAATGTATTGATGTGAGGATCCATATATCATATACTAAACAGGGATGAAAATTAATTAATTGTGTAGAACGTAATTGGAAAAAAAAATCCACTTTATATGAAAAAGTCCTCACAGTTGTATTTTAACAATTCAGAGCTCAAGTTATAGACAGATTGAAAAAATAAAATGTAACAAAGAGGAAACAAAATCAGTATTTAATATTGTATGCAAGCTTCTCGAGCAATATAACAGCGCATTTCCTATATATTACACTGACAGACAGATATATTTTTTTCTCTTTAGCATTTATTTCAAATAATAAATGGTAAATATTTTAAATATTTACTTTAAAAGAGCTTGCTCTGTTATATATATATATATATATATATATATATATATATGTGTGTATATATATATATATATAAAACATACAAAACACAGTGCACTTGCTCATTCACTAAACAGCAATTTCATGTCTCACAGATTGTAATAGTTTTATTTAAAAACACCTCACCTAGGCAGAAAATAATGGGGTTTAGTTGTATATAATCATACATTGCATAAGCCTGCCACAACCTCAATGTACCCCATTCTTGACAGGTCCTACTAAATAGGCCCCAACAGCACCCTATAATATATATATAAAATGTACATACATGCATACAATAACTGTCTATATGGTCTTTGTTAAGAACATAATTATATAAAATTAAATAAGATGATCTCCTATACTCTTGCCAATCAATCATTTGTGTGCCTAAAAAATGTCTTTTTTATATAACAATAACATAGTGTGCATGTCTTTCTTAATTTATAATTTACATATATGGATGTATATGTTGCGCTTCAAATGTACCTTTTATACTTTGTTTTTAGTAGTGATCAGCAGCAAATGAAATGTATTTATTAATATTAATTTCACATTAAGAAAGAAACCTAGGTGCCAATATATACACATTTATTTTGTATGTATATAAATATTATATAGGTACTTGAAAGAGGCAGCTAACCACATGAACATGCTCACACTAACATACATGCACACTATACATCTTATCTTATATGTAGGGACACTCCAGGCACCAATAGAGTTTGATAGATTTTAGCCTCATTGATATGCTTTATTTTTTCTATGCTCAAATCTTTAGTTTTTGCACACCAAAAAAATAATAATATATAAAATACATGCAAAATTGTGCACCATAAGCTCGTCTTTTTAGCCATACCCCTATGTATGCACACAGTCTCAGCCCCAGCAGTGAACTGCTTTTAATTAACAACCAGGCTGCAGACAGCCTATATGTCTCCTTGGGTGTCCTCGCCTTTTAATGCAGGTTGCTTTGTTGTTCAGAACATTCAGTACTATCTGTGGCTGAGTTGTGTACATGCTTTTGATAAGGAAGTATTTTTTCTGGAATGAGGGGGTGTGGCTAAGGAGGCAAGCCTATGGTGCTATAAAGATTTGAGAATGCAAAAAAGACAGCATATTAATGAAGTCAAAATGTAATCAAAATGCATTAAAAATGTATTGGCACCTGGAGTATCCAGAAATAGATATGTTTGAGAAAATAGACTTGAACAACATCATAAACATAGTCAATGAATGAGATCGCAGTTTACTAGGTTCCTCCTAACAAAGATGTGTAACGCAGTGCCCTTGTCAGAGCTGCCTTAAGATCCTTGTTCCTCACACTATAAATTAGAGGATTTAGCAACGGATTAATTACAGCATAAACTACAGACACAATCTTGTATAAATCTACCAGAGACGTGGTAGGTACAAAATAAGTGAAGATAAGGGAAGCATAGAAAATAGAGACCACAGCAAGGTGAGATGTGCAGGTGGAAAAAGCCTTAAGCTTTCCGTCTTTTGTCCGGATTCTCATAATAGTGATGAAAATACGAGCATAAGGAATAAAAGTTATAGCAAAGGCCACTAGTAACAGGGATCCTCCAAAAGTAACAGTGAGAAGCAAGTTGATGAAAGTGTCAGTACATGCAATTTGAAATAAGTGAGGAAGGTCACAAAAAAAGTTGAGGATAACATTTGAGTCACAGAATGTCAGTCTCAGAGAACAAAGTGTATGTAGCAAGGAGTAAAAGAAGCCAAAAACCCAAATCAAAGATGCAAGCTGTGAACAAACTTTCCAGGACATGATCTGAATGTAATGCAGAGGGTGGCAGATTGCAGCAAATCTGTCATAGGACATGGCACCCAGCAACAAAAGCTCTGCAGCTAGAAAATATACTAGGAAAAATATCTGCATCATGCAAGCAGGAAAGGATATGGAGTTATTTGTGGTGATGAAGTCAGAAAGCATCCGTGGTGCAGTGACTGATGAACAGGACATGTCTAAAAATGCTAGGTTTCCAAGAAAGAAGTACATGGGGGTGTGAAGGTGGAGATCTGTGAAAACCAAGAGGATGATTATGGAGTTTAATATAAGAGTAGTCATGTAGATCAGAAGGAAAACAATAAATAAAATACAGAGTGTCTGAGAATTATCTGACAGAGCAGTTAGACGAAAATCTGTTACTTCTGTTGTGTTTCTCATTACTTTCACTGAACTATCTTATATGAAGAATGACATACATGAGACATGAACAGTTTGTCAGTAGGACAATCAAAGAACGGTGTAAATATACACACAGAGCTCATTGAAAATTTTGATTCTACAAATGCAAGCTGTTTTTTGTCTTCTCAGATGAATACAACTATTTTCCTGGGTGACCTTGTATGTATGTGTCTCTTATAAGCATCACTGTATGCTCTTCAAATCCGATTTGAGGGTCTCATGGGACCAATTACAATCTGAATAACTTAATGAGTTTTAGAAGCACTTGATGATGAACACCTAAACAAAAAGGAATTAACAAAGCAACATTTTATTCATGATGGAAACTAATTATTTGACAGCAGGTAAGAACCAATTTAGAAGTATAGCCAAAAATAGGGGGACAAGGATGCTGCTACCAGATGTTTGACCGCGTGCTTCTCTATACCAGTTAAGCGTACCGTTGTGAGTTAACCCTGCCAAAATAATTTCAGCAAACGTAACTAAAACAGGTTCTGGCCTCAGTATACACTGAATACATTTACGACCAGCAGAAAGCAAGTTGTGTTGCTTTAAGTGCAAGTGCTAGGAGTATATTTAAGAAAATGGCAAGTGGAGTAGATATGAATTTCACTGTGGCAGAGTAGAATAATCAGCTGTGCAAGTTAAAATGTTGTTCTTGAGAGAGGATTTGTGGTATCTGTGGCTACACAAAGACAGAGCTGAAAGTAACCTGGCCGAATAACAGTCAAGTAAAAGTAAGTTCAAGTCCATTGCTAGTAATCTAGTAATGATCATTTAATTGAAATAATAAATGAACACACAGGAAATAATTTCTAATTAGTGGGGTAATGGCTGCTTGATCCAAAGAGACATCTGATTGCTATGTTGGGGTCAAGAAGGAATTTTTTCCTAGTTTGTTGCAAAATTGGAAGCGCTTCAGACTGGGTTTTTTGCCTTCTTTTGGATCAACAAAAAAAACATATGTGAGGAAGGCTGAACTTGATGGAAGCAAGTCTCTTTTCAGCTATGTAACTATGAAACATTTCAAAGACCTCCCCCCTTGATTTCGCTGGTTCCGGCAGCTGCGACCTGTGTATTTCTCTGCTTGAGCAGTGATCGAGCGAAGATAAGTTGTAACAATACCTCCCTCCTAAAACACATCATGTGGATGGTTTAGATGAAAGGACCGTACCAAGCGAGGTGCATGAACATGGACGGAAGGCTTCAATGACCATAGTTCCAGGCCATATACTATTCAATGTATGGGATATTGAAGACAGCTATGGTGGATTCGGAAATCAAGGATCTTTTCCACCTCGGATTCTGTTAGGTACATGAGTTTCCAATAATGACATACAGAAGACAGGATGAATGCGTAGAGAGGATGGCAATTGCAATCTTACTTTCACAGGAAAGAAGATGATTTCTATGAGATGACTGGCTGATCAGGAAGCATGGCTGGGTTAAACACATAATTCACAAGTAAAAGGAAACTTATGATGAGAAGTATGTAGATGAGTATTGTAGGTGAACTCTGTGCGTAGGAGTGCATACCAGTTGTATAGCAAGTGAGCGGTATTACATCTGAGGTATTGTTCTAGTGTCTGATTAGTCCTCTCTGTTTGACCATTTGTCTGGAAAGCAGTATACAGATGGATCTGGATTTGCAGGAGGTTGAGAACTGCTACATGGCTAGCCAAGATAGGTGCGGAAATGACTAGGGGTGGGATTCAGTCGGTTCACACCGGTTCGCACAAACCTGTTATTAAAATTTAACAAGTTCGCCAAACCGGTTGCTATCAAGTCTGACTGAAGTGTCAGCTCCTTGGTCCATGACTGGCGGCTTGCCCTGTATGCCGCTGGGTGCGGGGACCCTCCAAATAGTCTCTTAGAGCCTTTCTGTCTGCAGCTCTGAGCTCTGAGGGAGATTGACAATCTTGAGAGGAGTCTGCTGCTCACTGAGTAGAGTTTAGTGGGGACAGGTAATGGAGATGGAGAAGATAAGACAGATGGGGAACAGGCACGTAGCTGGGTGACAGTGGGGCGAGGAAGCAGGGAGGGAGGGAAGAAAAAAGGTTTAGCTAGTCCTGATCTCATGCAGCCCAACAGATTTGCCCGTTTGAGTGAAGATGTTGGGAGCATCAGCTCAGGAGTAGCTGTACTACAGGAAGCTGTTCCTGCTAACAGCCGTGGGAACAGCCCCTCTAGTACAGGTGGGGTTGAGAGGGTAAGGAAGTCTAGACAGGTTGTGGTGGTAGGGGACTCTATTATTAAGAGAGTAGATAGGGTAATCTGCCACTCTGATCGACTCAACCGGACAGTTTGCTGTCCGGGTGCTCGGGTCCGGCATGTTGCCGACAGAGTGGAGGGATTATTGGGAGGGGCTGGAGATGACCCAGCTGTCATGGTCCATATTGGTACCAATGACAAAGTCAGAGGAAAATGGAAGGTCCTAAGGAATGAGTTCAGGAAACTAGGAAGTAAGCTAAAGAAAAGGACCTCCAAGGTAATTTTTTCAGAAATATTACCTGTGCCACGCGCTACAGCAGAAAGGCAGCGGGAGATTAGAGAGGTCAATGCGTGGCTAAAGTCTTGGTGCAGGAAAGAGGGTTTTGGGTTTTTAGAGCACTGGGCCGATTTTGCACTTGGGTACAACCTGTATAGTCATGATGGATTGCACCTAAATGGAAGAGGGTCTGCTGTGCTGGGGGATAGGATGGCTAGAAGGTTGGAGGAGATTTTAAACTAGTGGTAGGGGGGAGGGTCAAAGCAATCTAGAAAATGGAGATAGGATGGAAAGGAGATGGGCTTTAGCTCAGAACAAAGGGGGTGGAGATGGGGGAGGGGAAAGCTCAGAACAGAGGATGTATGTAATATTGATAATTCACAAAAAGTACAAAAGACTCATGATAATATTAAATGTATGCTTACTAATGCAAGGAACCTATATAACAAAATGGGGGAACTAGAGGCAATAGCATACACTAAACAATATGACATAAGAGGCATAACAGAAACATGGTGGGATGAGATACATGACTGGGCAGTAAATTTAAATGGGTACACGTTATTTTGGAAGTTTAGCAAAAACAAGAGGGGTGGTGGGGTATGTTTATATGTCAACCATGAGTTAAAGTCAAATCTTAGGCATGTGGAGTGTGACGAGGAAAATGTGGAGGCTTTATGGGTAGATATCTGCTTGGGGCAAACAAAGGGAAATCAATTATTGGTTGGGATTAGTGATGTCCCGAATGGTTTGCTGGCGAATAGTTCCTGGCGAACAAAGCGTGTTCGCGTTCGCCACGGATGGCGAACATATGCGATGTTCGGTCCGCCCCCTATTTTTTTTGTGGTCTTTCAGCCAAATTTACTAATACTAAGTAAAAATTACTTAGTATTAGTAAATTGTGCCCCTACTCGCAATACCGCGAGTAGGGGCATGTCTATTAAACAGTTACTGTTAAAAAAAAAAAAGGGTCCCCCCTCCCTGAGCGGGTGGGGGCCCTAAAGTAAAAAAAGGGGGAGGACCTATTGTCCTCCCCCCTGGCCCCCACCCCTGAGCGGTGGGTGGGGGCCCTAAATACCAACAGGGGGGGACCTATTGTCCTCCCCCCCGGCCCCCACCCCTGATCGGCGGGTGGGGGCCCTAAATACCAATAAGGGGGGACCTATTGTCCTCCCCCGGCCCCCACCCCTGAGCAGTGGGTTGTGGCCCTAAATATCAATAGGGGGGGACCTATTGTCCTCCCCCCGGCCCCCACCCCTGAGCGGTGGGTGGGGGCCCTAAAAATAATGCCCCGCCAGGTGACTAGCGGTCCCCAAACCCCTAGTCACCCCCTCCCCCCCAAAAAAAATTATCCCCCTACCTACCCCCCTCACCCTAAAAATAATGAGGGGGGGACATTTAACTAAGAACCTGTAAAAAAAAAAAACAACTTACCATTCAATGTTTTCTTTCTTCTAAAAAAGGCCAAATAAATATCCATAATAACCGACGCAATAAAAAAAAAAAAACGAGCGCAAAAAAATAATAATCCATCTTCACCCGGCGAGGGCTCCGCGCAGACTGAGCTCTGCAGGGCGGGGGGAGGCTTATAAAGCCTTGCCCCGCCCTGCAATTAGGCTCAGAGCACTCTGATTGGTGGGTTTAAGCTATCCAATCAGAATGCTCTGACAGGTAAATGAAGAGACTGACAGGTAAGTCTCTACATTTACCTGTCACAGCACTCTGATTGGTTGGTTTGAAATGCTCTGTGTCATTTTACACAGCGTGGGAAAGTTCTGTGGAATTTTCCCACGCTGTGTAATTTGACTCATAACACTCTGATTGGTGTATTAAGTAACCAACCATAACAGAGAGTTATGAGTCAAATTACACAGCGTGGGAAAATTCCAAAGAACTTTCCCACGCTGTGTAAAATGACACAGAGCACTCTGATTGGTGGATTTCAAACCAACCAATCAGAGTGCTGTGACAGGTAAATGTAGAGACTTACCTGTCAGTCTCTTCATTTACCTGTCAGAGCATTCTGATTGGATGGCTTAAACCCACCAATCAGAGTGCTCTGAGCCTAATTGCAGGGCGGGGCAAGGCTTTATAAGCCTTCCCCCGCCCTGCAGAGCTCAGTTTGCGCGGAGCCCTTGCCGCGTGAAGATGGATTTTTTGGGGGGCGCTCGCTTTTTTTTTTTTATTGCGTCGGTTATTATGGATATTTATTTGCCCTTTTTTGGGGCTGAAAAAATAAGATTTTAGAAGAAAGAATACATCGAATGGTAAGTTATTTTTTTTTTTTTACAGGTTCTTAGTTAAATGTCCCCCCCTCATTATTTTTAGGGTGAGGGGGGTAGGTAGGGGGACCATTTTTTTTGGGGGGGATGGGGTGACTAGGGGTTTGGGGACCCCTAGTCACCTGGGGGGACATTTTCTTAGGGCCCCCACCTGCCGCTCAGGGGTGGGGGCCAGGGGGAGAACATTAGGTCCCCCCCTATTGGTATTTAGGGCCCCCACCCGCTGCTCAGGGATGGGGGCCAGGGGGAAGGACAATAGGTCCCCCCCTATTGGTATTTAGGGCCCTCACCCGCTGCTCAGGGGTGGGGGCTGGGGGGAGGACAATAGGTCCCCCCTTATTGGTATTTAGGGCCCCCACCCGCCGCTCAGGGGTGGGGGCCGGGGGGGGAGGACATTAGGTCCCCCCTATTGGTATTTAGGGCCCCCACCCGCCGCTCAGGGGTGGGGGCCGGGGGGAGGACAATAGGTCCCCCCTATTGGTATTTAGGGCCCCACCCGCTGCTCAGGGGTGGGGGCCGGGGGGGAGGACAATAGGTCCCCCCCTATTGGTATTTAGGGCCCCCATCCGCCGCTCAGGGGTGGGGGCCAGGGGGGAGGACATTAGGTCCCCCCCCAATTTGTGTTTAGGGCCCTCACCCACCGCTCAGGGGTGGGGGCCAGGAGGGAGGACATTAGGTCCCCCCCTTATTCTTGTTTAGGGCCCCCACCCACCACTCAGGTGGGTGGGGGCCCATCACTATTGTGGCCAGAAACAGTCCCTGTGGGTTTTAAAATTTGCCTGCTATTGAAGTCTATGGCGGTTCGCCAGATTCGCCCGTTCACGAACATTTGCGGAAGTTCGCAAGAAACGGAAAATTTCATGTTCGCGACATCACTAGTTGGGATATGTTATAAACCACCTAATGTAAATATTATTGAGGAAGAACAGCTGTTAGAGCAAATTGAGAGAGCTGCAAATCGAGGTAACACGTTAATTATTGGAGATTTTAATTACCTAGACATAAATTGGGATAGAGGGACTAGTACTTGAGAAAGGGGAATCAGGTTTTTGAATGTGTTAAATGACACCTTTATGTCACAACTAGTACAAGCACCAACTAGAAAGGATGCTTGTCTGGATCTCGTCATAACAAACAATGTTGATCTTTTAACCAATATTCAAGTAGGGGAGCATTTGGGAAATAGTGATCACAATATGGTAAATTTTGAAATAAACTCAAAAAAGCAAAAGCAAGTGGGGTATACTAAAACATATAATTTAAAAAAAAGCCAATTTCAATAAGATTAGTGCAGCTCTACAACATATCGACTGGCATAAACTCCTTAGTGAAAAAAACACTGAGGATAAATGGAAACTATTCAAACAAATATTAGAAAGGAACATTTCTCAGTATGTACCATTGGGTAATAAATATAAAAGAAACAAATTAAAACCAATGTGGCTTAGTAGAGAAGTAAAGCAAGAGATTCAAATTAAGAAAAGGGCATTTAAATCATTTAAATCAGACAAATCAGAGGCATCCTATTTAAGTTATAAGGAAGCCAATAACGCTTGCAAAAAGGCAATCAAAGTGGCTAAACTAGAAAATGAGAAATAGATAGCAGATAATTGATAGCTAAAGAATGCAAAACCAACCCCAATTTTTTTTTCAAGTACATCAATTCTAAAAAAAACAAAAAATGAAAGTGTAGGTGACTGGAAACAGAGTTGGGTTTATTAGTTAACAAAGACCAGGAAAAAGCAGAACTTTTAAATAACTATTTTTCTTCAGTATATATTAATGAGGATCCTATGGCAAGAGATATGCAAACGATTGCTGCAAAAAACTTGCAGATAACTTGTGATTGGATAACTCGAGACAAGGTGCTACAGCTATTAAAGAAAATTTAAGTAAATAAAGCTCCGGGGCCTGACGGTATTCACCTACGAGTACTTAAGGAGCTAAGTGGGGAAATAAGTGAACCTCTGTATTTAATTTTTCAAGATTCTATTGTTTCAGGTGTTGTACCGGAGGATTGGAGGAAGGCAGAGGTTGTTCCTATATTTAAAAAGGGTTCAAAATCCTTGCCTGGAAATTATAGACATGTGAGCTTAACTTCTGTAACTGGGAAAATATTTGAAGGGCTATTAAGGGATAATGAATATATTTACAATAGGTGGCGCTATATAATAAATGTGAACAGTAAATTCTAGCTGCTGAATACACTCTATGGGTACTCCTCAAATCCCACCATACAAAGATAATCACCAAGAAACAGAAAAGACTTCAGGCCTAATAGGTGTTGCCACCACTTAGGTCTTCTGTCTAAGAGTGCAGCGCTGTATATTTTGTGAGAGCACAGTAAATTACCTGTGATTCAAAGACAATTATCCTTTATATTCTCCAATGTAATGTACATACAAAAGAAAACAGAAATATATACAGATAATTGTGCAGTATGTTAAATATTATAGTGAAGAATTAAGTGAGTAACAGATGTGTCTACACTCACATTTTTTAGAGCCTTTTCAAGTAAATTAGGCTCTAAACTTCCAAACGTCTGTGTCTTTTAGGGTAGATCACACGACCCCTCTCTCCAAGGTAAAGTGTGTGTTTTCCTCTCCACAGCTTATATAAAAGACACAGAATTTTCAAACTAAGTGTAGCATCTTTAGTAATACTTCCATATAATTAAAATTAGGTTAAAGTGCTCACCTTGTTTAGAGCCTTTTGGTAACTGGCTCTAAGTATATATCGTAGTGTCAATTTGTGGGGTGACACTGCCTCTTCTCTGGAATCACTTGTGCTGGATACAGTGGATTGTATAAAGTAAGGAAATTTATTACAGAGTATATAAAATCAATATAAACGTATTTCTAGAAAAAATAAAAAATAAATAGGAACAAAATATTGCAAGTATTGGTGGTTTAACCCCTTAAGGACCAAACTTCTGGAATAAAATGGAATCATGACATGTCACACATGTCATGTGTCCTTAAGGGGTTAAGAAAAATGATGAGTCCACTTTAAAAGCCAAAATGCGTTTCGCCTGTAAAAACGGCTTCCTCAGTCAGCTTGTGGATGTCCTTTTGGTATCCTGTGTTTTAAGCGTCCAAAATCCCGCCTAAATTGCCTTCCTCCAATCAGAATGGTCCTTTGTGTCACGTGACAGGGCTAGAAAGCCGTCGCGCCACTTCCGTTTTTTCGGCACTACAATATCCATAGTGCTTTGCGCTTAGCGCGTCACTTCCGGTTTCCGTCCGGTTATTTTTGGGAAATATAGTCCGCAAGAGGGGATTATTAAGTCCATGTGGGAGCCTACTTAGGCTCATAACCAATTAAAATGAAAATAAAAGAAAGAAATTTGTAGTTAAATAGTATTATGTATAGCTTATACATAAAATGAACATCTTTATAAAATCCTATTTATACATTCATATTTCACCATATATATATTGATTCTTTCTGGAAACACAAACTGCTATTTGTTCAAATTAGTAAAAAAATTGTAATTGTACATGAATGAATAAATAAATATATCTAATAGTTTACTATTAAAATCAGTGGTGTCCCATACATAAAAGACATGCAAATTTTAGACCCAGTAAAAAGGGGTGTTGGTGACTAGTATATTATAAACATATACATATACATATAGTCTGATCTATAAAAAATGACATATTCAAAATCCGCATTTAAACCTGTAGGCGCTAGAGTATTCAGATCGAAAATCCATTTTGTTTCAATTTTTCCTAACTTTCTAATTTCATCTTCCCCTCGCCAATTAAGTGTGATCTTTTGGATTGCCATAAATTCTAAAAATTAGGGGTCTTTATTGTGTACTAAACTAAAGTGTTCAGAAACACTGTTTATCGTACCCTTTTTTAATGTTTCTGATGTGTTCATTTATTCGTGTTTGTAAGGGACGTTTTGTTCTGCCTACATAAAACAAATGACAAGAACACTTAAGGACGTATATAACCCTTTTTGAGAAACAGGTAATCATTTGGCGTATTTTATATTTCTTTTCCCCTTTTGGGTCATAGAATTCTGTAATGTGCATTTTTGTGCTTCTACAAGCTAGACACTGTCCACAGCCAAAAAAAACTTCTTTCTTAAAAAAGGGGGTAGGTGTATTTTCTTTAATGTGGTTGCGTGTTCATTTTTGTTTTAGGTTCGGGGCTCCTCTATATACTAATTTAGGTCTATAACATAGGATCGTCATAGGAGTATAACATAGGATCGTTTCTTAACATGGGCCAATGTTTATTTATTATTTGTTTGATTTTATGGCTCTCTTGATTAAAGTTACAAATAAAAGGCAAATTGTTATTTTCATTACTGCTTTTAGGTTTATATTTTAGCAAAGAGGATCTTTCCATGGTCTTTACTTCTTTAATGGTGTTTATGAGGGAGGTTTCTTCATACCCCTCTTCCATGAAATCTTGTTTGATTTTAATGGCTTGAATCTCAAAGGTACTTTGGTCTGTGCAGTTTCTACGAATTCTCATAAGTTGTGCTGTAGGGGTGTTTTTCAACCAAGGAGAAAAATGACAACTCTTTAAGTAGATGTAATTGTTTACGTCTACCGGTTTAAAAAAAGTTTTGGTTTTGATATTATTGTTTTCTATAAAAATAGTTAAATCTAAAAAAATGAAGGCTTTCTTTACTGTATTCTGTAGTTAATATCACTCCCCAGTCATTTGTGTTTAAAAACGTTAAAAATGTTTTTAAAAGATCCACTGAACCATTGCAGATTAAAAATACAAGCTTGTACCGCTTATAGGAGACCAGGTTCGCTCCCCACTCCAGATTGTTGTCTATAAATTGTGTCTCCCAATAGGCCATGAATAAATTAGCGTAGCTTGGAGCGAACCTCATCGGTACCGCTATGGGGACGAATAAATGAACACATCAGAAACATTAAAAAAGGGTATGATAAACACAGTGTTTCTGAACACTTTAGTTTAGTACTAGTGATGTCCCGAACGGTTCGCAGGCGAATAGTTCCTGGCGAACATAGCTTGTTCGCGTTCGCCACGGATGGCGAACATATGCGATGTTCGGTCCGCCCCCTATTCGTCATCATTGAGTAACCTTTGACCCTGTACTTCACAGTCAGCAGACACATTCCAGCCAATCAGCAGCAGACCCTCCCTCCCAGACCCTCCCACCTCCTAGACAGCATACAATTTAGATTAATTCTGAAGCTGCATTCTTTTTTTTTTGTGTGTTTGTGTTTATTATACATTATCCTCCATAGCCAGTAACCTGTGTTTATTATGCATTATCCCCCATAGCCAGTAACCTGTGTTTATTATTAGTGATGAACCGAACTGTTCGCCGGCGAATAGTTCCCGGCGAACATAGCATGTTCGCACTCGCCGCCGCGGGCGAACACATGGGCGGTTCGATCCGCCCCCTATTCGTCATCATTGAGCAAACTTTGACCCTGTGCCTCACGGTCAGCAGACACATTCCAGCAAATCAGCAGCAGACCCTCCCTTCCACACCCTCCCACCCCCCTCCCAGCATCCATTTTAGATTCATTCTGAAGCTGCATGATTAGTGAGAGGAGGGAAAGTGTAGCTGCTGCTGATTAGATAGGGAAATTGATAGCTAGGCTAGGGTATTCAGTGTCCACTACAATCCTGAAGGACTCATCTGATCTCTGCTGTAAGAACAGCACCCCAAAAAGCCCTTTTTAGGGCTAGAACATCAGTCTGCTTTTTTTTTTCTGTGTAATGTAATTGCAGTTGCCTGCCTGCCAGCTTCAGTGTCAGGCTCAGTGGATACTGTGCCCATTTGCCCAGTGCCACCACTCATATCTGGTGTCACAATAGCTTAAGCTTGCATTTAAAACCAAAAAAAGTTTTTCACTGTAATAGATTGAAGAAGAGCAGTTAGTTGTCTACCAGCTTCTGTGTCAGGCTCAGTGGATACTGTGTCCATTTGCCCAGTGCCACCACTCATATCTGGTGTCACAATAGCTTAAGCTTCACATTTAAAAATATTTTTTTTTTCACTATAATAGATTAAAGAGCAGTTAGTTGTCTGCCAGCTTCTGTGTCAGGCTCAGTGGATACTGTGCCCATTTGCCCAGTCAGTGCCACCACTCATATCTGGTGTGACTATAGCGTGCCTTTAATAACAAAAAAAGGGTTTCACTGTAAGCTAATAGCAGTTAGTTGTCTGCAAGCGTCTGGGTGTCAGGCCTTCAGCGTGTGCTCTGCCAACCTCAGCAATTGTAATTTGCCACTCATATCTGGTGTCTCTATAGCGTGCATTTGATAGGTGTCAATCCATATCTGCCAAGTGACCCTATGTAGGGGGAACAGTCCCTATTCTGCTCTGTATCAGTGTGTATCAGGGGCTTTGAGGACCGGTGTCAATCCATACCTGCCAAGTGACCCTATGTAAGGGGAACAGTCCCTATTCTGCTCTGTGTCCATGTGCATCAGGGGCTCTGAGGACAGGTGTCAATCCATATGTCAAGGTGTCAATATGTCATATGTCAGGTGTCAATCCATATTCATTGCGATTTAGGAATGTTAGGTGATTTTTGACTTTATGGATTAAAACCAGACTCTGCATCAACTGTGTAATTTTCCATGGGAGTTTTGCCATGGATCCCCCTCCGGCATGCCACAGTCAAGGTGTTAGTCCCCTTGAAACAACTTTTCCATCACTTTTGTGGCCAGAAAGAGTCCCTGTGGGTTTTAAAATTCGCCTGCCCATTGAAGTCAATGGCGGTTCGCCTGGTTCGCCGGTTCGCGAACGTTTGCGGAAGTTCCCGTTCGCCGTTCGTGAACCGAAGATTTCGGGTTCGCAACATCACTACTGTTAAAGTTTGTCAGGCTCTAAAATAGAGACTATCTACTGCTACAGTTTATAAAGGATACTCTGTTACAATTAGTCATAAATGAAAGTTTAACACTGCAATCGTGTGACAACACAAAAATACTGTCTGATGTTGCTATTGGGTACAAGCTGCAGTCTAGGTATTCACAGAAAATGTCAGGCTAACAATGAGAATAAATTAACATCTCAGATTGTTGTGTAAAGGGGACTGCAACGTAAATTGCAGTGTTAAACTTTCATTTATGACTAATTGTAACAGAGTATCCTTTATAAACTGTAGCAGTAGATAGTTTCTATTTTAGAGCCTGACAAACTTTAACAGAGTACTCTTGACAATCTGTAACAGTAGACAAACTGCAACAGCAGATAGCCTCTATTTAGAGCTGGACATTTAGGTCCATTTAGACATTTCAAACAGCATCTCCGTTTTTTAGATGCTGTTTGTCTGTTTTAAATCTTACATTTCTGCATATTATCTCTCTATGTCTTTTTATACATATATCTAGACGTACTAAGAGTAATTGTGTTAAATGATCACTTTGTATTTCGTTCACTATTAAAAGTTATATTTTATAGTATATATTTAAGGCAGTGTTCTTTCTCTTCTTGCTTTCAGCTACTTTTGAGGACAGCCTTAATGCAATCCGCTACAAAGTCTTAAAGGGGCATTGTTCCCAAAAGTCACAGTATGCACTCAGATAGTTCTTAAAGTGCCAGCAGCAGCATAATAAAATACAATATGCCCAAATACTGTGTTCAAAGGGCCAAATGTCCCAGGGGCCATAGTCAGCAGGCAGGAGGCGGGCAAACAGGCTTCTCCAATGCCCAGTGGCGAGGTTGGTTTCGCCACAATATATATATATATATATATATATATATATATGATCTAAGTATATATTATTTTAAACTTTAATCTTTTATTTAACTTTTTACAGGCAGCAGGGGGACTAACTGTCATTCCAGGTACTGCTATGGATGACGATTCCATGTGATCGTGAGATCCTCGCAAGGGACTTGCAATCACGTGACCCAGGAGGGCAGGATCAGCATCAGGGGGACTCAATAGGATGCCAGCGGGTAAGTACCCTGGAAGGGGGGAACGTGCTATGCTGCTCGCCGGCATTTAGAGCTGGGTCCCCAAGGATGTCATAGCATGCCCGCCATCCTTAAGTGGTTAAAGAGTCAATTGTGCTTAAATGAAAACAAAGTAGGATACATTTGGGCCAAAATAGGTTAGTTGATATCTAAAATATATCCATCAAGAGTGTTGAAGGTGTGGTAAAACAAGAGCAGACAATATACATATATGGTGGTCATGCCCTGAAATACACGAGGTGTGTCAGATCATTTTTAAATGGATAGAGAAGTGGACATCAAAGAAATTAGAGTACTCTCCTGCATCCGCACTTCTACATATAGGATGGCAAAAAAAAATAGAAAAAGACAAGCGAGATCTAGTAATCCTTATTATATTAGCAACAAAATTACATATAGCTAAAAAATTAGAAATCCAATCATCCACCAAAAATAGTAGATATAAATCTCTAAATTATAAACCAATGCCAAATGGAACAGGGGATAAATGAACATTTAAACTTAAGCAATGACACAAGCTGGAAAGAATGGACAGAAAAGATAAAAAAAAGATTTTTAATAAAAAGGAAAAAGAAAATAAAAGGAAAAAAGAAAAAGATAATAGAAAAAGGAAAACAAATTATATGTAAAATATAGATACAATCCCATGTATTCCCTATTAAGGGTTAATAAGTATATAGTGGTGTATATAAAAAATATCCCTCTCTGTCTCATTAGAGATATCTTTGCCAGAGGCTCAAGGAAGCAGGGTGAAAAGTCAGTGTAAGGCCCACCTAAGAGGCCTTGACGTTGGCAGGTGGGCATTCCCTCCAATGGCCATTGTAGTAACTAAATGACCTCCATTTGTTTAAATATACATAGGGATTTAGGAGAGAGCGCAGGTAACTTTTTTATCTTTGGTTTTTACTGTAAAATATAGATAATATGGGCAAATGAGTTAATAGAAATTATGCTATCGGGGGGAAAAATTATAAGAAATAAATATTTATGTAGTTGTTTTATATGTTATGTTCCGATATACCTACTATATGATTCAGGAGAGATATACCCTGAATATTGAAATTCAGGGAAAAAGATATGGATATATAAAAGGGCAAAGAAAATAAGATGAAAATTTAATTTTAAAGAAAATGTAAGGTTTCACGTTGTATCAGCTCTAGTCAATATGATCTGTAAAGAATAAAGAAATCTGTTGATGTTTTTTGTTATTTGTTATGTTAAGCAGTCAATGGTTCAAGACAGAATGGGACCTATCAAATATGAGGATATTTACTTAATATGAAGCCCTGTGATTGCACCGTGTCTTTTTGGGAATCACTACAATGTAATATAGTTGCGATAATATTTCGAGGTCAAGAAGACAGATGCACTCAATGATATATGACTACATCAAATTAGGCTTCATGGATAATTAGATATCCCAATTAATAGCCTCAAAAACACTCAGGAAGTAATTAAATACTCCTCCCCCCCTCTCAAATAGCCTTTCCTATTCTCTTTGTTTTCTAGTCATAAAACTAACCTAATTGGAAATGTCTTGTTCTATACTTGTTATGTTTTATATTGTTATGTCCTGCTATCCCAACATTTTATTTTATTATTATAATTTCTGTGGACAAAGATTTTGTATTTGTTGTATGTGTCTTATATGTAATGTATTTATAAAACATTGAACAAATGTAAATAAAGAATATAAATCAAAGAAACACAAAATTAAAACAAAATAGGTTAGTTGAGATCAAAATTGAATGGACATTTTACAATGTTTTGTCAGAACATTTTTATTAAGGTGTTCTAATATGCACATACATAAATAACAATCATAAATAAGCTAGACAACAATATATATTCAAAGAAATCCGAGGTGGGGATCATTCCACTAATGCTTTATCAATAGTGCAGTGTTTCCTGCTGTAGACTTGTGAGTATATACTACATTTTATCAAATTGAGAGCACTATCATTGTCCTTTTATCCTATTTTGGAGCCCTGGGTACCCAGACTGCACTAATGGACGTACCTCTCCTGCATATCCCATAAGCAGGGATTATACCGCTGTATGCCCTCAACTCCAGAACTGGTCATAGCTCTTGCAAATGTGAGTGTACTACCAACATTTTACATATATTTTATCTCTGGATCTCGACTTACTGCACTATTGGATGTTTTTGTATCTCCCTTTTGTTTCTTCATATATACGAATATCCTAAGTTTCTCGGATGGACCCACCCCTGAGGAAAAGTCTCCACAAGCACTATAATCCTATTCTGCTTCTCTAGTGAGACTTTATTTGAACTATTACTCCTTACTCTATTGGCGCAACCTTTTTTTGTACACTATCTTTTGTTTTCTTGAAGGGTTTGGAGGGATTCCCTTCTTTAAGGTTGCTGCCTACTTACATATTGTTTGTGAATTAGCGATGACCTATTGTTGTATTTTGTGTAACAGTATATATACACAGTATTATTTTATTACTGGCATTCATAAAGTGCTACCATATTCCACAGCACAATAGTGCAGACAATTACAGACATAGAGGCATAGATATTTAAAGTGCAATACATATATGTCATAACAAATATTTAAAAAAATAATATATGTATATATATATATATATATATATATATATATATATATATATATATATATATATATAAAAATAGAAAGGAACCTTGCACTCCAACTTACATAGTAGCAGACCCGTGCTTGATTGCACTAAATAGATACAGCCAAAGTAAACCAGCACTCCTAGGATTTGTTCAAAAAATAATAATTGTTCTTTATTCCAACAGTCAACGTTTCAGTTCCGCTAGGGAACTTTCATCAGGACAGTATTCTGTCCTGATGAAAGTGAAACGTTGACTGTTGGAATAAAGAACAATTATTATTTTTGGAACAAATCCCGGTGTGCTGGTTTACTTTGGCTGTGTGTGTGTGTATATATATATATATATATATATATATATATATATATATTTATAGACAAAATAGGAAAACAGGAGCACTCACTTGGATTTCAAAAAATATATTTCAAAAAATCACCACCTCCACATCAACGTTTTGACCCTTTATGGTCTTTATCAAGATAATGATAGTGTCAAACAATGCCAATATATACAGAGATAATAAATCAGTAACTTACCCCATCTGTGTGAAAAGATTTCTATCTGATTCCGTGTTTGGTGTCAGTGCGCATGCGTGAAAACGTGTTCCAGTGCGTGATGACGTAATCATTGTGCGTCCAACAGAACTAGCGTACTGACGTGATAATTACGCGTCCCGAAAAAGAAAGAGTGAATCGTAACCATGGAAACACCAACACCTCCGTGAAAACTCTACAAGGAGGAAACTTAATTGTTAAAAATAGAGTAGTAGGACTAGATACAATCCGCTATACAGAGCGGACTAGAAGGACTGGCCAGTGTTAGAGCAATAATGAAGAGCTAAAATAGACAATTAATGTAAATAATGGCTACCCCATATATAATGTATAAGAATAAGATAAGATGTGTATAGAAAAAATATAAAATGTAAAATGTGAAATGTCAGCACTAACTAAAGAAACTAGCTAAAACAAGGTAAATGAAAAAATGAAAAAATATAAAAAGCGTGATAAAAAATGTTGATATGTAAACCTAGTGTGTGTGTCTATCTAACCTACAACCTAAACCTATAGCAATATCTAATCCAAAGATATACAATACGATATCTAATCTAGATGTAATAATACAACACTGAAAAAAATGGGGTTCCATCCTATTAAAGCATAAATGAGCCTACCCTTCAATAACAAATATACAAAAAATATATAAATACATTTATACAATTTTTTTCACACAGATGGGGTAAGTTACTGATTTATTATCTCTGTATATATTGGCATTGTTTGACACTATCATTATCTTGATAAAGACCCTAAAGGGTCGAAACGTTGATGTGGAGGTGGTGTTTTTTTGAAATATATTTTTTGAAATCCAAGTGAGTGCGCCTGTTTTCCTATTTTGTCTATTTAATTGCTGGGAAGCACCCGGGTTTATATTACTGGTTGTGAACATATTTGAGGTTGAGTGCCAGAGGTTGGACATTTTATATATATATATATATATATATATATATATATATATATATATATATATATATATATATACCGATATTATTTAAAAAAAAAAAAAATATATATATATAGAGTCAATAACATTTTAAACAGAGATCTGCACACTAGTCAAGCAATAAGACTTGCTTTTCCCACAAAAATCACATATTTGCAGTGATGTTACTACTGCAAAGGATTCTGGGTGGGCATAGGCAAATTAGTTCAACAAAGAATCACATTTTTGCCTCATTCCATTTTAAACATGGACCCCAATGGAGTTTGTGTTTGTTATAAAGATGCATATATAAATATATATATATATATATATATATATATATATATATATATATATATACTCGTATTTTGTTTGTATTCTGAGTATAGTGATGAAAATACGAATATACAGAAAGAAAGTTATGGCATATATATATATATATATATATATATATATATAAATCAATAAAGTAGAGGTGCACTTCTGGACTTAAAATAGTGTTTCAGGTTTATTAGAGCAAAAAAAATGTACGATCAACGTTTCGACCTCTTCAGGTCTTTCTCAAGAATCTTGAGAAAGACCTGAAGAGGTCGAAACGTTGATCGTACATTTTTTTGCTCTTATAAACCTGAAACACTATTTTAAGTCCAGAAGTGCACCTCTACTTTATTGATTTATATATATATATATATATATATGCCATAACTTTCTTTCTGTATATTCGTGTTTTCATCACTATACTCAGAATACGAACAAAATACGAGTATGTATATATATATATATACACACAATAGAAAGAAGGCTTGCACTCACGGTCTTTTGAAGAAAATACTGGTGGTCAGTTCATCCTGAGGAAAGCCCCGAACGAGGACTGAAACGTTGATGTGATTTTATGGACTAATTCCCAATAAAGAAGTTTCTATTTTCTTCAAAAGACTGTGAGTGCAAGCCTTCTTTCTATTGTATATTATTTTTGGCTTTTGGCTATATGCACCCGGCTTCCACATTGGAGGGTTGGTCTGCGTGCAAGGACACAGGCAATATATATATATATATATATATATATATATAAAAAGAAGATGAGTGCACTCTGGAGACTGTAGTATATATATACAAATAAAACCCACTATAGGATTGCACTCCTTGGTGTCAATTATAGTAGCCAGCAGTTTAAGTAAAACATATCAATGGATGGTCACGACTCTTCTCTCCATTGGAATTTCAATTCTCCCTAATTCAGTGTCTAATGAATAGGCCCCTGTGTGACTCGGAGCATTCCCTTTCCTGTCTTTTCTTTTCCTTTCCTTTTTTTTTTGGAGAGTATTTGTACAAGAAAATGCACCTTTTACTGAGTTTGTATAGAAAGTTTTTTTTCCTTTATCTTTATTGCTCCACCATTTTGCATTTCTGTTATTTACTAAAGTAAGAATTCAACGTGAATTCAAAGTGAATTTCAAATTGAAGACTTCAATTTCTCTTTGAATTCCCACTTTAGAGAATAACCCTGACAGTATGTTGGGTCATACTTCACGAGATACTGCTTTACTTACATGATGCAAAACTCTGCTTAGTGCAGCCTTAAGATCCTTATTCCTTACACTGTAGATCAGAGGATTTAGCAAAGGGTTAATTACAGAATAAACCACAGACATCAGAATGTTTACATAAAACAGAGAACTTGTGGTTGGTACCAAATAGCAGAAGATGAGAGAAGCATAAAAACTAAAGACCACAGTAAGGTGTGATGTGCAGGTTGAAAAAGCCTTAAGCTTTCCATCTTTTGTTCGTATTCTGAGTATAGTGATGAAAATACGAATATATGGAAAGAACGTTACGGCAAAAGCCACTAGTCCCAGGCATCCTCCCACAATAAATATTACTAGAAAATTGATAAAAGTGTCAGTACAAGAGATCTGGAACAAGTGTGGAAGGTCACAATAATAATTGTGGATAACATTGGAGCCACAAAATCTCAACCTCAGTAAACAAAGAGTATGGACCAAAGAATAAAGGAAACCGAGGATCCAGACCACAGATGAAAGTTGACCACAGACCTTCCAGGACATGATCTGAATGTAATGCAGAGGGTGGCAGATTGCAACATATCTATCGTAGGACATAGCAGCCAACAGGAAAAGCTCTGCACTTGCAAAATGGAGAAAGAAAAATATTTGTGTTAGGCAAGCATGAATAGATATGGCTTTACTTTTAGTGATGAAGTCAGAGAGCATCCTTGGTGCAGTGACCGATGAATACGATGTGTCCAAAAATGCCAGGTTTCCAAGAAAGAAGTACATGGGTGTGTGAAGCTGAGGATCTGCGATGACCAATATGATAATTAATACGTTTATAAGTAGAGTATTCATGTAGATCAGGAGGAAAACAATGAAGAATGTAGAGAGGGTCCATTGTTTATCTGACAGCGCAGTGAGAAGAAACTCAGTCACTACTGTTGTGTTTCTCATTGCTGTGCAGTTTTCTAATTCCTGTACTTTATTATAATAAACTAGCAAGGGTATATGTTAGGAATGGACAATCCTACCTGAGACAAACAAGGATGAGAAATATATACTCACAAATCCAAATCAACATTGCAGATCCGGATCTTAATGATTAAAGGTTTCTCTGTCACCTCTGATAAATATGGTTTTCTTGGGGGCCAATATATCACTCCTATGCACAAATGTATTCATGTAAATCCCAAGTCACAGGCTTCAGGGAATTCATTATGGTATTTATCAAACTTTATAACAATATTTCTATACATTGCACAACAATATTACAGGAAAAAAAATAGGTGGTTAAACTAGTGAAAAACTAAGCTTTAAAATCAGAGGTGGGTGATATAAAAAAGCTTTACCCCACATAACTAAACTGATCATCCATGTTGCAGTAAAATTTGTAAACCAGTCTCTCCATTCTCAAATTGATCTATTTTTTTTGTTCAAATGAACTGTTCCCCCTGTCTCTTTTATTTTCTATATTCCTTAGGAATAGCTTTGTATTGTAGTATTGCCACTATAAGAAATTACATTTTGCTCTCTGTGGCATAGTCACTTAAAGATACAATATTGGGAGTTCTATATAAGCCAATTGTATATATTGCTTGTTTTTCTTTTTTTAAAGCGATGTTTAGTTATATACATTGGCGTCCACAGGAATTTTTACAGGGGGGGGGGGGGGGGGGGGGAGGGGGAGGAGGCATAATTGTAATCCATGCATGGTCCCTTTTTGACAGTGTCATGAAAGGGAAGGGGCATAGTTATTATCACATAAAGCCAGGGTGAATAGCGTTTTCTCAACTATGGTGTCAGGGATAAATGTTTGTATTCCTGACACTATAGTGTTCCTTTAAGCAAATTAAAGGAACATTCTGGTCACCATAACAACTTCATCTAAATGAAAACACTATGATGTCAGGAAGCCCCTGGGTGCTCTCTTTCCTGTAAGAGGTTAAACCGCTCTCAAATGGTTTAACCCCAAAGGCTTCCACCAGCTCCAGATCTCCAGGTCGCTCAGTGGTATACGGCTTCTGAAACGGAGTGTCAGGAAGTGCAGATTGACGTCAGGCATGAGTGCCGCTGATTGGCTAGAGTGGTCAGTTTACGCTCTAAGCCAATTGCTAGTTCCCGGTTCATAAAAATGTTTTACTTTTTTATGAATGGGTAGCTACTGATTGGCTTAGAATGCCAGCTGACTGCTCTAGCCAATCAGCGACACCCCTACCCAGCGGCACTCTGTGCTTCCTGACACTCAGTTAATAAAAGTGAACACATTAACACTGATATATTTTTTTTACCTGGGGAGATGAGAAGGTGCAAAGTTTTCCTGCCAGGCCCAGGTACCAAAGCCTTATGATGTGGTGTCCAGAATAAAGTGGAGGGTTCACTTCACTTGTCCTTCTTGCTCCAATCTCCTTTTCTTCTCCTTCATTTGACCCAGTCATCTCTCCTCCTTGGCTCCTTCTGCTCCTTTTCCTTTCTGCTACTTTCTGCTTATTTTGCGCCCTTCTGCTCCTTTCTCTTTTTGATCCCTTTCTGCTCCTTATCCTACTTTATCTTTGTGCTCCTTGCTGTCCCTTTCTGCTCCTTGCTACCCTTTTCTGCTCCTTCTCCTACTTTACCTTTGTGCTCCTTCTGATTCTTTCTGCTCCTTTACCTTTGTGCTCATTCTGTCCCTTTCTGCTCTTTGCAGACCCTTCCTCCTCCTTGCAGACCCTTTCTGCCCCCCATGCCTCACTTCCCTGATCTATAGGTTTCCCCCCAAAGCCTCACTTACCTGATCTATAGGCTGCCCCCAATGCCTCACTTGCCTGATCTATAGGCTGACCCCATGCCTTACTTCTCTGATCTATAGGCTGTTCCCGCATGCCTCACTTTTCTGATCTATAGGCCGCCCCCCATGCCTCACTTCCCGTATCTATAGGCTGCCCCCTATGCCTCACTTCCCTGATCTATAGACTGCCCCCCATGCCTCACTACCCTGATCTATAGGCTGCCCCCCATGCCTCACTTACCTGATCTATAGGCTGACCCCCATCCATCACTTCCCTGATCTGTAGGCTGCCCCCATGCCTCACTTACCTGATCTGCAGGTGGATCCCCCATCTGTCACTTACCTGATCTGTATGCTGCACCCCCCATCTCTCACTTATCTAATCTAGAGGCTGTCTCCCCCCTCCCTCACTTCACTGATCTGTAGGCTGCCCCCATGCCTCACTTCCCTGATCTGTATACTGCCCCCATGCCTCACTTCCCTGATCTGTATACTGCCCCCCATGCCTCACTTCCCTGATCTGTAGGCTATCTCTCCCCCCTCCACCCCATGCCTCACTTCCCTGATCTATAAGCTGCCCCCATGCACCAAAGCACCAGATAGTAAATTAATAGCACAGTCGTAAGGTCTGTGAGGTGGCAACTTTTCAGCCTCCCTTTTATCAAAAACAGATTTAAGAGACAAGTACTGAGGGGGTATAACAGTAGACACAGGAGGAATATTAGTAGAATTCAAAGGGGTGATTTTAACAATACAAGACTCTTGGCAAGCATCACTCCAAGATACTATTTGTCCTGACTCCCAGTCAATAGTGGGATTATGAGTACGCAACCAAGGATACCCTAACACGAGGTGAGAGGAAGGAGAAGTAATGATCTGAAACCGAATGGTTTCAGAGTGTAACACCCCTGTAGACATATGCAGACATATGCAATGGTACAGTTTCATGTGTGATAACTGGAGAGCATAATGGTCTACCATCTATGGCCTCAACGGCCAAGGGTGTCTTCTTCTCTCTAGTGGGTATGTTATTTTCCTTAACAAAACCGGAATCTATAAAGTTTTCGGCTGCACCGGAATCAACCAGGGCTAGTATATTCCCTGCTATGCAGTTTCTTCCAAGGTGTAGGGAAACAGGGAGAAGCAATTTATTAAGAGGCAAATGTGAGGACTCTGATGTCACACCCAAGGCCTGTCCTCTATACAGTCTTAGGTGCGATAGTTTTCCGGATGCACGGAACATTCCTGTCTCACATGGCCCCTCCTACCACAATAAAGTCCCTCTTTTCTCCTATAAAGTTTTTCGGCGTCAGTAAGTTTAGCAACCCCTAACTGCATGGGTTCCTCCTCTGACCCTTTAGATCCCTCGGGAGTTTCTGCTCTAGGTGAATTAAAGGAAACAAAGCGTCTATTTCTGGACTTGGTATATAGCCTGTCACGAATCCTGTTATCTATATCGATGAGATAATCGATAAGGTCCTCTAGGGGTACAGGAAGATCCTTAGCTGCTACCTCATCCAACATAGTTTCAGATAGGCCTTCAATGAAAGCAGTAGTAAGCCCATTGTTAGTCCAATCTACCTGTGAATCAAGGGTACGGAACTGAATAGCATAATCGGCTACAGATTTAGATCCTTGCTTAATTCTCATTAACGCCCTGGCGGCATTCTTTGACCTTTTAGTCGTGTCAAATGTTCTACGAAAAGCCGTGAGGAAGCTATTGAAATCATGTACCATAGGTCCATTAGCCTCCCAAATAGGATTTGCCCACTCAAGTGCTTTATCAGTAAGCTGGTGCATAAGAAAACCCACCTTAGATCTATCAGTGGGAAATGAACGTGGATACATTTCAAAGTGGAATTCCACTTGATTAAGCCATCCCCTGCATGTCTTAGCATCCCCTCCATACCTAGGTGGCAGGGTTAGATGTGCTGAAGCATTAGGCATATTAGCTGTGTCTGGTACAGGGTTTACAGGAGGCGCAGGTACAGGTACCAGAGACTATGAAAGACTATGGGAAAGACTTTAGCTCCATGGCAATTGAACTGTGTGAATAGGATCTGCGCGCTATTCGGTAGTTTTGTGCGCTCAGATCCCAGCTATCTGGGGATATGTGAAATGTCTGTGTGTTATGTGTAAAAGGTGACTTTATGTATTTTAAAGTGTTTTACTGTCCTTGTGTCCCCATGTGCTCAATGGAGTCTGTCTCTGTCCTGGGAGGTAATTGGATTACTTCTCTATTGTCTCCAGGAGAGAGGGCTCTGTAAAACCGGTCTGAGCCGGAAAGTCATGCTGGCAGGGGTTTTAAAAGATACTTTACTAACCTTTGAACCCCTGGTCTGATTCATGCCATTTTTTAATATGTTGTTCCCCTGAATGGATTGATTGTGGATATGTATTTTTATGTGAATGTGATGTATGGTTTTAGAGTTATGAAAGTTGGGTAGAAAGTATGTTTTAACTGTATGTATAATTGAGTTTCCTCTCAGGATAAGGGGAGGGAATATGTGGGATGTAACTGATGTGTGAGTGGTTGTTTTATACCTCCCTGTGGGCGGACCTGTATTTGTAACCGCCAACCGCCTCTTAAACCGCCTGAGATCCCAGCTATCTGGGGATATGTGAAATGTCTGTGTGTTATGTGTAAAAGGTGACTTTATGTATTTTAAAGTGTTTTACTGTCTTTGTGTCCCCATGTGCTCAATGGAGTCTGTCTCTGTCCTGGGAGGTAATTGGATTACTTCTCTATTGTCTCCAGGAGAGAGGGCTCTGTAAAACCGGTCTGAGCCGGAAAGTCATGCTGGCAGGGGTTTTAAAAGATACTTTACTAACCTTTGAACCCCTGGTCTGATTCATGCCATTTTTTAATATGTTGTTCCCCTGAATGGATTGATTGTGGATATGTATTTTTATGTGAATGTGATGTATGGTTTTAGAGTTATGAAAGTTGGGTAGAAAGTATGTTTTAACTGTATGTATAATTGAGTTTCCTCTCAGGATAAGGGGAGGGAATATGTGGGATGTAACTGATGTGTGAGTGGTTGTTTTATACCTCCCTGTGGGCGGACCTGTATTTGTAACAACCGCAATAAAAACCAGGCTGGGTGTGCCAGCATCTCAGACCTCTTCTTGACCCTCAATACGTAGCCTTGTCTCGTTATTGGAGGGAGCTGCTATATCACACTGGGGATTGCTATGTTCTACATACTCCCCTGAGCTTTAATCACTTAGCTCTTTTAAGAGCTTGTTCCGGATATGCTCTCTTGGAGGAGAGGTCTTCCTCATACAGTCCTGGAGGACAGAAACCAATCCAGGGTGGAAGGAAGACGCCGAGGCTCCAGTTAAGCTTTGGCGGTTGTGGAGTCTGCGGTGGCTGTGGTGTCCGGTGCGGTGCTTGTGGTCCTCGGCGCAAGCTAGGAAGCGTCAATCAACGGAGGGTATTCGGTCGGAGTACATGGAGCTCCGTTACAGTGGTGGCAGCGGCGGGATGGCTTCCCTAGTGCGAGGAGCAGCATCCTGGGAACACCAAGCAAACCTGGAGTATTGGTATAGTCACGTACGGTTTGACGCTATACTGAAGAGGCGGTTGGCTCTCTACGGGCCCTACCTAACAGAGGAACTTATACAGAAAATAAGGAGAGAACTGGCAGAGGATCTGCAGGAGGAAGCAGAATATCGGGCAGAGATAGCGAAGTATTCCATCCCAGCAACAGCGTGAGTTACAGGGGGCCGAAGGTGTCGTCCTTCCCCCCCAGCGGCAGTGTGAACCCCAGGGAGCTGAAGGTGTCGTCCTTCCTTCCCAGCGGCAGTGTGTGTCCCAGGGAGCTGAAGGTGCCATCCTTCCTCCCCAGCAGCAGTTTGTACCCCAGGGGGGCGAAGGTGTCGTCCTTCCCCCCAGCGGCAGTGTGTACCCCAGGGGGCCGAAGGTGTCGTCCTTCCCCCCCCAGCGCCAGTGTGTACCCCAGGGGGCCGAAGGTGTCGTCCTTCCCCCCCAGCAGCAGTGTGAACCCCAGGATGCTGAAGGCAGGGGCGGGCTGGGCCGGGGGGCAGGGAGGCAATTGCCCCCCAGGCCGCCCGAAATTCTTTTAGGACCGGCCGCGGTGGGCCGGCCCTTTAAATGCTGCAGCCGCCTGAGCGCTCTGTAAAGAGCGCTCAGACGGCTGCAGCAGCTTTTCCCTCCCTCCCCTCCCCTGTAGCGTGGCCGAGCTGCTTTCCGGTCCGCGGTCCCGGCCGGAGTGATGGGAAGGTGCACACTGAGTGTGCACTTCCTGTCAGTCCGGCCGGTTACAGGAAACAGAAACTCCTGTTCCGCTGAGTTTCTGTTTCCTGTAACCGGCCGGACTGACAGGAAGTGCACACTGAGCGTGCACCTTCCCATCACTCGGGCCGGGACCGTGGACCGGAAAGCAGCTCGACCACGCTACAGGGGAGGGGGTAAGAAGAAGAGAGGGGGGGAATAAGAAGAGGGGAGAGGGTGGGGGGAATAAGAAGAGGGGAGAGGGGGGTAAGAAGAGGGGAGAGGGGGGGATAAGAAGAGGGGAGAGGGGGGATAAGAAGAGGGGAGAGGGGGGATAAGAAGAGGGGAGAGGGGGGATAAGAAGAGGGGAGAGGGGGGATAAGAAGAGGGGAGAGGGGGGATAAGAAGAGGGGAGAGGGGGGATAAGAAGAGGGGAGAGGGGGGGAATAAGAAGAGGGGAGAGGGTGGAGGGAATAAGAAGAGGGGGGATAAGAAGAGGGGAGGGGGGGATAAGAAGAGGGGAGAGAGGGGGGTAAGAAGAGGGGAGAGAGGGGGGTAAGAAGAGGGGAGAGGGGGGATAAGAAGAAGGAAGAGGGGGGATAAGAAGAGGGGAGAGGGGGGGATAAGAAGAGGGGAGGGGGTAAGAAGAAGGGAGGGGGGAATAAGAGGGGAGAGGGTGGGGGGAATAAGAAGAGGGAAGGGGGGATAAGAAGAGGGGAGAGGGGGGGATAAGAAGAGGGGAGAGGGGGGGAATAAGAAGAGGGGAGAGGGGGGATAAGAAGAGGGAAGAGGGGGGATAAGAAGAGGGGAGGGGGGAAGAAGAAGGGAGAGGGGAATAAGAAGAGGGGAGAGGGTGGGGGGAATAAGAAGAGGGGAGAGGGGGGATAAGAAGA